>NW_024733231.1:9222268-9405976 GCF_018991925.1 Homarus americanus
CAACCATCAACAAACAACAACCACCAACCATCAACAACAACAACCATCAACAGCAACAATAACACCAACCATCAACAACACCAACAACACCACCATCAACAACAATAACACCAACCATCATCAACAATAACACCACCATCAACAACACAACACCACCAACAACAACAACACCACCATCAACAACAACAACACCACCACCACCATCAACAACAACAACAACACCACCATCAACAACAACAACAACCAACCATCAACAACAATAACACCAACCATCAACAACAACAACCATCAACAAACAACAACACCAACCACCACCAACAACAACACCAATAACACCACCAACAACAACAACACAGCAATAATAACAATAACAACACCACCAGTAACACCAACCACCAACAACAACACCACCAACAACAAACAGCAGCAATCAATAACCAACAAGACCACCAGTAACAACACCACCACCAATAACAACACCACCAGCAACAACAACAACACACCACCAGTAACAAAACACCACCAATAACAACACCACCAATAACACCACCACCACAACACACCACCAATAACAACACCACACCAATAACAACACCACCAGTAACAACACCACCAACAATAACACCACCACCAATAACAACACCACCAATAATAACAATAACAAAGACCACCAACACCACCACCACCAATAACAAACACCAACCAATAACAACACCAGCACACAACAATAACAACACCACCAGTAACAACACCACCACCAATAACAACACCAATAACAACACCAGCAATAATAACAACAACAAAGACCACCAAAGTAACACCACCACCACCAATAACAACACCACCAACAACACCACCAGTAACACCACACACCACCAATAACAACAAACACCACCCAGTAACACCACCACCAATAACAACACCACCAGTAACAACACCAACAGCAACAACACAACCACCAGTAACAACAACCACCACCAGTAACAACACAACCACCAGTAACACACCACCAACAAACACCACCAATAACAACAACAACACCACCAGTAACAACACCACCAATAACAACACCACCAGTAACAACACCACCAATAAACACCACCAGTAACAACAACACCACCACCAGTAACAACAACACCACCACCACATAACACCACCAATAACAACACACCACCAGCAACACACCACCAACCAGCAACACCAACAGTAACAACACCAACCAGTAACACCACCAACCAGCAACCACCAACCAACCAACAACACCACCAACCAACAACACCACCACCAATAAACAACACCACCAATAACAACAACACCACCAATAATAACAACAACAAACCACCAATAACAAATAACCAACACCAGCAACAACCACCACCAACCAGCAACAACAATCAAACACCACCACCAACAACAACACACCACCAATAACACACCACCAACAACAACAACACCAACAACAACAGCACAATAATAACAACAACACCACCAGTAACAACAACACCACCAATCAATAACAACACCAACAACACCACCAATAACAACACACCACCAGTAACAACACCACCAACCAATAACAACACCACCAGTAACACACCACCAATAACACCAACAACAATAACAACAACACCACCAACAACACCACCAACAACAAACACCACCACCAACAACAACAACACCAACAACAACAACAACCACCAATAACAACACCACCACCAATAACACCACCAATAACAACACCAATAACAACACAACCACCAATAACACCACCACCACAACAACAACACCACCAATAACAAACACCAAACAATAAACAACACCACCAACAACACACCACCACCAATAACACCAAACAACCACCACTACAACAACAACCACCACTAACAACACCAACCACCAATAACAACACCACCACCAATAACACCAACCAATAACACCACCATCACCAACAACACCACCACCAACAACAACACCACCAATAACAAACACCACCAATAACAACAACCAATAACAACAACACCAACAATAATAACAACAACAACAAAACCAACACCACCAACAACACCAACACACCACCAACCACACCACCACCAATAACACCAACACCAACAACACCACCACCAACAACACCACCACCACCAATAACACCACCACCAACAAACCAACCAACCAACAACCAACCAACCACCACAACACCAACCAACCAACAACCAACCAACCAACAACAACCACCAACCAACCAACAACAACACCACCACCAACAACAACAACCAACCAACCACCAACCAACAACAACCAACCAACCAACCAACAACAACCAACCAACCAACCAATAACAACACCAACCAACCAACCAACCAACAACAACCAACCAACCAACCAACAACAATCACCACCACCACCACCAATAACAACACCAACCACCCACCAACAACAACACCACCACCACCACCAATCAACAACAACCACCACCAACCAACCAATAACAACACCACCACCACCACCAACAACACCACCACCACCACCAATAACAAACACCACCACCACCACCAACAACACCACCACCACCACCAACAACAACAACAACACCACCACCACCACCAATAACAACAACACCACCACCACCAATACAACACCACCACCACCACCAACAACAACACCACCACCACCAATTAATAACAACAACCACCACCACCACCAATAACAACAACACCACCACCACCACCAATAACAACACCACCACCACCAATTAACAACAACACCACCACCACCACCAACAACACCACCAACCACCAATAATAACACCACCACCACCACCAACAACCACCACCACCACCAATAACACCACCACCAATAACACCACCACCACCACCAATAACACCACCACCACCAATTAACAACACCAACACCACCAACACCACCAACCACCACCAATAGCACCACCACCACCACCACCAACACCACCACCACCACCAATAACACCACCACCACCACCACCAACAACACCAACACAACCAATAACACCACCACCACCAATAACACCACCACCACCACCAATAACACCACCACCACCACCAATAACACCACCACCATCACCAATAACACCACCACCACCACCAATAACAACACCACCACCACCACCAATAACACCACCACCACCACCACCACCAATCACCACCACCAATAACACCACCACCACCAATAACAACACCACCACCACCAATAACAACACCACCACCAATAACAACCACCACCAATAACACCACCACCACCAATAACACCACCACCACCAATAACACCACCACCAATAACACCACCACCACCAATAACACCACCACCACCAATAACACCACCACCAATAACAATACCACCACCACCACCACACAACGCCACCAATAAACAAGAACACCACCACCAGTAACAACACCACCACCAATAACACCACCAACCAATAACACCACCACCAATAACAACACCACCAATAACAACACCACCAATAACAACGCCACCACCACTAGTAACAACACCACCACTAGTAACAACACCACCACCAATAACAACACCAACCAATAACAACAACACCACCAATAACAAACAACACCACCACAACACCACCACCAATAACAACACCACCAAATAACAACAACACCAATAACAACAACAGCAAACAATAATAACAACAACACCAACTGCAACACACCAACAACAACACCACCACCAGTAACAACACCACCAATCACAACACCACCAATAACAAGAACACCACCACTAGTAAACACCACCACCAATAACACCACCACCAATAACACCACCAATAACACCACCACCAATAACACCACCCGCAACAACAACACCACCAATAACAACAACAGCACCAATAATAACAATAACAAGACCACCAGTAACAACACACCACCAGTAACAACACCACCAGCAACAACACCACCAGTAACACCACCACCAATAACAACACACCACCAATAAACAACAACAACACCAATAACAACAACAGCAACAATAATAACAACAACAAGACCACCAGTAACAACAACACCACCACCACAACAACACCACCAGTAACAACACCACCAGTAACACACCACCAGCAACAACACCACCAGTAACAACACCACCAGTAACAACACCACCCACCACAATAACAAAAACACCACCAATAAACAACACCACCACCAATAACAACACCACCAATAACAACAACAGCAACAATAAACAACAACAAGACCACCAGTAACACACCACCAATAACAACACCACCAGTAACAACACACACCACCAGTAACAACACCACCAGTAACAACAACAACACCACCACCAATAACAACACCACCACCACCACAACCACCAATAACAAGAACATCACCACCAGTAACAACACCACCACCAACAACACCACCACCAATAACACCACCAATAATAACAACACCACCAATAACAACACCACCAGTAATAACATCATCATCAATAACACCACCAATAAGAACAACACTAATAACAACACCACCACCCAATAACAAACCACCACCACCAATAACAACACCAATAACACCACCACCACCAACAACAACAATAATAACACCACCACAACAACAACAACAACACCAATAACACCACCAATAACAACAACACCAATAACAACAACAGTAACAACACCACCAATAACACCACCAGCAACAACACCACCAATAACAACACCACCACCAGTAACACCACCACCACCAATAACACCACCACCACCAACACCACCACCAATAACAACACCAACCCAATAACAACAACACCAACAACAACAACACCAATAACAGCATAACACCACCACCAATAACAACACCACCACCAATAACAACACCACCACCAATAACAACACCACCACCAATAACAACAACACCAATAAAGCACCACCACAACAGCAACACCAATAAGAACACCAATCAATGAACAGCAACAAACACCAGCAGCAACACCACCAATAACAACAACAACCAATAACAACACCACCACCAATAACAACAACCAATAACACCACCACCACCAATAAAAAACACCAATAACAACACCACCACCACCAATAACAACACCACCAACAACAACAACAACAGCAACATCAATAACAACACCACCACCACCAAGAACACCACCACCACCACAACGCAACACCACCACCAATAACGACAACACCACCACCAATAACACCACCACCATTGCCAATAACGACACCACCACCAACAACAAGAACACCAATAACAACACCACCAATAACAAGAACACACCACAACAAGAAACACCAATAAACACCACCAATTACCACCACCAACAAGAACACCACCACCACAATCAACAAGAACACCAATAACAAGAACACCACCAATAACAAGAACACCACCACCAACAAGAACACCAATAACAAGAACACCACCACTATAACACCACCACCACCAATAACAACACCAATTACAACACCACCACCAATAACACCACACCACCAATAACAACACCACCAATAACACCACCACCAATAACAACACCACCAATAACACCACCACCAATAATAACGCCACCAGTAACAACAACAACACCAATAACACCACCACCAATAACACCACCAATATCAACAACACCAATAACAACACCACCAATAACAACAACACCAATAACAACAACACCAATAACAACACCAGCAAACAACACCACCACCACCAATAACAACACCACCAATAACAACAACAATAAACACCACCAATAACACACCACCAGTAACACCCACCACCAATAACAACAACACCAATAACAACAACACCAATAACACCACCACCAATAACACCAACCACCACAATAACAACACCCAATAACAACAACAACACCAATAACAACACCAATAACAACAACACCAACAACAACACCAACAACAACACCAATAACAACAACACCAATAACAACAACACCCACCAATAACAACACCACCAATAACAACAACACACAATAACAACACCAATAACAACACCACCAATAATAAACAACACCAATAACACCATAGTAACAACACCACCACCAATAACAACACCCACCAGTAACAACACCACCACCAATAACAACACCACCAATAACACCACCACCAATAACAACAACAAAACACCAATAACAGCAACACCACCACCAATAACACAACACCACCAATAACAAAAAACACCAATAACACCACCACCACCAATAACACCACCACCAATAACACCCACCACCAATAACACCACCACCAATAACAAACAACCAATAACAACACCACCACAATAACAGCGCCAATAACACCAACACCAACAACACCACCAGTAACACCACCACCACCAATAATAACAATAAGAACACCAATAACAACACCACCACCAATAACAACACCAACACAACACCACCACCAATAACAACACCACTCACCACCACCAAGAACAACAAACACCACCACCAATAACAACAACCACCACCAATAACAACAACCACCACCCAAACAACAACAACACCACCACCAATAACAACAACAACACCAATAACAAGAACACCACCACCAATACCACCACCACCAAGAACACCACCAACCAACAACAACAACACCAATAATAACAACAAGAACAACAACAATAACAACAACACTCACCACCACCAATAACAACACCACCACCACCACCAATACCAACAACAAACACCACCAATACCAAACCACCACCAACACCACCACCACCACCAATAACAAACACCACCACCAAAATAACACCACCACCACCAATAACAACACCACCACCACCACCAATAACAACACCACCACCAATAACACCACCACCACCAACAACACCACCACCAATAACACGCCACCACCACCACCAATACAACACCACTACCACCACCATAATAACAACACCACCACCAATAACACCAAACCACCAATTAACAACAACACCACCACCACCAATAACAACACCACCACCAATAACAACACCACTACCACCACCAATAACAACACCATCACCAGCAACAACAACAACACCACCACCACCAATAACAACACCACCACCACCAATAACAACACCACCACCACCAATAACAACACCACCACCACTAATAACAAGAACAACAACAACACCAACAACAACAATAATAACACCACCAATAATAACACCACCAATAACAACACCACCAATAACAACACCACCACCAAGAACACCAACAACAACACCAACAACACCAATAATAATAACAACAATAACAACAACCACTCACCACCACCAACAACAACACCACCACCAATAACACCACCACCACCATAACAACACCACCACCAATAACACCACCACCACCAATAACACCACCACCACCAATAACAACACCACCACCAATAATAACACCACCACCACCAATAACACCACCACCACCAATACAACACCACCACCACCAATAACACCACCACCACACAACACCACCACCAATAACACCACCACCACCAATAACACCACCACCACCAATAACACCACCACCACCAATAACACCACACCAATTAACAACAACAACACCACCACCAATAATAACACCACCACCAATAACAACACCACCAATAATAACACCACCACCACCAATAACACCACCACCACCAATAACACCACCACCACCCAATAACACCACCACCACCAATAACACACCACCACCAATAACACCACCACCCACCAATAACCCACCACCACCAATAACACCACCACCAACCAATAACCCACCACCACCAATACAATACACACCACCACCAATAATAACAACACCACCAAAACAATAACAACACCACCACCAATAACACCACCACCACCAATAACACCACCACCACCAATAACACCACCACCACCAATAACACCACCACCACCAATACCAACACCACCACCAATAATAACACCACCAACAACAATAACACCACCACCACCAATAACACGCCACACCACCACCAATAACACCACACACCACCAATAACACCCACCACAAACAATAACACCACCCACCACCAATACCACCACCACCACCAATAACACCACCACCACCAATAACACCACACCACCACCAATAACACCACCACCAAAATAACACCACCACCACCAATAACACCACCACCACCACAATAACACCACCACCAATAACACCACCACCACCACCAATAACACCACCACCACCACCAATAACAACAAACACACCACCACCAACAACACCACCACCAACTAACAACACCACACCACCACCACCAACACCACCACCACCACCAATAACACCCACCACCACCACCAACAACACCACCACCACCACCAATAACACCACCACCACCACCAATAACACCCACACCAAAACCACCAATAACACCACCACCACCAACACTAACAAACCACCACCAATCAACACACCACAACACCACCACCACCACCACCAATAACACCACCACCACCACCAACACCACCACCACCACCAATAACACCACCACCACCAATCAATAACACCACCACCACCACCAATAACACCACACCACCACCACCAATAACACCACCACCACCACCACACCACCAATAACACCACCACCACCAATAACACCACCACCAATCACCACCAACAACACCACCACCACCAATAACACCAACCACCACCACCACCAATAACAACAACCCACCAACCAACCAATAACACCACCACCACCAATCACCAACAACCACCCACCACCAACAACTAACCAACCACCACCACCAATAACAACCAACAACCCAACAACACCACCACCCCAATAACACCGCCAACCACCACCAACCAATCAACCAACCAATAACACCACCACCACACCAACAACAACCACCACCACCAATCAACAACACCACCACCACCAACAACAACACCACCACCACCAATAACAACACCACCAACTAACAACAACACCACCACCACCACCAACACCACCCCACCACCAACAACAACAACACCACCACCAATTCAATAACAACACCACCACCACCAATAACACCAACCAACCACCACCAATCAACAACAACACCACCACCAACCAACAACAAACACCACCACCAACCAACAACAAACAACCAACCACCACCAACAACAACACCACCACCAATCAATAACAACACCAACCACCAACAACAAACAACCACCACCACCAACAACACCACCAACCACCACCAACAACACCACACCACCACCACCAACCAACACCAACACCACCACCAACAACAACACCACCACCACCACCAACAACACCACCAACACCACCACCAACAACACCACCACCACTACCAACAACACCACCACCACCACCAACAACACCACCACCACCACCAACAACACCACCACCACTACCAACAACACCACCACCACTACCAACAACACCACCACCACTACCAACAACACCACCACCACTACCAAACAACACCACCACCACTCACCAACAACACCACCACCACCAACAACACCACCACCACTACCAACAACACCACACCACCACTCACCAACAACACCACACCACCACCACCAACAACACCACCACCACTCACCAACACCAATCACCACCACTACCAACACCACCACCACCACCAACAACACCACACCACCACCACCAACAACACCACCACCACCACCAATAACACCACCACCACCCACAAACACCACCACCACCAATAACACCACCACCACCACCACCAATAACACACCACCACCAACAACAACACCACCACCACCAACAACACCACCACCACCAACAACACCAACACCACCAACAACACCAAAACCAACACCAATAACAACACACCACCACCAATAACAACACCACCACCAATAACACCACCACCACCAATAACAACACCACCACCAATAACACCCACACCACCAATAACACCACCACCACCACCAATAACAACACCACCACCACCAATAACACCACCACCAAAAACACCAACCACCACCAATAACACCACCACCACCACCACCAATAACACCACCACCACCAATAACACCACCACCACCACCAATAACACCACCACCACCCAATAACACCACCACCACCAATAACACCACCACCACCAATAACACCACCAATAACAACCACACCACCACCAATAAACACCACCACCCACCAATAACACCAACACCAATCAACCAATAACAACACCACCACCACCACCACCCAATAACACCACCACCACCATCAACACCACCACCACCAACAACACCACCACCACCAGTAACAACAACACCACAATAAGACCACCACCAATAACACCACCGCCAATAACAACAACAACAACAACACCACCAACACCACCACCAACAACAACACCAACCACCAATAACAACAACACCACCACCACCAATCACCAATAACAACCACCAACCACCAACAACAACAAACAACCAACCAACCAACACCAACTAACACCAACCACCACCAACCACCAACACCACCAACAACCAACTAACTAACAACAACCAACCAACACCAACCAACTAACCAACCAACAACACCACCAACCACCAATAACACCACCAACCAACCAATAACAACCAACCAATCAACAACAACCACCAATCAACCAACAACAAACAACCACACCAACCACCAACAACAACCACCAACCAACTAACACCAACCACCAATAACACCACCAATCAACCAACAACACCCACCACCACCACTACACAATAACAACACCACCACCAATAACACCACCACCAATAACACCAAAACAATAACACCACCAACGCCACAACAACACCACCGCCAATAACAACACCACCACTAACCACCACCACCAACAACAACAACAACACCACCAATAACAACAACACCACTACCACACCACCACCAATAACAACACCACCACCAATCAAACAACAACAACAACAACACCACTCACCACCACCACCAATAACACCACCACCACCATAATAACACCACCACTACCAATCACACCACCCACCAATCACACCACCACCAACACCACCACCACCAATAACACCACACCACCAACCAATAACACCACCACCAACTAACAACAACAACCACTACCACCACCAATAACAACAACAACAACCAATCAATAACAACACACCACCACACCATCAACACCACCACCAACCAACAACACCACCACCAATCAACAACAACAACACCACCAACCAGCAACAACCAACCACCAATCAGCAACAACCACCAACCACCAGCAACACCACAACCAATCAACAACCAACCAACCACCACCAATAACAACAACAACAACACCAACCAACAACAACACCACCAACCAACAACAACCAATAACACCCACCAATAACAAACAACCACCAACAACACCACCACCACCAACAACACCAACACCACCAATCAACACCACCACCACCAATAACACCACCACCAATAACACCACCACCACCAATAACACCACCACCACCAATAACACCACCACCAACCAATAACACCACCACCACCACAACACCACCACCACCAATAACACCACCACCACCAATAACACCACCACCACCAATAAAATAACACCACCACCAATAACACCACCACCAATACCACCCACCACCAATAACCCCACCACCAATAACAACAACCACCACCAATAACACCAATAACACCACCAATACCACCACCACCACCACCACCACCAATACCACCACCACCAATACCACCACCACCACCACCACCCAACACCACCAACAACAACCCACTACCACCCCAACAACACCACTACCACCACCAACACCACCCACCACCACCAACACCACCACCAACACCACCACCACCACACCACCACCACCACCACCACACCACCAATACCAAACACCAACACCAATAATACCACCACCAATAACAACGCCACCACCAATAACAACAATCCAATAACAACACCAACCACCAATAACAACACCACCAATACCACCACCACCAATAAGACCACTACCACCACCAATAACAACAATAACACCACCACCACCAATAACACCACCACCAATAACACCACCACCAATAACACCACCACCAATAACACCACCACCAATAACACCACCACCAATAACACCACCACCAATAACACCACCACCAATAACACCACCACCAATAACACCACCACCAATAACACCACCACCAATAAGAAAACCACCACCACCAATAACACCACCACTACCAACAACCGTAACATTGAGAGAGAGAGAGAGAGAAATTTTAAAATAAGATCAATGGTACAATGACGAAACAAATCCATCTAGCTTGGCGTAATTCTTATAATGGCTCTGTACTGGTAGAAATTATACCTTAGTGGCATATATATTTTACATGGGTTTCACCACAACCGTTCACTTGTGTGGTAACGTTGCAGAATGATCTTCAGAGGCAGTTGGTACAGATTAACAATCCAGCCAACCACCATCCTGTGCCTGCTAGGGGTGTGGCAGCGGAGAATCAGCCCAAATTCCAGAGATCTTTCATTGACGGCGATTTTGACTTCGTAAGTACTTTGAGTTTTATCTATTTACGTTTAAACGTTTTTTTGAAAGTTTAGTTAAATATTTTTTTTTTTTTTTACCTTGCATTATTTAATTTTAGCCTTGTAAGCTTTTATTTTAATAAGGTAACAAATGACCTTTGACCTAAGCTGTTGCAAAAGTCAATGGTGTAAATTTGGGTAAAATGATTGGCTGATTTGGTGGTTTGAAATCATTATTGATTTTATTTTTATAAATTATTAGTTGTTGTCATGTAAAGTTTGTGAGAGCTGATGTCACTACCTGTGTGAGAGTGGGATTATCTAGCTCTTTAGGGTTAGATTAGGTTAGGTTAAGAGGGGTTAGGTTAAGATAGATTAGTTTACATTAGCATAGGATAAGTTAGAATAAGATAGGATAATTTAGGATTGCATTGGTTAGGTAGGGATATGTTTGGCTAGATTAGGGTTGACTATGTTAAGTGAAATTTGGTTTGTTTAAGTGAGGTTAGGTTAGGCTAGGCCAGGTGAAGATTGGTTAGGTTAAGTGAATTTACATTTGGTTAGGATATTGTAATGTTATAAATGTTAACACCATTACTTCTACCTGTAGCTAAAACACTTGACGTACGAGGAGCTCCACCAACGCATGGCCACGCTAGACCAGGAGATGGAGCGAGAAATTGATGAGCTCCGTCAGCGATATCAGGCCAAAAGGCAACCTATTCTCGATGCCATGGACCAGAAGAGAAAGAGACAGCAGAATTTCTAGCATATTGGCAGTGTGTATAGTTACTGTACAGTGATTTTTACTCTAAGCTTCCAAGACATGATATTTGGACACATTGGGAAGGACTGTGATCGGTACTCATTGTAAAGGAAACGTCTCGAGTGGAGTATCAGCGGAAAGGAATTGTTTATAATTCGGAAATTGATGATTTTTATCACTTATTAATATTCAAATGATGCTTTGTGATACCTATTCCTTTCTGGTGAAGACATATTGATTGTACCAAGCCACAAGATATCACTGGGATGCATTCTCACTGTGGTTTGTGCCGTGTGATTGATATTCCGGGATACTGTACTGTACTGTAGGGGCGCTGGATGCTTAGACTGAAAGACATACTAGAAATAACTTGCAAACATTGTGAACACCTTGAACCATGATACAGAATGGCATGTTTGCTGCTATCCAGTGATTGAAAATGCTGGTTTGTTTGTACTGTACTGTGGAAAGGCTACAAGCTGGTTTGTTGTGACCCAAGCTTCAGCTGAGTGTAATCTTCAGAATGACTTAACACTAGAAAGTAATTTGATTCATAGATAAACCTTAGCTTGTACCAGCAATAAAAAAGAAACCCTGAGGAATTAAACTAAATACATTTTTACCATTAAAATTTGTAATAAAAAAAAAGTAAAAAAAAAAAAAATGGCGATTGAGAGAAATATTACTTGAAAAGATGTCAATTGGATGGAGATAATGAGTTGCTAAATCTTGTCAAGTAATAGGTCCTAGTTATACCTTTTTTTTATGTAGGTAAAGGTGAGGATGAGGGTAGTGTTCCCAGCCTCTGTCTTATGCGGTAGAGGTGACTAATACAAAGCTGTCATCAAAAAGTTTTAAGCATTAGAAATCTGTCTCTTGAGTCTTGGTTTTTTTTTTTTTTTTTTTAAATTTCTCACTCTTACTTGTATTGTTTCTGGTCCTGATAATTTTCTTTTAGTTAATCTTTAATCACAAAGTTATTTTTAAAATTCTATTCATGTGTTCATAGTTTATATTTTATTGTACTGTGGATACTTCCATTTTTTATTTGTGTATATTTTCTCCATTGACAGTGACGGCTCTGCATGTCTTCTCAGGGAATTCATTTCACTGACATTCACCTACACTTGGCCTATTTTCTACATCATGAATTCAAATAAGGTAGATAATGTATAAACAACAAATCACACTCGCCCCATCATGATTGTTTTCTCTTTATTTTTTTGCCCCCATGTTTTGTTTTATACCTTACCAGTTCACTCAAGAGTACATTAAGTGAGACACACGTTGGTTAAAGTTATGTTCGAACATGTTATGAACTTGCCAGAATAATGGGAATAAGTTTGACTGGAGGCAACATGAAAGTTAACATTTGATCGGGCAGAGGAGACGTGGTTTTATGGGGTTCTGACAGTGAACAGGAGACACAGGTTTCTGACAGTGAACAGGAGACACAGGTTTCTGACAGTGAACAGGAGACACAGGTTTCTGACAGTGAACAGGAGACACAGGTTTCTGACAGTGAACAGGAGACATGGGTTTCTGACAGTGAACAGGAAACAAGTGGATGTCTGACTAACAACAGATTGGCAGTTATGTGATTGTATATCAGAGAGATGGGTAACTGACTACTGACAGACAAATGTGTATGGTACAGTATGTGAGTGGGCAGAACTGTATGATAGCCAGTGATAAGGTGGAGTCTGTGTATCCCAATCTGTTTTTAAATCAAGACGAACATTATTCGATAAGGAAATTGGTGTCTCCCTTAGGCAGTTTTAGATTTAATTAAGATCAACCTGTATTGGGATTTTATTGTAGAGTACACTTCATTAATGTTGGAAATTTACAGAAAAGATATGTCAAAACAGCATTTAAGAATATTATATGTAGCCCAATTTTAATTAATTCTTTATACAGGAGAAGAAATCAATTATCAAGTAGATTACCCTAACATTGTTATGCATTTACGTACCCAAGAGCTAGTTTTCAACACGTTAAAATGTAAAACCCATGAGTAAGGATAAATACAGTGTGTGTGATCTGATGGTGGAGGAACTGTAAGTTTTCATAACTCACAAGATTTTAAACACTTCCAGCTCACTTTTTGTTTTAACGTGACAAAAAAACTTTACATGGATCATTACCTCGGGATAGTCTTGAATTTTTATTGACTCTTAAATGGTGGTCATCATCAGTGGAAGTTAACTGTTTAGACGGTGGTCATCATCACTGGATGTTTCATGTATCGTGCGTTGCATTTATGCACATACGGGGGTAGTAGGGAATCCTTAGCCGCCTGTTAAGGGTTAAGAAGTATTAAGGAGTTTTATGCTCGTTTTAGTGGCATTATTGTCTCATTAATTTTTAAAGCTTAATTCCCAGGGTAAAGTTTTATTGTAAAAAGAAGTATTTTTTAGACTGTTGTGGAAGTGACTGTAAGGATGATGTGAGGATCCAACTGTATGAAAGTTCCAAAAGTCAAGTTCTCTTAGGATTGTATTATTCCTTGAGCTCTTCATGGTTTTTGCTTGAGGATGTTGTCAGTTTTTGGCATTGAGTGCATGACAAGATGTACTGTTACATCTGTGTAGTTCTGCTCCTCACTATTTATATCATGTGATTGGAAGTTACAACTGATTTATTTCCATTGTGGACAGCAGGTAATGGTTGGTCTTGTCTCAGGATGTGTGACCAGAAATGTGGTAGTTTGCAGATAACTTCTAGTCAGATTAAGGAATAATTTCCCAGTCCAAGTTACTAGACATGTTTGAATGTGTTTCTTGATTGAATGAGTGTTGCATCCACTACTGAAGTGTGTCATGTATCATATTAAACATTTTTGTCAAGTCATACTTATAAGTGCCTCAGCCAAGACTTAAGCTACGTGATATTGGGAGTCAAAATTTGTACAAAATTTTACAGAAATTTTAATTTTTTTTTATTATTTTATGATTTAAACACAAAAAATTGCAATGGGTTAATTCCATGATGAATATCTTACGTCACTCTGGAATACCGCTTAAATTGTTTAAATGTTACCAAATTATAATAGGCATTTACCCACACTGTAGCAGATGTGCAGAACATAGAGCTACAAGTATCTTACAGACACTGGTAACCATCATTGGCCTACACAGTGTGACAGACTGGAAATAGTGGAGTCAATCAGGAGATAGCCAGTGACAAAATTAGAATAACAGTAATCTGATTTATACAATGTATCGGCCATTCTGGTTTGCGTATCGTCATTCTTCTCGGCTTGTACAGTACCTGTGAGTTTGTATCGCATTAGTATGTCTCGTCTGCCAGTCCTATCTTACTGATTCAAGTGCTCACTGAAAGTATTTTCCGAAGTGGGCGAGTCATTGTCAGGCGTGTGCTTCATGCTGCTGCAATATTCCCCATTTTAGGTTTCAGGTAAAGATTATCTGTGTTTAAAAACTGTTTATTTAATGGCATTAATGTAGTTCTCTTTGCATTTATTTGTATTCAGTGACTAGGATGATGTGTAAGATTTTTTTTTCTTTCATCTTGACGTTTAGTGTTCAGGTGTTGAAGGGGGCGGTATATTGATCAACCTATACTAATGCATTTTATTTGTTTATTTAGTTTTTTGGGTTACCCACATAAAGAAGCTTGATATTCAGAGATGTAGGAACCTTCATCCAGTATTTCAGGGAGTGGAAATTTCAGAACATGTCGCATATCATTAAGGCAATTTAGGTTGACTCATGAGTGTCTCAATGATGCCTATAACACCCATACCATTAATAGCATTTCATCATTAACCCCCTTCACTATGGGGATGCCACTGCTACTATTTTATTTAGCTAATGTCACTTGATTTTATTCAGGTCAGAGTTTAGAGTTCATTTGTATTCTTAAACATGTGCTGGTAACTGAACTTTGTGTGGGGAGAAAGACCACTATTTTATTTGCCAATTTATCACTACATTTAGCCTCTTATTTATATACATAAGTTAATGTTTATAGATATTAGTGAGCTGTTGAAGATTGGGCTTTGCTCTGCTTACTTAAAGGCTTCCCTCATTTGTGGTTCACATGTGTCCGAATTTTGGTGGTAATTGATGGTTTCCTGTGCAGTTTGGCGGACCTTACACCTCCACTCTCTAGGTTATTAAATTTATGCTTTTGGCAAGTGTGAAATGTTATACAGTGATACCTCCGTATATTGGACTTGTCTCTCCATGTAATCCGTTAAATGGGGGTTTAACATAACGAACACTTGATATAACGGACTTTCATCTCCATATAGTTCGTTAGATTGGAGTTTTGTATCTAATGAACCTCGTTATAAAGGATTACAGTCTCCTATATAGTCCATTAAATAGAGGTTTTACTGTCTCTATGAATTGCCTCTGTTTACTTTATAAAGCTACTGTATGGATAGAGCGAGTCTCCTCTCCTGACCCGGACAATGGTGTTTATAAGGTCATCCAAAGGGGTAGTTTATAGCCTCTTGTCATAGTTACTTTTCTATTGTTTGGTAAAATTTAGTATTACTGCACCATGAAGATTGACCATGAACGGTGCCATATTGTTGAGTTCCTCCTCCTGTGTTACAACGCCTGTATAAAGATTGGGTTGGGGCATTTACTGCACAAAGTATGTTAAATGGGTGTGTCTTGGTCTGTTTACCTACACACTCTTATGTCCTTGAAGATGTCGGGCATTAGCAGTAGTGGTTGTCACCAAAAAATGAGATATTTTCTATTGAACTTGCTGCTGTAACACAGTCAAGAAACTAATTATCCTAGAAAAAAATTATTTTGTACGCCATGTTACAGCACAATAAAAATTCTGGCTATTGTCACTGTAGTACTGTACTGCTTTCTGTGGGTGTGGGTAGTGTAATACAGTAAACAGTGTCTCCAAAAATGTATACACACGTCATTTCAGGTGTTTGTTGCAATTATGTGAATGATTTCATTTCAACAGCAATCAACATCAAGAGTTGAGGACAATATTGTTGTAATGCAAACATTCATGTTAATGCAACAAAATCTATTAGGCAATCTGTATACATTTATTTTAAACACTCTTGACTCTTTTTATGACCTAAAACAATTTAAATTTGCTTTTACAGTATTTTTATTTTGGAATTAGGTACAATTAAATAAATTCAGGATTACAGAATAATCAAAGAAAATAGGTGGGTATATATATATATGTATATATATATATACAGTGTTGTACGCGTCAAAAAAAAAGTGGCGCCGCCAGCGTGAACGGCCGAGAAATTCGATGCCGTCGGCGTAAACGATTTCATAAATTGACTCCGTTAGCATCAGCGTCAACGAGTTTTCATAGACCTACAAATGCTGCCCCGAAACACGTATTCTGTGTACGGGAGTAACATATGCAAAATAAAAAAATATTCATTAATTTTTAATCATTTATTATGATTTATATTATATAATTTTAATTATTCATTTGTTCCCCCACAAGAATACTAGCATCTCAAAATGCCTGTCGCTCATTCTGCTGCTCTTGGGCCTCAAGACGTCCTTGCCCATGGAGAACATGCGCTCCACGGCAGCACTAGAGGGGATGGCGATGTTGTATTGGATGAACAAATTCCTCATGGCCTTGTTGGTCGTCTTTATAACAAGATATTGTAATTGAAAATCGAACTTGGAAAATTTTAAAATTTTAGAAGTTGACGAACAAATTGACGCTCCGCTTGGGTGAAAAGTTGACTGCGTCACCTGCCCAAAAAATTTATGGCGTCAGCGTTAACAAAAAGTTGTCGCCGTCCATTGATGGCGTTAAATTAACGTCGTCAACGTACAACACTATATATATATATATATATACATATAAGGAACCATATTGGTAGTGTGACAATGTTTGATGTAAGTGTCTGTGTGGTGTCAGTACCCTCTTGGTAATCACTGTACTGTAGTGGACTTTTCAGGGTGTGGTTACCAATAACTTAAATCAAGGCAGTGTGTAGGAATGTGCTGCAATGTAAGAGTCATTCTTTTGAAATTTTAATGGTTATAGTTAGAGAATCATATACAGTATATAATAACTTATAAATCAGTATGAAAGAACTTAGTCCAAATGGAATCATGTCAAGTGAATATGATAAAAGTGATTTATTGTGTTTATATTTGTGTAGTCCTCTGTGGGTATATGTATAGGACTCCACCGTGATTTGTGTCCCCTATATAAACATCTAACATGTAAGCTATTCTTCCATATACTATACAGAAAGTTTTGGTAGTGATACATTATTGGTAGGAGGCTCGTGTTTCTTTGTCTACCCATAGCACAAATAAGAGTATGCCAAAGATGTTTTTGTAGGTCGTATGTCGTTATGGAATCAACTAGCAGACGTATATATATAAAGTGCAGGGAAAACCATATGATGCACCCCAGTGTTATGTCTTGATGATGAATAGAGCAGCAGTGGCTAGGGAGAATATAGTTTCTTTTCAGATCTGAGTTAAACAGAGTACTTAAGAAAATCTTTATATAAAATGAAATTCTATGTTCTTAAATAAAAGGAGAGAGAGAGAGAGAGAGAGAGAGAGAGAGAGAGAGAGAGAGAGAGAGAGAGAGAGAGAGAGAGAGAGAGAGAGAGAGAGAGAGAGAGAGAGAGAGAGAGAGAGAGAGAGAGAGAGAGAGAGAGAGAGAGAGAGAGAGAGAGAGAGAGAGAGAGAGAGAGAGAGAGAGAGAGAGAGAGAGAGAGAGAGAGAGAGAGAGAGAGAGAGAGAGAGAGAGAGAGAGAGAGAGAGAGAGAGAGAGAGAGAGAGAGAGAGAGAGAGAGAGAGAGAGAGAGAGAGAGAGAGAGAGAGAGAGAGAGAGAGAGAGAGAGAGAGAGAGAGAGAGAGAGAGAGAGAGAGAGAGAGAGAGAGAGAGAGAGAGAGAGAGAGAGAGAGAGAGAGAGAGAGAGAGAGAGAGAGAGAGAGAGAGAGAGAGAGAGAGAGAGAGAGAGAGAGAGAGAGAGAGAGAGAGAGAGAGAGAGAGAGAGAGAGAGAGAGAGAGAGAGAGAGAGAGAGAGAGAGAGAGAGAGAGAGAGAGAGAGAGAGAGAGAGAGATTTTTTTTTTTAAAGTAATCGGCCAGTGCTGCTCTGTTTCTCCACTGTACAGTGTAGTCCTACACCCATTTCAAAAACTGTTTTGCTCATATCTCAGGTAGATCTTGGCATTAATTTTCCAGTTGCACTTAGGCACCTTAAATTATGAATTAGTTTCAGTATATATACATGACTTCCTTGGAAAATTACTCCTCTAATAAATCACAAGTGCCTGAAGGTACAGCTGGATACTGATGCCCTACTTCAGTTTGCAGGTCAGGGGAGGGATAGTGTTTGTGTACTGTAAATGACCATCTTATTAAGACCAGCAGCATGGAGTCAAACTTACCAGGATAGGTTAACTGTACTGTTTATTTTTATCTAGAAATATTAATGCTGTTGCAATAGAATGGATTACATTATGAATAATACAGTATTTGAATGTCACTTGAGAATTTATTTTTATATTTGTTTCTTTTGGTAATTTTGTTGAATTAAAAAGTCTCCCCAGTTGAATTATTCACTCCCACAGCTGCTAAAGAAATGTTTGTGATATTGTTTTGCAGAGTTTTGTTACACAATTATTAGCCCTCCCAGGTCTAGCAGATAGTGACAGTGCTTTAGCATCCCACACAAGGTAAAAACAGTGCAATGGCTTTCCTAATGTGCTACAAGGAAGTGATGCAAGGAAGTTTTCAAACATGAAGTAATTGTTATTAAGTTGGATCCCAAACTTGGAAAAGACTCCTAATGTCTTTCAAATTAAATATTCATATTAGAAAACCATAGTGAAGCACAGACTGACCATTGTATATAATGAAACAACAGAATTGTTAGTACAAAGTAAAAGAGAAGCCTTTCTTATCTTGTCATGTGGTTCACAGCAGTCAGGTAGTTTTACTGTATGATCTTCCTGGGATGGAAATTTCCACAATAAATTTCGTGCTGTTTGTCAGGTTTGCCAAAAAACAAACATCAATTTGCAAATCAACCGAGTACAGTGGTTTAATATTTTTGAAACATAGTGAGCAACATTTTGAGTTTCTGTACTATTTCTTAAAATTAATGAGAAAAGACAAGTTTCTTGGCATATATTCTTATTTAGTGATACTGTATTACAAATTTTAGTTGTGTGTAATTTAAGTTGATGTTGTTAATATTTGTAAGTATTAATGCTCAAGTAGAATAATTGGTTGATGTTGCCCATTTAGTATTTTTTAATAATGGAAGTACAAGATTAGGTTTATTTTATACTACCTTGAATTTAAATTGTAATTCAGTTTATAAAAACCTGAGATTATGTGCTAAGATTCCATAGTTTGGGGAACTGTACTCATAAAAGTGGAACAAATTTTACTAGTATCCTGTACATTACATAAGTAAATTAATTTAATTCAGAAATAACAATTGCAGGTACTGTACTGTACTACCTTATGTTATCCATACACAAATACTACCTAAAATTTATTGTATTGAATTTTGTAGATGTATGGATGCGAACTAAAACCACATTTTAGTGTATAAGCAAAATTCATTAGATTTCAATAATCTCGTATACTGTACAGTACAGTCAGTGTTAGCTTCAGTACAGTGTATGTTTCTGAAAACCTATACGTTAACCCTTAAATGGCAGCTGTTATTAATGGAAGCTAACTGTGGGGACAGTGGTCATCATCAGTGGAAGTTAGCTGTAGGGATGCCAGTAGAAGTTAGCTGTGGGTACTGTGGCCATCATCAGTAGAAGCTAGCTGTGGGGACTGCAGCCATCATCAGTATAAGTTGGCTGTGGGGACTGTGGCCATCATCAGTGGAAGTTAGCTGCAGTGACAGTGGCCATCATCAGTGGAAGTTGACTGTAGTAATGATCATCATCATTGGAAGTTTCAAGTTCCTTTCTGTCCAAGTTTTGCACATACAGTATAGGGGCAGAGTAGGTAAACCTTAGCTGCTGGTTAAGGGTTAAGCAGATACTGACTGTACTGTGTTATGGAAGAGACTCTAGCGTATTCCAACCCAACCTAAGTTTCCTAATCAATGTGTGGACCGGTAATTGGGGGAACACATTAGAGATGTTAGTCTCTTCCTGTACAAATATAGCCATACTATAATCCTTCATTATATGGACTCATAATGACCATTAAAATTGTAAATTTTGGGGTATTTACAATTGAGATTTAATGTTGATCTGTTATCTGATCAGACTTCAGTCCCTGGTTGGGTGGCTCATCTTTGTTAGGTCTATAAGGCTGACTTGTCTCATTTCATTCTAGGATTTTTTTTTATTGTTTTAGAATGTTGCTAATTATTTTCAGTTGGAATATTGTGGAATTGATTCATCAAACTGTTGTGATTATGAAGTAATCATTGACACACACACACACACATACATACATATACAGGGTATGTATTTAATATATTTTCCATTTCAGACTTTTTTTTTTTTTTTTGAGGGCCTCAGATTTTGTATTAATCTTGAAGGTTCTAATGATTATATTTGGTGATAGAGGCATAGGTGTCCTGGTGGCCCAGGTCAGTAGCTCCCCTTGATGACAAGTAAAACAAAGGTGTTGTTTTACATCTGAATTATGAGTGTGTACATTTTAAAGATACAGTACACCCTGTAGTTGATTTCCATCTATAGTCAATTGTTGTTTTGCATTTCTAGCATTATAAAAAGCAAAGTGCTAATGTATTTTGTATGTATTCCTGTACATGTTCTTAAGTAATGTTCATGCATATTTATGGTGAATACAGTACTGTATTGTATGTTGTATTCACATGTTGGACCTACACAAACAAACAACACACACATTAGGTTGGTTTATTCTTGTGTGCCATAACTGAACTGAACTGAGGAGGTAATGGTTGTAGGAGTGTTGCCCAGTCTCAGAAAGGGTTGCTCTAGTAATTGGGCCACCATTGCCAAAATATAGATTTGTTTAATGCAAGTCAGTTGCCTGTTAAGTATTATTTCTTAATGTTTGTCTGTGAGGGCAGCCCATAAATGATCACTGAAGCAATACAAAGTTGTGGATAAAATGGGAGCGAATTTCACGGCTCCTCCTTGTACATAGTGTAAGTGTATTCCAAAAACATTCATCACATGATCATAACTCATTGAATCAGTTTTGGATGTTGAGAATGTATTATACATTTCTATAACATCCTCCTTGAAATCATGAATATTATTTGTGTGGTTGGAAATCTGTATATTTTAATGCCCACTGTATAGCTTGATCTTCTGTACTGATAATGGATTAGTACAACCCAGAATGTTTTAATACGAATGCTTACCATTGTTTTTAATTTTGACATAAAGATAATTTCAGGTGGTTTAGTGGGGAGTGACAGTAGGTAAACCTGTTGACAATTATGTTTTACAAATCTCGTTACTTTAATCTTACTGAGATTATTTTCTTCTTCTCTGGGCTTTTAGTTTTTCTCGGTAATAGAAAAAAAATGGTGTATAATGCCTTTAATGCCAAAGTTTATTCTGGTCGTTGAAACTTCTCATTCTTGGCTGGCATATATTTACAAGGTTGTGATGAGACACTTGTGTTCCATCATAAATACAACATTGTCTTGTTTACTGAATTTCACATGCCATTTTAATGTTGGTTTTCTTAGTTTTTTTATTTTTCCTTTCATTTCAGTGTAAATCTACAAGAGATCAGTTACAGTTTTGAGGAACTCGGGTTATTGTTCATGCACTGTTCTTGATACGTCTTTTTAGTTTACCCCCCTTTAGATCGAATGATTTCAACAGGGGAAGAAAGTGAAGAAAACAGACTTGTGGATAAGGATGTGAATAAGACATTCGAATAGTAATAGTGAATGTGCAGGTGCTGAAGAGTTTTAGCAATGAAGTATGCCATGTTGTATAAAGAAAGAAACAGTGGATAAGAGCATGAGGGAAAGGATAATCACACCTTAGAACTGAAGTAAGAATGAAGTGAGTGAAAAGTGAATGAGAGAAAACTAGGGAGCAGTGAAGGGACCTGACTCACTGTGCCAGTGTTTAGCAGTGTGACATGTACTGCAGTACCTGGTTGAAGTTTTGACGATGGAACTTTGATGAAAGTAAAAGTTTTGATAAAATCTGAAATTTTTTTGAGCAACAGTATAATGGAGGGTAGAGAGTTGAAGGGATGTGAGGTGCTACATTAACAAACTTTGAAGTAGAGTTTGGTAGTTGTTGTTGTCACCCATGAATGAGTCAACTAATGCTATCCTTCACAAGATGAAGTTAAATTTTGTCTCGGAGTTAATAATGTTTAGTAGAGTACTGTTACCTCAAGATCCTTTTGTAAAGTGTTTTTTATGTGTAGGTGATTGTCTGAGATAATCAAGCACCTGTAGAGAATTTTTCTCATGAATAATGTAATTGTAAATTTGCATTATATTGAATATTCATTGAACTAAGACCTTACATTTAACTCTAATCTTTCAAAGGCCTTTATAACTTGCATTACTACTCTCTCTCTCTCTCTCTCAGGATAAGGGCTTATTGTATGTTATTCCCCTGAAAAAATTAACCAAATTTCACCAAAACAACTGTTGTCTCGAAGATTTCATGTGAATTGAATAATATTTATGATGTTCATCTGACCACACAGGTGACGCAATTATCTTCGTGCAACAGTCACCTATGCAATAATCACAGCCCCAGCCAACATTTCATCCCCTACTTCCTCTGCCTCGTGGGTGCCATGTGAGGACAGTGAGCTCCACTTACCACAGTGGTGGCTCAGTCTTTTGTAGATCATGTATAATAATATCAATGACAATACATCTGCCAACTTTTATTTAACCCTACTATTCAAAATTATTTTTGTAACTAAAATATATTATGCCATACACAACTATACAAACATTTGTGAGATTTTTTTTTTTTTTACATTAAAAGAGTAGGGAACAACCCCAGCCCATGCACTTGCCCCTTCCAATCATTTCATATGTCACTGGTGAAACAAGTGCTTTACCCACCCTATTACGCATTTGCTGTCTGGTAAGATGACTGCATTAGGGTCGTCCAGTGAGAGAAAAATCTGAAGCTATTGATTCCTTCACATTTATAAGGATCTCCATCTCCATCTCCATCTTCTAAAGAGCTTCCTGTCTGTCCCAGATGTTCTCACTGCTGTGGAAGCTGTATCAAGAAAGTTCCAGTTGATGGAGAAGAAAGATGCTCTTTCACTGGAAAAGAAGATTGGACTCCAGCTGAAGATTCTGAAGGCCATCCTTCATGTTGTGAAACTTTTAATAAAAATCCATCGTCAAACCAGTGAGTACTGCAAATTGTGGAGCAAAAAATTGTCATGGCATCTGCAGAACTGCTGTAACCGTGCTTTTGTTAGGGGCGGAAAAGGAACCTAAACTGCTGTCACCAATTGTAAGGGTGCCGGAAACTGCTGTAATACTTTGCTTTAATTCCTTTTCTCGGTCCCCTCTACTTAAACAATTACTGTACTTTGTTTTAACTTCTGACCTGTGCTAACGTGGCGTGAGGGTAAGACACGAACTGTAAATGATATCAAGAAATGGAAAGAGAATAAAGGTGGTCATTGTAGGGAAATATTACCCCTAACATACAATAAAAATGGTTTATTACAAAAATGCTAGACTTCTGCCAATTCCCAGTAAAACAATAGTGCCAATATCAACTCCATGGCACTCCTTGGATACTTGTCAACAAGGTACATTACATATTCCACAATCACCTGTACTTGGTGTACCTTAACTTCATACCACGCTAATCGTATACCTCATACACATAAGGTACGTGTACACTGTAGATTAAAATCTAGCTAGACTTAGCTTTCTCTAGCGAGACTAATCTAAAGTGTGTGTACACTACACCAAAATTTGCTCTCTAGAGCTTTGATAGAGTGGCGCTAGATTAAATCTAGCGAAATTGCTCTACTGTTTGTGTACACTGGAGTGTGTTTGACGAGGAAGTCTCAGTCAGACTTGAGACTTGTGTGTGGTGAGATGTCACAATCAAGGTGCCTAGTTGCTGCAGCTGCGATATTAGTTATAATGAAGGATTTGAAGAAAAAGAAGAGAAAGAAAAGTTTGTGGGTCAGAAAATGGATAGCCAGAAGAAATGAAGAGGGAGCACATGCAAAACTGTTAAGAGAATTGCTTAACGAGGATGCAGTATCCTATAAGAACTTTCTACGTATGTGTCCTGAAGATTATGATTATTTGCTGGAAAAAGTGACCCCTAAAATTAAAAGACAAGATACTCATCTCAGAAAAGCAATCACCCTTTCAGAAAGGCTAACGCTTACACTTCGATTTCTAGCATCTGGTAAGTACTATCAATGAATAAAACCCTTGAATATATTTGCAAATTTATTACAAAGCATACAAGTACACTCGCAACAAAAAGTATCTGTGCATACTGTAGTGTGAACAATTTGAGACCAGTGACGATAGGTATTGGGAAAGGCGAGTTGTTCCAGCCGTATGTTGGCAGCCCTGGTCAAGTGAAACAAACCGTTATAAATAAGGTCGGGAAGTGATAAATAGACAGTATGAAATATGAGGAGCTCCCTGTTAACAAAATTATTTGTGATACTTGTGAATATTGCCACATTAATTTATGCTACCAAATAAACCACTCGACCTGGTCGTTCTGAGGGATGGTTTAGCGTGGATGGCTGCTCTAAGACCTGTCGTCTGTAGCACCAGTTTTGAGGTATCGCCGAATCCACCGTGCAGCGGTGTTCCTGTGGACACCAACCCGCCGGCTAATATCTGTGACGCCGAACCCTTCGTTATGAAGGGCAATAATAGCTCCCCGTGTTCCCTCTGAGGTTTCCGTGTCGTCTGACATGTGTAGTTCTCTACTGCTTCATATTGCCTCTGTTTTATACCCACGTTCACTGAGACCGAACCCTCGCTCATCATTCAGTCGACACAAAGCAACAATCCGAAAAGAGGAAACAAACACACTGATTGTCAGCCATATGGCAACACCTAGTGGAGGGGGGGGGGGATTATGAGGATACACTTACCAACCTTCCCGACATATCACAGTGTATACGTATCGTTTCGGAAGTCGTTGATCTCATCCTGCACCGATACTTTTTGGTGCGAGTGTACATGAAAGGAAAAATATATTTTGGTAAATAATGCCAAACATGAATTTATCAGACCTGTAATATTTCTTTCAGGGGACAGTTACCACTCACTTATGTACAGTTGGAAACCATAATCTCTAGCCCATCTGGGTCGGTGCTGGAGGTTAGTACAGCGTCCTTTCTGGACGGGGGCATCACGAGGACCGTGTGTTTGTGCGTGTGTTGCCTCGTGATAGTTAGAGTGGACCCCTGTCCAGAAGGGACGCTGTACTAACCTCCAGCACCGATCCAGGTGGGCTAAAGATTATGGTTTCCGACTGTACACATTCTACATACCAGTAACAACTATTTCAAAAATAATCCCCGAGGTTTGTAAGGCACTATACGAAGTTCTGAAAGAAGATTATCTTAAGGTAAGAAATAATTATAAATCGGTAAAATAGCATTGCAACCCGATATTACTGTCATAACTTTGGGTAGTTGTTCCATGGTCTTGTGGGGTTCAAGATGTTTGGTTCACACTCAGGATGGAATGGAGAAAGGAAACTCACAATGTGCTCTCTATGTACATGTTGTATTGGATGTACAATGCAGCTTGGTGCTGGGAGGGCAGCATGGTTACAAGCGTGATGTAGAGAGAGCTGGTTGGTGAGGACGCTCAGAGAAGGACAGCTTGTGGGTCGCCATGCTCGCCAGCGGGAGAGATGACCGCCAGGCAGGCGGAGGAGGAGCGAGGGCCGCCAGGCAGCGGCGGAGGAGGAGGTGTTGCTGGCTGCGGCTGTAGGTAGAAAAGAGACACGTCACCACGAGGTCAGGTCTTAAATAGCTGGGGTAGGCGTGGCTTAGTAGTTGACCCCCGCTCCGTGATGTATGGCGGCGCTGGTTGACCCAGACCACGAGGCATACACTGGGGAATTGGTGGGGTCGACTACTCAGCGACAAACAGCGTTTGTAGGGGAGAATTCCACTACAGTCTACATTAGCGTCATAATTACTATGAGAGAGATTCAGGAGATGAACATGGGGGAATAGCGGTTGATGAATATTCAAGGTCTTCCTTTTCTCCCATTTCAATGATAGCTTTCATAATGGTGCATTTCATAATTTTCCTATTTTCATTGGAACGTAATTGGCGTAATTCCGAAGCAACATACACTAGTCTCCAAACACTGAGTAGTCATCTTGTGGTTTATTCAATACATTGA
Organism: Homarus americanus; assembly: GCF_018991925.1. NCBI lineage: Eukaryota > Metazoa > Arthropoda > Malacostraca > Decapoda > Nephropidae > Homarus > Homarus americanus. The sequence continues at coordinate 9,250,895 of NW_024733231.1, forward strand.
TTGCTTTTTTCAGTGCAGCCAGTTCTTCCAAATGTTCAACTTTTTTCTTTTTACCACTACATTTCTTTTTGTCGTTTTCTATACCAAAAGTAGATGGTGTGACAAAATCCTGACATTGCTCTGAAGGTTGTGTGAACTCTTCGTTAACTACGTTTTGTGAGAAAGACAGATCCTGAAAAACAGAACGATAAAATATTGTACAAAACTATATGACAATTAATGGTTAATTAATTAAGTTCCTTAAGATTAATTTGAAATCTAATGCTTTTAAGACCAATAATTCCTAAACTAAAAGCAAGTACAGGTGACTCCCTCGAATCCAGCACCTATGGGACTTAGGCCATGTCGGATATCTGAAAATTCCGGTGAAATGAGAGGTGTACATACATCACACTCCCTCGCTTACGGCAGTACTTTTTTCTGAATGAAAGTTGCCAAACCAGAATCCTTGTAAAATCCTCTTTCAAATGAGTATACTTTTACTTTATCCTCTTCGCCACTGATCGGCTTGTCAGCCACTTGGGCGATCGGTCACGTCTCTGATTACTTTTCCTTTTCATTTATCTTCTTCACCAAAAGATCGGCTCGCTAGCCGCCCGGGCGATGGGTCACGTCTCTGTCACGCACTGTTGGCAAATACTGGGCATGCACCGGCTCCTGAATGTACCTGAACCCGCTCCAGTGTTGGTCAAGTCTTGTCTTGAAAGAGCTCACACTCGGTGCCGTCACAACACTCTCTGGTAGATTGTTCCAAGAGTTTACAACCCTCACTCCGAAAAAGTTTGCCCTCACGTATTTCTGGACTTGCGGCTTCTTCAATCTTGAGCTGTGACCCCTTGTGGGGCGAGCGTCCGCCAGCTCCAAGTAAGGACACTCAACTGAGTAGTGCCCTCTGAGATGCATATACACCTCAACTAGGTCCCCCCTTGCCCTTCTGTAGTATAAGCTAGGCAAGTTCAGGCGCTCCAATCTCTCAGGGTAGCTGAGGTACCGAAATGCAGGCACCAGTCTGGTGGCCCTCCTTTGAACATTTTCAACCAAATGACAGTCCCTAGCATTTCTTGGGGACCAGACGGGGTGGCAGTACTCCAGATGGGGAAGCACTTCACTCCTGATGATCGTTACGAGGGATAGACCGTCTAGATATCTGAACGACCTTCTTATAAGACCCAATAATTTATTTGCCTGATTTACCTTCTTCTCGCAATGGCCCGAGAACTTCAGCTCATTGTCAACATACACACCTAGGTCCTTCTCACATTCAGTCTTAAATTGTGCAGTTTCTTCATCCCGTTGGGACATATGATACGCTTCCTTATCGTTGGTACGCCCCAGGTGCATCCTCTTACACTTCGTGACATTGAATCTCAGCAGCCATTTCTTCGACCATTCTTGGAGCCCACAGAGGTCCTTCTGCAGCTCTTCACAGTCCGCTTGGGTCTTGATTTACCGAAATAACTTGGCGTCATCGGCAAACATTTGTATGGAGGAGTGTACAACGCCAAGCATGTCATTTATGAAACAAACAAACAACAGCGGGCCCAATACAATGCCCTGTGGTATCCCCCTTGTGACAGGTACAGATGATGATTTCGTGCCATTAATCACCACACACTGCTTGCGGTCATGTAGAAAGTCTTCTATTCATGCTAGGACATTTCCCCGAATTTCGTACCCTTCCAGTTTGATTTTCAGCCTTTCCTGGGGTAAACTGTCGAAAGCCTTGGCAAAATCTAAGTAAATAATGTCGATATTACCACCCCGTTCCAGAATATGGGTCCAAATATCCAATACCTTGAGCAATTGTGTTAACTTTTACCTTTATCTTCTTCGCCACTGATCGGCTTGTTAGCCGCTTGGGCTATCGGTCACGCCTCTTTTCATTTATATTCTTCACCAAAAGATCGGCTCGCTAGCCGCCCGGGCGATCGGTCACGTCTCTGTCACGCACTGTTGGCAAATACTGGGCATGCACCGGCTCCTGAATGTACCTGAACCCGCTCCAGTGTTGGTCAAGTCTTGTCTTGAAAGAGCTCACACTCGGTGCCGTCACAACACTCTCTGGTAGATTGTTCCAAGAGTTTACAACCCTCACTCCGAAAAAGTTTGCCCTCACGTTTTTCTGGACTTGCGGCTTCTTCAATCTTGAGCTGTGACCCCTTGTGGGGCGAGCGTCCGCCAGCTCCAAGTAAGGACACTCAACTGAGTAGTGCCCTCTGAGATGCATATACACCTCAACTAGGTCCCCCCTTGCCCTTCTGTAGTATAAGCTAGGCAAGTTCAGGCGCTCCAATCTCTCAGGGTAGCTGAGGTACCGAAATGCAGGCACCAGTCTGGTGGCCCTCCTTTGAACATTTTCAACCAAATGACAGTCCCTAGCATTTCTTGGGGACCAGACGGGGTGGCAGTACTCCAGATGGGGAAGCACTTCACTCCTGATGATCGTTACGAGGGATAGACCGTCTAGATATCTGAACGACCTTCTTATAAGACCCAATAATTTATTTGCCTGATTTACCTTCTTCTCGCAATGGCCCGAGAACTTCAGCTCATTGTCAACATACACACCTAGGTCCTTCTCACATTCAGTCTTAAATTGTGCAGTTTCTTCATCCCGTTGGGACATATGATACGCTTCCTTATCGTTGGTACGCCCCAGGTGCATCCTCTTACACTTCGTGACATTGAATCTCAGCAGCCATTTCTTCGACCATTCTTGGAGCCCACAGAGGTCCTTCTGCAGCTCTTCACAGTCCGCTTGGGTCTTGATTTACCGAAATAACTTGGCGTCATCGGCAAACATTTGTATGGAGGAGTGTACAACGCCAAGCATGTCATTTATGAAACAAACAAACAACAGCGGGCCCAATACAATGCCCTGTGGTATCCCCCTTGTGACAGGTACAGATGATGATTTCGTGCCATTAATCACCACACACTGCTTGCGGTCATGTAGAAAGTCTTCTATTCATGCTAGGACATTTCCCCGAATTCCGTACCCTTCCAGTTTGATTTTCAGCCTTTCCTGGGGTAAACTGTCGAAAGCCTTGGCAAAATCTAAGTAAATAATGTCGATATTACCACCCCGTTCCAGAATATGGGTCCAAATATCCAATACCTTGAGCAATTGTGTTAACTTTTACCTTTATCTTCTTCGCCACTGATCGGCTTGTTAGCCGCTTGGGCTATCGGTCACGCCTCTTTTCATTTATATTCTTCACCAAAAGATCGGCTCGCTAGCCGCCCGGGCGATCGGTCACGTCTCTGTCACGCACTGTTGGCAAATACTGGGCATGCACCGGCTCCTGAATGTACCTGAACCCGCTCCAGTGTTGGTCAAGTCTTGTCTTGAAAGAGCTCACACTCGGTGCCGTCACAACACTCTCTGGTAGATTGTTCCAAGAGTTTACAACCCTCACTCCGAAAAAGTTTGCCCTCACGTTTTTCTGGACTTGCGGCTTCTTCAATCTTGAGCTGTGACCCCTTGTGGGGCGAGCGTCCGCCAGCTCCAAGTAAGGACACTCAACTGAGTAGTGCCCTCTGAGATGCTTATACACCTCAATTAGGTAACCCCTTGCCCGTCTGCAGTATAAGCTAGGCAAGTTCAGGCGCTCCAATCTCTCAGGGTAGCTGAAGTGCCGAAGTGCAGGCACCAGTCTGGTGGCCCTCCTTTGAACATTTTCAACCAACTGACAGTCCCTAGCATATCTCGGGGACCAGGCCGGGTGACAGTACTCCAGATGGGGAAGCACTTCACTCTTGAAGATCGTTACGATGGACGGACCGTCTGGATATCTGAACAACCTTCTTATAAGACCCAATAATTTATTTGCCTGGTTTACCTTCTTCTCACAATGGCCCAAGAACTTCAGCTCATTGTCAACATACACACCTAGGTCCTTCTCACATTCAGTCTCAACTAATGCAGTTTCTTCATCCCGTTGGGACATATGATACGCCTCCTTACCGTTGGTACGCCCCAGGTGCATCCTCTTACACTTCGTGACATTGAATCTCAGCAGCCATTTCTTCGACCATTCCTGGAGCCGACAGAGGTCCTTCTGCAGCTCTTCACAGTCCGCTTGGTTCTTAATTTCCCGAAATAACTTGGCGTCATCGGGAAACATTTGAGCAGGACCGCCCGGCATAAAACCGTGTTGGCAATCCTTTACAAGGTTGTTTCGTAGTAGATGTTCCATCGAGGCATCTCTGATAATACTCTCAAGTACTTTACATATTATGCTGGTCAGGCTCATTGGTCTATAGTTGTTCGTGGAGTAATGATCGCCCTTCTTGAAGATAGGACTCACATAAGCCACTTTCCATTCACTGTGGACCTTTCGTTCATCTAGGCATTTACAAAACAGGATCTTCAGGGGCTCGACAAGCTCATTGCACAACTCTCTTAGCACTCTAGGAGGCACCATGTCAGGGCCGGGACTCTTATGGACCTTTAGCTTTGACAGTTTATTTCTAATACCCTCTTTTGTGAACACAATGTGGGTCAGTGCTGTGTCGAACCGTCTGTCCTCAAACGCAGGAAGGTTAATTGCATCCTCTCTTGTGAACACCGAGGAAAAGAAGCTGTTCAATGCCTCAGCTTTATCCTGGTCAGAATCTGCGTAACTACCATCTTCAAGCCTCAGGTCTGATACTCCTACTCGCGTTTTTAATTTCGACTTTGCATAGCGGTAAAACGCCTTTGGGTTTGACTTGACCTCGCTTGCAACCAGCCTTTGGAACTCCATTTCAGCCCTTCTACACTCTATCTTTGCTTGGTTTCTGGCTCTTGCATACATCCTCCTGTCTTGCTCATCGTTTGACCCAATCCACGTCTTGAATTTCTGGGTTTTCTTCTTAACTTTGTCGACCGCCACATGGTTCATGTGTAGGGATCCCCTCGTATTCCTAGAGGCACTGGGTTTGGTCTTGGGTATATATTTATCGATCAAATGGGTCATTTTACTTGTTATGATATTCAGCGTAGTGTCTGCGTTCTTGTACCTTAATGAGTCAGGCCAGTGGATACCCCCCATCTCCCCCCTCATCCCGTTGTTATTTCCCTTGTAACATTTGCACCTTGGCCTGGCCTTATCCTGAACTAGGTAACAGTTAAATCTGAATGATAACACTACATGGTGACTGGTGTCAACTGGGGCAAGGTGTTCCAGTTTGGCCACCATACCCTCCTCGTTTGTTATGATGAGGTCTCGTGGCTTGGGTGTTTGCTCCCCTCTGTAATGTGTTGGGTCTCTAACATGTTGGAACAGAAAATTATCTCTCGGAGATTCTCCAAAAGAGTAGCAGGGTTATTCAAGTCATTTGGGGTGAACTCATTTCCCCAGTCGATGTCGCCATAGTTAAAGTCCCCCATGATAAGGAGGTGGCTAGGGTTGAGCATCGCTGCATTGTCTATTAAGGCTCTTAAGTTCCTTTGATTTAGTATGCTACAGTTTGGGGATCTGTAGATACACCCTACAATAAGTAAGTCCCCTCCCTTTAATTTAATTTTACACCACTTGGACTCTTTATAAACATCCTCTGCTTGTACCCTCGCCTGGCTGGCTCTAAGGTCTTGCCTTGCATAGATAACCAAACCCCTCTTGCAATTTTCTTGAAAGGTTCGTAAATGAGTCATATCCAGCAATACTGAACTCACATTCCTTTTTTTTTCATTTTATCCTCTTCGCCACTGATCGGCTTGTTAGCCGCTTGGGCGATCGGTCACGTCTCTGTCACGCACTGTTGGCAAATACTGGGCATGCACCGGCTCCTGAATGCACCTGAACCCGCTCCAGTGTTGGTCAAGTCTTGTCTTGAAAGAGCTCACACTCGGTGCCGTCACAACACTCTCTGGTAGATTGTTCCAAGAGTTTACAACCCTCACTCCGAAAAAGTTTGCCCTCACGTTTTTCTGGACTTGCGGCTTCTTCAATCTTGAGCTGTGACCCCTTGTGGGGCGAGCGTCCGCCAGCTCCAAGTAAGGACACTCAACTGAGTAGTGCCCCCTGAGATGCTTATACACCTCAACTAGGTCCCCCCTTGCCCGTCTGTAGTATAAGCTAGGCAAGTTCAGGCGCTCCAATCTCTCAGGGTATCTGGTTGTGTACCTTCAGTAGTGTTTCAAACTCCTCTCTCTTATCAAGGAACGTGTCAGTATTAGTGCACATGACTTTCAAGCCAGAATTTGTTCTCGGGAACGTTCATACTCTTAGTTGTAACCCCGCCCCTCCTCCTATTCTCAGAAGCTGCAGCACTTGCTAAGTACACTGTATTTTGCAATGGTTAATACTAATATAAATCATATGGCTTTATTTTTTTTAATAAACTTCACTAGCACTGTAGCGTACTGTTGTGGGAGGTTGTCAGGGTCTCTTATTTGGCCTCACAACGTACGTACATGTAATATATCCAACACTCAGGATTGAGGTAGAAATAGAAAATCACAATGTGTTTCCCGTAATATATATTGTTGCACAGCACAGTGTTAAAGAGATACTAGGTCGGGCGAAGCTTGCTCAGAGTTCCTGTAGGGCGAGGAGCTTTCTGAAGGAGCGTGTGGTGTGGAACTGTTGAGAGATGTTGCTTGATGGTGGCGGTAAGTTGAAAGAGGTAGGTCACCACGAAGTCAGGTCTTATATAGCGGAGGTAGGCGTGGCTTAATAGTTGACCTCCGTCATGTAAGGCGGCGCTGGTTGACCTAGACCAAGAGGCATACACTGGGGAATTCGCGGGGTCGGCTACTCAGCGACAAACAGCGTTTGTAGGGAAGAAATCCACTACAATACTCCCTCCATCCCTCCAGGCGGTGTAGGAGACTTGTTGTCTGCAGGGGTTCATGGCACATGTGAGGCAGAACGGGCGGTGCATGCCACATGTGAGCCATAACGGCGAGGGCGTGGATGAGCCGGCCGCTAGAGGAGACAACTGTTTAGATACACAATATCTGTGGGAGTAGAGAGGGAGAAAAAGGGTGTGTGGAGGCGATGACTGTTGTGCTTCCCTCACGGCAGGTACAGAGTCGTCAGATGTGCCTGCTGGGGTGTGTGGGCCAGGGTCAGGAGCAGGGGCTGCGTCAGCAGAAGCGGATGAGGGCTCGTGACAGCAGCTGGGTCCACGACAGCAGCAGGGTGCAGGACAGTAGCAGGGAGTACCTGAGGGAGAAAAGAGGGGTGTGTGGGTCGGCACTCAGACGCATGGGCCGCGTCGGGAGCAGGGGCTGCATCAGGAGGAGCGGCAGGGGTTACTGCTGGGCCGGGGGCGGCGTCTGAGGCAGGACGGGTGTGCTGGGGTAGGTAGGACGTGGTGCTTGGGGCAGGAAGAGGAGCGGCTGTCTGCTTAGAGTCGCAGAGCTGCTCTAGGGTGTCTAACCTGCGGTGCAGAGACAGTAGCTGTAGAGCTGCTGAGAGCTGCTTCTGTGTGGATAAGTCAGTCTTCCATGTTGCTTGAAGACTGGGAGAGTGATCAGTTTCTCCTCCATCCTGTGTGAGTGAGAATCTCCGGGGGTCACCATTTGTGGGGTACGGGTTGTTTGGGCTTCCATCCTGTGTGAGTGTGTCACTCCGAGGTCACCATTTGTGGGGTACGTGATGTTTGGGTTCTCACTCAGGATGGGATGGAGAAAGGAAACTCACAATGTGCTCTCTGTATACATGTTGTATTGGATGTACAATGCAGCTTGGTGCTGGGAAGGCAGCATAGTTACAAGCGTGATGTAGAGAGAGCTGGTTGGTGAGGATGGTCAGAGGAGTACAGCTTGTGGGTCGCCATGCTCGCCGGCGGGAGCGAGGGCCGCCAGGCAGGAGGAGGAGGTGGTGTTGCTTGCTGTGGCTGTAGCTAGAAGAAGAGAGAGGCCACCACGAGGTCAGGTCTTTTATAGCGGAAGTAGGCGTGGGTAGATAGTTGACCCCCGCTCCGTGGGCGGCGCTGGTTGACCTAGACCACGAGGCATACACTGGGGAATTGGTGGGGTCGGCTACTCAGCGACAAACAGCGTTTGTAGGGGAGAAATCCACTACAGTGTTGCTTGCTGGTTGATGTAGGTAGAAAGAGAGCGGTCACCACGAGGTTAGGTCTTTTATATCGGAGGTAGGCGTGGGTAGATAGTTGACCTCCGTCATGTAAGGCGGCGCTGGTTGACCTAGACCACGAGGCATACACTGGGGAATTCGCGGGGTCGGCTACTCAGCGAGAAACAGCGTTTGTAGGGGAGGGATCCTGTAGTGGATTTCTCCCCTACAAACGCTGTTTGTCGCTGAGTAGCCGACCCCACCAATTCCCCAGTGTATGCCTCGTGGTCTAGGTCAACCAGCGCCGCCATACATTACGGAGCGGGGGTCAACTACTAAGCCACGCCTACCCCCCGCTATTTAAGACCTGACCTCGTGGTGACCTGTCTCTTTCTACCTACACCAACCAGGCAGCAACACCTCCTCCTCCTCCGCCTGCCTGGCGGTCCTCGCTCCCGCCGGAGAGCATGGTGACCCACAAGCTGGTCCTCCTCTGAGCATCCTCACCAACCAGCTTTCTCTACATCACGCTGTGAACACCAAACATCCTGAACCCCACAATCCACTACAACACCCTAAGATGACGCTAAATTACAAATTAAAATCTCTCAGGATTATGATAAAGAATAAATTTCCAAAAATATTTTTTAGTTATTAAAAAATGTTAAGTACTTGAAAATAAAAAGAGCCGACCTTTTGGTGAAGAAGATAAATGAAAAGGAAAAGTAATCAGAGACGTGACCGATCGCCCAAGCGGCTAACGAGCCGATCAGTGGCGAAGAGGATAAAAGTAAAGTAAAAGAATATATTGGATCCCTGAATATTGAATTTCAAATTAGAGGTTTAGTTGAATTATAGGTACTTGTGTTAAAATAATTCTTTTAACTATATTTTTAGTTAGAATGTACGAAAGAATTCAAAATACATGAACTAATAACGTGTGATAATATTATATCCAACAGAATAAATACAGCGTAATATTCTCACACGAGTCACTACTCAGGCCGGTCAACGAGTCTCACGAGTCACTACTCAGGCCGGTCAACGAGTCTCACGAGTCACTACTCAGGCCGGTCAACGAGTCTCACGAGTCACTACTCACGCCGGTCAACGAGTCACACGAGTCACTACTCAGGCCGGTCAACGAGTCTCACGAGTCACTACTCACGCCGGTCAACGAGTCTCACGAGTCACTACTCAGGCCGGTCAATGAGTCTCACGAGTCACTACTCGGAAGCCAGTCGGCAGTCTCACGGGAGTCACCTCTCCCCGCCGGTCAGCAGGTCTCCTGATCACTACTCACGCCAGGTCAGCAGGTCTCACGAGTCACTACTCACGCCGGTCAGCAGGTCTCTCACGAGTCCTACTCCTCTGCCTCCAGTCAGCAGGTCTCACGAGTCACTACTCACGCGACCGGCAGTCTGGATGCTACTCACGCCAGTCAGCAGTCCACGAGTCACTACTCACATAGGTCAGCAGAGTCACACGAGTCACTACTCAGGCCGGTCAACGAGTCTCACAGAGTCACTACTCAGGCCGGTCAACGAGTCTCACGAGTCACTACTCACGCCGGTCAACGAGTCTCACGAGTCACTACTCAGGCCGGTCAACGAGTCTCACGAGTCACTACTCACGCCGGTCAACGAGTCTCACGAGTCACTACTCAGGCCGGTCAACGAGTCTCACGAGTCACTACTCAGGCCGGTCAACGAGTCTCACGAGTCACTACTCAGGCCGGTCAACGAGTCACACGAGTCACTGGTAGAGTTGTAGACGACACCAACGGAGGGGGAGTCCGTGTGTGTGTGTGTTGAACAATTACTACTTATTAAAGCTACAGACAACTTTGCCAGACATACTTTAACCGAGGACAATATTAAGCAGGTCAATATCTTTATCTTGGTAAGTTATATAAAGACACAAGATGTAGAATTAGGCTGAATTAATGAGAGTTGTTAATTTAAAGAGCCAGCCGTTCCTTCATCACCTTTGGCTCCTGCCTTAACATCAGCCAATTTAATCACTTATCAATATGTTCAACAACTATATGGGTAGTTATTGACGGTAAGTATTTACTACTTCACAACCGATTATTTTTAATGGTAAACGAAGTCAAAAACTCCGCAATTTAACTGTTTTCAAGTCGTAGTTATGGCAAATGTGTTAAAAAGTGTTTATTTAAAAGTTAAAGTTAACCCTAACCTTACTTAACCAAATTGGAAATGTTTTTGCTTTAGGACATGAGTCCCTAGGAATTGACCAATATGTTTTTCCAGTGTATTTTGGTGTGTTTTATATAAATCTGATCTTCATTTTTAGCAGAAATTGCTAGTTTTTGCCCAACAATAATGGGGGAGCCCTGGGAAATCTGTGTTTTGGGTGGGGGAGAAAACGAAAATGAGTCGTCTAACCTAACTCCTAGCCAGGGGCTCTGTCCCGGACCCCCGGCAGGCCTAACCTGACCCCTAGCTGGGGCGGATCCTGGTAGGCTTAGCTTAAACTAACCTAAATGGGTAAATTTGCACTTCCACCTCCCCATCTGTTAGAAAGTTAAAAATAAATTTTTCTAGTGTATTTATGTGTGTTTCGACCGAATATGACCTTCATTTCCTTCGGAAATTTTCCGGTTTTTTTATAAATTTTTTTCGAGACTTCGAAAAAAAATAATTGCTAGCCATATAAAAAATACACCAAAACACTAGAAAAACCTAACCTAACCTTACCTAACCTGACCTAACCTAACCTTACCTAACCTGACCTGACCTGACCTAACCTAACCTAACCTAACCTGACCTAACTGACTCTCACCATATGATGGAATCACCTATTTCTTACCTTATTGGCCTGGTTCTTGTTCGTCATTGGATTCTGAGATTCTTGCCAAATGCCACATATGTTGGTCTTTGCGATATTTACATTCAGTCTTGCTCTTAGTACACTTTACTGAGGTTGGAAGAACACCATGCTATCGAAAAAATGCTATAGTTTCTTCGTTTTTTTCCCAAAACTCGCAATCAGCTCCATATAATTGAAATGACACCCATCGCAGGCTTCCATGGTCGGAACTGAACTTGAATTTCGAAATATGAGACCCAAAATAAAAATCGATTTTGATTGGTCCAAAAATATTGTGAATTAAACCCAAAATCATTTTAATTGGTTGCAAAAAAAAAGAAAAGGTTTTTGATTGGTCGCATGACGTGTACGGGAACGCATGCGCGTGATGATTTATGAAGGAGACGCGCAGGAGACACGCAGTGTGAAAGGTGAAGTACGCGTTAAATGGCTGAAGATTATAGAAAAAAATCGAGAAAATTTTGGATTTCCTATCTCCATTAATATACATTTCCGGCGGTAATGTAATAGATGAAAATTATCTAATAATTAGACGTCTTCTTAGAATATGATAATAGATTAGCGGTAGTAAGTGGGAATGTTTAAACGCAATAATACCCCTAAATGTTTCAGTAGTTAAAAACTTTGGGGCGTGCCGTGTCTGAAAGTACATTACCTTAGTTAGAAATTGAAGGACCAGGGATACGTAAGAATTGGATAGAATGATCGTCTTTCTCGTAAAACTCGACAATAAACTTAAAATAATCGTAGGAGCACAAATGACAACCAACCTCCACCATGGCCAATGTGAGACTGGTCAATGAAATTACCCAGGCTGCTTCCCTTGAAAAAAATAAAATGTGATTGGTTGAAAAAAATTCGCGTGATGAAATCGATACATCATTGGTCACGACTGGATGACGTCAGTCAACATTGCGCATGCTTGATGCTCAGATAACATCTCACAAAGACTGAAAAGTACGTTAAATAAATTCAATTCATTTGTATCACTAGTATCCATTTCCGCCAGGTATATATGGGGTTCAAAATGGTCAGAATAGGGAGATCTAAGTGTTTCAGTAGTTTGTAACTTTTGGGGGCGCTGTCCAAAAGTAAAATAATACCACCAAATTTTACCATAATTACCCTAACCTAACCTTAAAAAAAATATATACAGGAGAAATACAGTACGTACAGTACAGTAAAGGTAAACTACCATTTTGTAAAAGCTTCATGAAATGTCGGTTATTAACATAGTATAGCTACTGTATATAAAAGGGAACATATCAATCACATTTAGAAACCTTTAACCAAATTAATATTTATTCTAGCTGTTGGTAGAGAGGCTTCCACTGCAAGGATCACCTGTCAGAAGCTCTTCCTTGGCACTATAAAATTGTCACTGTTTGCTGCTGCCTCTTGTTTACAATATTTGTGAGTCATAATTGTTTACTGTTGTTTTTGTGTTTTTTCTTGGTTTTAATTATATTCTCTGCTTCTGAAGTACCAAAATGTTTAAAGATACACCTTTACCTCTATGGTGATGGTGGGCAGGGCCACTGATCTCTGTAACACCCAAATTTTACTACTTTTCTTCGACAATATATATATATATATATATATATATATATATATATATATATATATATATATATATATATATATATATATATATATATATATATATATATATATATATATATATATATATATATATATCCATATATATATATATATATATATATATATATATATATATATATATATATATATATATACTGATAACCACAAGGAAAGAAGAAAACACGAAGTTCCCAAGCGCTTTCGTGTAATTCACATCTTCAGGGGTGAGTACAGACTAGAGAGAGAAATACAAACCAAGGTGTATATATACAGAGGAGGGTGAGACCAGGTCCACAATGGTCAGGTATTAGGTAATGACCCTACTAATCTTTAAATAGCACACAACGGTTGGTGGTCAGGTCAGATGGTCAGGTGACCCGGCCTTCTCACCTGGTTACAAATCTTCTTAATTACAAAATTGTCCAGCTTGTACATGCCGTTACTCAAATTCATGTTGAATGCTTCTGTATGTTCAATAAGACTAGATTCTATGATGTTCCTACTATCAATTGAATTACATGGTAATATTGAGGAGGCATTATCCCAGTCAATGCAATGCTTGTTATCCCTCAAATGAACAAACAGAGCATTGGATTCCTGGCCTGTCCTAACACTGTATTTGTGTTGTTTAATTCTAGTTGCAAGATCTTTTCCTGTCTGGCCTAAGTAAAACATATTACATTCCTTGCAAGGAACTTTATAAATGCAACCAATGCCTTCTCTTCTCCCTTCTCCCCCACCCCCATTCTAATTCCCATCATTGTCATCATCATCATCATCCAGGAGCCTTCTACATACACACCTCAAAGTAAGTGAACTTTACTACCTTTTTTGTTGAATTTAGGTAATTTTCGGTGAGCTGGAACCAATTACTCAAAAATCCATTGAAACAATGGTTTCGGTTAACGAGCAACCTGCTGGAACGGATTGTGCTCGTTAACCGAGGGACCACTGTAACTGAAAACAAATTATTGGAATGAAATAGTTTTATGTTTATTAAAAATCAAAACATTCTTGGTAAGTGAAAACAAAACTTAAAAATTCTATAGTAATACCAATACAGTACTTGTTAGTAAAAACACATGGTTAATACCTTATTATTCTAGTTGTGAAGTTTTCTAAAACTTATTTCATGGTGGTTTGTGGGCTGTTCTGTTAGCAAATGTTTCAATTATGTCATCAAAGTTTGGGTCTCTTGCAAGTTTCGATTTAATTATCAATGTTCCCAAATCTGTGAGGCATTCTTGACACATAGTTGACCTGAGGCAGTTTTTAACATGAGCTAATGTGCTGAACGACCTCTGCTTCACCCATAGTCACTGAAAGAGTGCAGAACATTGTGCACAACTACACAATAATTGAGAGATTAATTTGCAATTTTAAGTTCCTGAATCATATTTAGGAGGTCCAGTGGTCCACGTTGTTGATCTCAGCACTGTACATGTACCTGTACTCTTCAACAAATAATTTTCAGTTTTCTCCTGTGTGGATTTCAGTCATCTCCCTCTGTATTTCCATATACTGTAGACCAAAATTTCTCATCTAAAAACTTCATAGCCTAATAAAAAATTTTAAGGTTGGAAATCAAATTGCCGAGAATATCGTAAAAACATTTGTCGTGAACGAGTTTGCCGGATTTGAAATTGTCACTTCATCTGGGGTTTCACTGTGGAACATTTTCTGCTTCTTGGTGTGTTTTTCTGGAAATTCTGCCTTGATTTTATTAGCATTGGTAGTAAGCAGCTACCAAACAGGGAGGTACTACCGTCTGGGAAGATATTGGAAGCATAATGTATTGTCTAATGGTAGACCCTGCTGTCATATGGCATCACAAAAATTGTGACCAAGTCTCAGGTTACTGATCTGACTGACTTTCTGCCTCATTTACACACAATTGCAGGGTTTTAATTGTTTCTCTTACTGTGACAACACAACATACGGTACATACAGTATATTGTTTCACTATTGATTTTCATTTATTTTATATTTTTTTATTTATGGTCCTATATTATTATTATTGTTATTATTATTATTATTATTATTATTATTATTATTATTATATTTTTTCCCCCAGGCCCTGATGTGGGCCATTGACCTGTACTCTGGTGGGCTAATCCTGTAAGAGCTTTAGTTTCAAAGAGTAGACATTCCAGTTTTCTCAAACAAAGCTTAAGTTAACTAACAAACTTTCAATCTTCTAGACTTCAACATCAATGGCAGTGTTTGGAGTTTGTAGCAGTTTACTTCTGTAGTCATTTTGTACCAACAACTTTAAACGGATTGATGTCGAGATTTTACACTTGAATGATGTTATGTTTTCTGAAACACCCCATAGCACAGAACTTGTCTCTACAAGCAAATTTTGCTTATTCAAAGACTCCACAGCAGTGATAATCTTAGCCAAACGAGCTGCAGTTGGTCAGTAATATCTCTGTTAGCCGGAATCCCTCAAGCCCGGAACTCTCCGATAGCCGGAATTAAAATTTTCACGAAAAATCGTTCCCATGGCTGGAATTTTCTGGAAAATTCTGGCTTTGGGAACGATTTTCTAAGGGGTACATTTTCCGGAAAATTCTGGGTTTTATGGATGAAAATCAGGCGCATTTTCTGGAAATTCCGAGAAAAATTTACATTGCCCGAAAAATTCCGGGTTCAAGAGATGATGTAATGGGCAATTTCTGGAACTTCCGAGAAAATTTTTCCGTTACCCGGAAAATTTCGGGGACGAGGGATTTTTTCCGCCTTTGAGAGAGTCTTCTTATAACCCGGAAATCTCTCATCCCAGGAAGTGCTCTGCACCAACTGTTCTGGTTAGCGGGGATATCACCGTACAGAGTCCACCCGTGCACTCTAACGGGTATCTGACATTGAATGCAGAGAACTTCCAACGCACTCCTTCAGAATTTCCCATCGCTGGGGACTGCAACAAAACAGATTATACAGCTGTTGTACCATGTCCAGAAACTTGCTGCTTCAGGGCAACACTCAGCAGTGTGCACTCCACACAAGTTAAGACAGTGACAGACACATGGAGTGAACTTTGCTAAAGGATTCCACTGAAGAAAATTTGCTTGTGCACATTATATGCCCCACTCCTGTTACTTCCATTGTCGTAACCTTGTTGATGACATTCAATAACAGGAATCGAGTTTTTCAGGTGTTGAGCAAATCAAGTTGGCAATAGCAACTTGCTGTTTTTTTGTTTTTTGCTACAATCACTGAATTCCATAATTCATTCTTGTACTTCATATTTGGTTGTTTCTTTATTGAGGTTAACATAATGTAAGATGAATGTTGTTTGTTCAACATGACTTGAGTTGGATCAATAATAATAGAATAATACTTTGCATTTGTTCTCTGTTCTGAGATAGCAACTCTAACATGATCTATGTTAGGCAAGAACTTAGAGCCAGCCTGGTGAGAGTACAGGAGGAGGATGTTTTGGAAGATTCAAAGTGGTGTAAATTTTAACTAAATGGGAGAGACTTACTTATTGGAATTGAAACAGTTTATTTAGCCAGAAAAACACAGATACAGAGTGGATAATAATAACAATATTTACATGGCTGAGCCAGTTGAGAACCTGAGCTCTCTTTGAGGCACCTGATATATACTATACAGTACAGTACATTTATCTCAAGGAAGTATTATGTAACATTTAGTAACATCTGGAATAGTACAATAGCATGGTGGCAATAAAAACATCTCATAATATTAACACGGTTATCACTTCAATATATATTAATTTTATTTATTTATTATTTTTTTATATACTTTTATTTTAATTTTAAGTACAGGTATAGGTATACATAAATTACAGTGGAATTGAAAAACATAAATATAATAGGGAAGCAGTACAACATGGTTTTTACAGTATTAAGGTTGAACAAGAGGACAGAGCTGTCAGGAGTATGTCTAGTTGGCAAATATATTTATTGCAATGGTAATTACTTATCTATTTACATGATAATTTCCGATAAAATGGTTTTGGTGGTACAATAAAAGCAGGTACTGTAAATATAGTAAGTGTTACAAGAAGTATTAATACTTTGATAATAGATATTTTTTAAGATGATTTAAAGGAAGGGAGCGTAGTCTTTGCTCGGATGGGTGGGGGCAAGTTGTTCCACACCTTCACACCGTGATATTTTATGGAGGTCTGGGACTGAGAGGAGCGCATGGGGGGTGGTCTTAGTAGCTCTGGGTGCCTTATGTTGTATCTCTGATTATTCCAGAACTGGAAATAATTATTGTCAAGCAAGTGATTGATAGATCTGTAAACAAAGAGGACACAGCAATAGGTGTTAATACCTTTGAATTTTAACATTTTTAATTTTGCAAATTTTTCATTTGTATGATGTTTTTTTCAAGTAGGTCATTGTCTGCATAACTCTCTTTTGTGCAGTAACCAGGGATTGTGTTTTGAAGAACCAGAGGCCCCCATAGTGTGTGACAGTGTATCAGGTGTTGGTAAACAAGATCACGATAGATTTCTTTCATTGCTGTGAGAGTGAGTGACTGTCGGGTGTGATACATGACACTGCACTGTTTATTGAGTTTACTGTGAATGGCTTGAATGTGGTTTCTCCAGTTAAGTTTCTCATCAACAATAACTCCGAGGAATTTAGTATTTTGTTCGTGTTTGAGGACTGTATTACCAAGGTACAGGGGGTCCAAGTCTGGGGGTAAGTTTTTCCTTCTGTGAAAGATCATGTAGTGGTTTTCTCAAGGTTTAAGGTTAGTTTATTACGTATTACCTAGGTCCTGACTTTAGTCAATTCAATGTTCATAGTTCACATCAAGGAATGGAGATCTGAGTTGCTGGCATAGAGATTACTATCGTTTGAAAATAAGTTGTATTTTATGAGTGTGCTGGAGTGGACTATATCGTTTATGTACAACAAAAACAGTACAGTATAGGACCGAGAATGGAGCCTTGAGGGACGCCATATAAGATTGGCGAGGAGTCAGATTGGTGATTATTATAGCAGACATACTGCTTCCTGTTGGACAGATACGGGGTAAACCAATTGTGGGACAGGCCCCTAACACTGTAATGTTCAAGCTTTGACAGGAGGATGGTATGGTCGACAGTATCGAAGGCTTTAGAGAGGTCCAAGAATATACCGACTATGAACTAACTGTTATCAAAGGAATTTAAGTTGTCATTAGTAAAGGATAGCAGAGCACTCTCAGTCGACCTACTACCTCTAAATCCAAACTGAGAGTCTGTAAGGATGTTATTGACACTGCAGAATGAATTTAGTCTACTACATGCTAGCTTCTCCAGTATCTTACTTAAGGCTGGGAGGACTGATATGGGGCAGTAATTCTTGAAGAGACCTTTGTTCCCAGATTTTTTATTAGCTGGGTGAACTTTAGCAATTTTCAGTTTATCCAGAAAGACACCACTAGTGAAGGAGGAACTACAAATGTGTAGGAGAACAGGTAATAATAAGTGGGCTACTTTCTTATTGATGCTCATTGGTATACAGGTGCTCCCCGACTTACGACGGGGTTAGGGACCCAAATCCAGGTCGTAAGTCCGACATGGTCGTAAGTCTGACAAAAAAAAAAAAAAAAATTCAAAATTGTTTTTAAAAAAAAATTTATAAATCAACAATGAAATGCAGTACACTAAACGTAATAAATAATGAGGAATGGATACAGTACAGTAAAAGTAATAAATAATGAGGAATGGATACAGTGTGACTGAGCACTTACATTAAATGTAGTCAGCTGAATGCACACAGGGTCCCCATAATTTTCTATTTACAGGATACATGGAGACTATATTAATTGGAAGAAGCAGAAGAGGAGACAGGGCTGGGTGGGTCATCAATGTCGCTTCCTTCAGACAGGTTTATGTACTGTGAAAACTTGCTGGTTGAAGGTATTGGATTATCTTGAGGGAGTGAAGAGGCAGCACTGGTGGGGCGTGAGGAGACCGCACTGGAGGACTTCTTGAAATAGATGTCCAATTTAGACTGCACAGTTTGCTTTTTCTTTTCATTATAAATTTCTCTGTAGCAAGCAAGTGCATCTTGGATCGTTCTGTCAACTTTGGCATAACGCTCATAATTTTGATTCATGCCATCAAACATTTGCATTGCTTTATTAATTGTAGCAAATGCCTCTGCCATTTGTTTCACTGAAAACTTTTTGGGGGGGTGCAGGTTCTTCTTCTACATTTTGTCTCTCTTCTTCCTCTGCAATTTTCTGTGCATCTAGTTCAATAAGATCCTCGTTACTGAGCTCTTCTGCTACACTTTCAACCAACTGTCCAACATCTTCATTATCAATTTCTAACTCCAGCTGTTTACCTAACTCCACTATCTTGTTACTAATATCCGAAATAACTTCACTTTCATTAAATCCTTTGAAACTGTGGACATATCTTTTTAGGATTTTCTTCCATATTCCATTCATGCAATGTTTTGTAACCTGATCCCATGCTGCACTAATGTTCTTTATACATGACAAAATGTTGTACTCCTTCCAAAACTCTCTGAGCTTTTTCTCACCTTCAGTAGCAGCAACAGCCTGAGCGAAGGTCGTGCGTAAATAATACCTTTTAAAGGCAGCAATTGCACCTTGATCCATGGGTTGGATGACAGAGGTAGTGTTAGGTGGAATGTACACTACCTTAACATCAGGGTGCATGTTGTCCAGGTGTGGTGGGTGTTCCGGAGCATTATCCAAAATCAGTAAAATCTTGAATGGAATCTGTTGTTGCAGACAATACTCCTTGGCTCGTGGAATGAAACAAGTCATGAACCAATCCTGAAACACTACTAGAGTCATCCAGGCTCTCTTATTACTGCGATAAAACACTGGCAGTGTGTGCTTGCTTACATGTTTAAAAGCCCTGGGGTTCTCTGAATGATAGATCATGAAGGGCTTTAGCTGGAACCAGCAACTTTCCCCCCCAACAGAAGTGTAATTCTGTCCTTGAATGCCTTGAATCCGGGCATTGTTTTCGCCTCTTTGTGGATGTATGTCCGCTCAGGCATGCTCTTCCACAATAATCCATTCTCATCCACATTGAATATTTGCTCAGGCAAATAATTCCCTTCCAAAATCACATCATCTAACTCCTCCTTAAAAGCTTCGGCAGCACCAACATCGGCACTAGCTGCCTCTCCACTCACCTTAACATTGTGTAGACTGTAGCGTTTTTTAAATCTATCAAACCACCCACGACTTCCTGTAAAGGTTTGATCACATTCATCTCCTGCCTGCTCCTTCAGGCTTTGGAACAGGCTTCTTGCTTTAGCCTGTATGGTTAGAAGGCTTAAGGGTACACGCTTCTGTATCTGGTCTTCTATCCATATCACCAATAATTTTTCCATATTGTGAATAGGACCTTGTCTTCTCTTTGATATTGTAGTTCCCTTTATAGGTGTTGTTCCTTTCACTACTTCACGAATATGTTCCTTGTCCTTCAGAATAGTGGATATAGTCGAGTGTGAGAAACCTAGGTCGTGTGAGATTGTTGCTACTGTTTTTCCATTCTCATGCTGTGTTATTATCTTCATTTTCATCTCAAAAGTAATTGCCTGTCTCCTTTTCTTTGGAACACCACCAGCACTCCCCCTTTTACGCTTTCTAGTCATTATAAAGTCAATTAAATACGATAATAACGAAAGTTCACAGACCGATCAGTATAGGATACGATAGCCAAACACAAACAAAGCGCTCCACTGAGTGAGTGTACCCACGAGACGACCCGAGACGCGCCACCCACTCGCCCCGGACGGGAACGTTTCGGTATAGAAAATGCGCGCGTCATTTGAAAATATTTTTGGTCACGACTGCCGCGGTCGTATGTCCCGACGGACGTACGGTCAAAGCAGGTCGTAAGTACCAAGGGACGTAAGTCCATGTGGTCGTAAGTCGGGGTCTAGCTGTATTGTCTTTGCCTGCTGCTGCATCTTTGGACATTTTTATGATGACCAGTAATTCATCTGCTGTGACGGGATAAGAACAGCTCATTTTGCTGTCTGTTTTGCAGGTAGGCACTAAATTCCTCATGGTGATCAGGGATGTTCTCTGCAAGATTTTTGCCAACATTAATAAAATACTGAAGTGGTTGGCAATGGAGGAGGGTTCCGTTACAACTGAATCATTTATCATAAAAGCTGAGTGGGAGGCTGAGTGTTCCTGTTCTGAATAGAATTTGACATTTCAGGTTTTCTTACTGTCACCTGATGCTGACTGGAGCTTATTGGAATAATAGTTATGTCTGGCTTTTCTAACTGCTTGAGTTACTCTATTTCTGATACTTCGGTAAGCATCACCGAAAGTTATGGATCTGTTTGCAAATTTCCTTTGGAATGGAATTTGTGTTTTTCTTTTATCATTATCTTAATTTTGTTTGGAAATGGATACAGTTTTCACTGACTTAGTCTTGAGCGGGAAGCATTTATCAAAGCAAGCAATGAAGATACAAGAGAAGTTGCACCTTTTCACGTTAGGGTTGTCGGAGGCATAGACGAGATCCCACTTATCAGTCATTAAGTTGTTTTAAAAAAGGAGCATGTTGTCGGTGCAGTAGTCTCTGTATTGTACTGGGACTTTACTAGATCTGTTGTAGTACTCGAGTTGGCCGGCAGGGGGGGAACTCTCAGGTGATAGCGACAGTGGCTGGTTCCCCCTCAGTGAGGAGGGGGTTCTCGAGGGGCTGGGGGTGTGGGTTGGTACAGCGGGTGGGCGGGTGTCCACTTGCTCGATCCCTCACAACAAGAGTTTTATGACTGAACGTCACATATTTCCCTTGTTTCCTGGCTTCTTTAAACTGGTCCATTTGCTGTAGGCGGGCTTTAGTTGTACCTGGGCAGAGGTCCTCTTTGACGAAGATAGTAATGCCTTTCAGCTTACTGCGTTGATAAAACACTTTGTCCCGGTCAGAGGGGGATGAGAGGGGGTGGGAGGAGTTGGGTTCCCGATGCGTTGAACACGATCAAACTTTACTTCAGGAAGTATAAAATGGTCATTCAGCAGGCGTAAAATTTTGTACTGGGATGACTTCCAGTTCTTATGAGCATCTTCAGCTACTCCGGCAATCCTGAGGTTGTTTCGCCGCCCTTTGTCATCCACATAATCCACCCGGTCTGCTGTTGTCGTTAGTTCCGTTTTGAGCTTGGAATTCTCCTCACTCAGCTGTTGAACTTGGGTCTTGAGTGTTCGGTTCTCTTCAGCTTCAACGTTCAAATTTGCTTGTAAGTCACTTATTTCCTTTGTGAGAATTCTAAGATTCTTTTAATCTCACTTAGCTGGTCAGTGAGATGCCAGTCAGCTTCTTCTAGCTTCCTGATGGTCTCCTTATTCATTTGTTGTATAATGTCCTGTATGAGAGTCTGTTGGACTTCCATTATCACATCAGTCAGCTGTTGTTTCGTGAAGTTTGAATGTTTGATACGAGAGGCCAACTTAGACATATTGGAGCTAGTGAGGGCTGAGTAGCTGGCAGTAGTGAGACGGTCTAGGTGTGTGGTCAGCTGGGTGGCCTGGTGGGACGGTGGGGGGGGGGGACAGGGCTCAGATTACAAGCTGAGGCACTGATGGGAGTTTGGTGGGCCTACATCTCACGTGGTAGTCACAGATTCACCAGTAAATTGATAAATATATCTACTTAGGGGGATCACAGAGTGATATTATACTGGTCATGACACTCACTAGTCACTCATGAATCAGATTTCCTAGAAATCAGACTGGGTACTCCTGGAAAGATCCTGTTTTCCGACGAAAAATGCGGAGCTCCCACACACATGTCCCACCACTAGTCACTACACCACTGTAGCTTATTAAACCAGAGCAACTTAAGAGCCTTAAAAGACAATGCAATGGTGCTCAACCCTAGCCACCCCCTTATCATGGGGGAATTTAACTACCTATGGCGACATCGACTGGAGAAATGAAACCACACCAAATGATCTTTTCGCACACCAAATGATCTTTTCGTAGAAACTCTGAGACAATTTTCTGTTCCAACATGTTAAAGAGCCAGCTCATTACAGAGGGGAGCAAACACCCAAATTTCGTATTTTCGAGTCCCAACGTCAGTGATTGCGCTGTGTACTGAAAATTTTTTCGTTTGTAATTCACTTTAAAATGGCTGGCAAGCTAAAGGTGAGAGTTTTGTGGTGCTGAGAAGAAAAAGAGACGCCCATTTTAGATTTTCTATGTATTATTTGCGCATTTTCGACTTACGACCACTTCGACTTACGACCTGGATTTGGGTCCCTAACCCTGTCGTAAGTCGAGGGGTGACCGTATGCCATTTCAAGAGCAAAAAAGTCCCACATTGATGCATCAGCCTTGAATGGGAACTGTACAAAATCAAAAGACTCAGTGAACAAGTTAGGAAATCTATCATTAATGTTTTTGGAAAGGTTGTGCAAATAATCCAACAAATCCTGTTTCTCCTCCATATGATCCACTGTGATATCAAAGTCCAAGTCCATTGTTGCTTTGAATTCTTAAATCCAAGTAATGGAGAAACGGGAAAAAAATTGCCAGCTACTGCTTGACCTCGAATCGACTGCAGCTTGCGTATGAAAGCCTTAACTGCACATAGGAGGTTAAAATCCCATTTGCCTTTTCCTTTAAGTTCTGTATTGAGCTTGTTAATGTGATGAAATACATCTCTCAGAAGTGCCAATCACACTAGGAAGTGGTGATTATTGAAATATTGGGCGTTCATATGACTTTGAACTTGCAGGAAATTAGGTACAGGTATTCAATTACGAAGAATAAAAACCCTCTCTCGGGTCTTCCCACAAGAAAGTCATTATTTTCTTCAATGCTTAGCTGCTTGAACATGCACCTACAGTACAGTATTCAATTCCCTAGTTTTAAATGTAGTTCATAATATTAACCACTGATTGCGTCAACTCACTGAAACTCTTGAGTTAATTCCTTTTATACCAAGCTTTGTCTGTGAATGATGCAGTGAGTTGTTTTTAATGTGAGGATGCTTTCTTGATAAAAATTCCCACAATCCAATATTGTTCACCATCACTGATGGTGCACCATCCATGCTGCATTCGGTAACTTTACTCCAGTCCAATTTGTTTTCTGTAAAGAACTTGTTTATAGCATTGAATACATTCTCACCTTTGGATGTAGTTTTGAGTGGAATACAGATGAGTAACTCTTCTGCAACTGAACATTCCTTAAGAAACCTTCCATAGACCAGAAGCTGTGGCTGTGATCTGTTGACTCCTCCACTGCCAATGCTGTCCAGGGGGAATATCTGCTCTTTCAAGTCCACTGCAGTACACTGGATGTGTCGTGTGATTACTTAAAGGTGTTTTATCAACATCGTGAATCAACTTTTTGGCAAAAGAGTCTCCTTCAAATATTTCCCAAAAATTTTGCAAAGAAGTTTTTGTTTTAGTTTCTCTCTCTATGAATGGAAATTTTTCCTGGGCAATGAGAATAGCTGTCTTGTATGAGAAGATTTCAGTCTGTTCCTTCTGAATAAGAGCTTTAGTAAGTACATACTGGGATTTTGTCAGTTCCTTGTTATGTTGTTGGAAAACTCTGCTTTGAGCCTCTCCTGACAGTGAAGCAATGTTGACATGGGTATCCAAATGTTTCTCAAGTTTGTTTGGTTTCAAGGATTCCTTAGCAATTTCCTTAGAGCACATGACACAACTCCATACTTTTCCATTACAGCTGTAACACAAAGTTTCAATGCAATTATTGTTTGTTTATGATAGTAAAACAAAATTAACAAAGCAATTTATATCAGTGCGCTAAGAGAACGCACCACTCCTAGAGCACAATTCCACCCAAAACTAAGCATCCTACACAGCACCCATCTGTCTGAGAAGTTGGATGCTGCTGATATCAAAATTTTTACAAAGACATTGTAACAACTGCACAATGATATAAAAAAAAATCACTGACACAATGCTGTGTTCTTAAGTACAGTAATCACTACTGTAGATGATAGAAAACCCTTAATGTTTTCCCTTCCCAGAGTTCAGGAGCAAATTAAATTTTTAAGTGTAGGCCAGCCGGTAACTGGTCGACACGTTTAATTAATTGTGTGCCAAGCCTCTCGCCAGGCCGAGCCCGAGATCGTCAACGGCTTAATTTCGGGTACCTGATTTATATCCGCTGCCCTAACAGAACATCCCATTAACTTAACAATTAACATCTTTCAGAAAAATAATGGCACTATGACAAGACAAACAAATGTCAGGCGAAGAATGACAAAAATGATTCAGGGACTTAGAAACCTTCCATATCAGGATAGGTTAAAGAAACTTAACTTGCATTCCCTAGAAAGACGAAGAGTGCGGGGAGATATGATAGAAGTATTTAAGTGGGTGAAAGGAATCAATAAAGGGGATATAGATAAAGTTCTTGTAATATCCGAGCAGGATAGGACTCGGAGCAACGGATTCAAGTTGGATAAGTTTAGGTTTAGGAGGGAGATAGGAA
The DNA here is from genome assembly GCF_018991925.1 of Homarus americanus. Lineage (NCBI taxonomy): Eukaryota > Metazoa > Arthropoda > Malacostraca > Decapoda > Nephropidae > Homarus > Homarus americanus. Next base: position 9,275,818 of record NW_024733231.1, read on the forward strand.
GAAACTGGTTCACAAATAGGGTGGTGGACGAGTGGAACAAGCTTAGCAACTTTGTAGTAAGTGCGGGAACTCTGGAAAGTTTCAAAAGGAGGCTAGATAGATTCATGGATGATAGAGAGTGGTAGTAACTCAAGACAGGAGCTGCCATGCACAGGCCAACCGGCCTATTGCAGACTCCTTATTTTCTTATGTTCTTATGTTCTTATATATGGCAAACGCGTATCTGCTGGCTGGCACGACCTTGACACCGCATCAATGGACCATGTGACCCCAGCTACCTCACGAGCTCCTTGTGACCCAGGGCTTGGGAAACGCTGACCTAGATGAAAATATGCAGCTAAAACCATTAAGGAAAAGCTAAATGAGCGTTAAATGCAACTGCCATTTGCATTTGACGCTTGCTGCACGGCCTCAATATTCGGCAGAGGTACGGTACCTAGTTGGGACGTCGCCTCTGCTGACCTATAGTAACGGGCTCCCATACTCGGCTCCCCCCTCCCATTCCCCTGCTAAGCGTTCTAACTTTCACACATTAAATAATGTTTAGTACAGTACCTTTGTTTTTGACCTTATGATACATAGTTATTCTTTTTAATTCTTTTACACATTCTGTTTGAAGAAAGTTAAGTTAATCTCTCTTAATATACAAGTTTACAAGTTCCATTCCTTGGCGAATAACAAATGTTTACTGTATTCCTTTTATGTGTTTGCCGTTAGGACAATTATTTATTTATTTCTTTTTTCACAATATGTATGTCGGATGGTTTGTACATGTAACTGAGTACATGAAGTACATGAGTTGAGTACAGTTTGCCAGGATAATTTGCAGATTTTTAATTTGCAGTCCTCTATTATTTGCGGATTACACCCTGGATGTACCCAAGAATGTCTGCGGATAGTTTTAAAGTTGCTGGTGTTTTCGTGGCTGGGACAGGAAGCAATTCGTTCTAGAGACAGTGATTTCCTTTACTTGTATTGTATATATGTGTGTAATAATAAAATTAATGGTTGCCCCTCGTGTAACGAGGATGGCCGGCCCAAGGGCCCCCTAGGCGTGAATTTGTTAAGGTGTAGAAGCTGTCACCAACACAACAACCACACCCTTAGTTAACGAGTTGCATGACCCAGTGTCAAGGAATAGTCCGAGAAGACCGGACAACTCGCCAAGTGCACTGGCTAACCCTTGCCCTGGAATACGATCCGCAAATCAATTAACATCCAGGTTACCAATTCCTGTAACTAAATAAATTTACGTTACAACTCTGGTAAACTGTCACTGCTTAGGGCACTACAAGCATCACTAGATTTATAAACAATAACTCTCATAGATAAGGATGTGCATGAATTTATCTGCAAACTTTCAGGCATAAACTATGATTAAATATAATGTAACTCTCTTTAAAATATTTCCAGTTAGTTATTTGTAGTTCACATTAATTAATGGGATGTTTAATAATAATCTTAACTAAGAACAAATATTTTGTTTCAGGTATCACATCTCAGGACCAAGTTGAAGTTCACAATGTCAAGCAAGGAAAAAAAATTTTCATGTGAGGAATGTGGGAAACGGTTTTCTGGAAATAGTGATCTGAAGAGACACTTGTTTGTACACAATGGTATAAAAAAGTTTAAGTGTGATGAATGTGACAAACAGTTTTCCTTAAATAGTAATCTCAAGAGACACTTGCGTGTTGTGCACGAAGGTATTAAGAAGTTTCAATGTGATGAATGTGGAAAACACTTTGGAGGGAAGGCTGATCTCAAGAGACACATGATTGTGCACAATACCTGTAGTATTATAATTAAAAAGTTTAAATGTGATAAATGTGGGAAACAGTTTACCCAAAAGAGTTCACTCAAAACACACGCTGTTGTGCACAATCCTGTTAAAAAGTTTAGTTGTGATAAATGTGGGAAATGTTTTGCCCAAAAGAATTCACTCAAAACACACACACTCGTGCACAATGGTATTAAAAATTTTAAATGCAATGAGTGTGAGAAACAGTTTTCCATTAAGAGTAACCTCACTGCACACTTACTTGTGCACAATGGTTTAAAAAAGTTCAAATGTGATGATTGTGGGAAACATTTTGCACTTAAGGGTCAACTCAAGAAACACATACTGGGGCACAATGGCATTAAAAACTTCAAATGTGATGAATGTGGGAAGTTTTTTGCCCAAAGGAGTTCTCTCAAAGCACATCAACTTAGGCACTCTGGTGTTAAAAAACTTTTCAAGTGTGATGAATGTGGGAAACATTTTGCATTCAAGGGTCATCTGAAGAGGCACATACTTTTACACACTGGTATTAAGAAGTTTAAGTGTGATGAATGTGGGAAACTTTTTGCCCAAAATGATGCTCTCAAGGCACACACACAGACACACAGTGGTATTAAGAATTTCAAATGTGATAATTGTGGAAAACATTTTGGCTATAAGAGTACTCTCAAGGCACACATACTTGCACACAAATGTATAAAAGAGTTTAAATAAGATGAATATTGGAAATGCTTTTCCCAGAAGGACCATCTGAAATACCATAAACTTTTACAGTACATAAACAAAAATAGAATTGAATTAATGTTTGAATTACTTTAGCAGAAGTTAAATGTGACTCAATATACTTGACTACTGTAATATAGATTAATATAAAGCTTCTTCAGTAACAACCTATCTAAACAGAAGTGACTAATGCCATTTTTGTAAATGTTAAACAAGCTTTTGTAAGTAAAATAAACTTGTGTTAGTTGTGATGGTAAAAAAGTAAGATTTATTTTGCTGGTCAAATCAGGTGTTGATGTGTACTGTACTTAACCATGTCATGTTGTCACTTGTAAACTGTGCATCATATGATTGTTAATCACATGTACTGTACATCATCATATGTTAAATCTTTCTAGTGATCTTTTTCATTCCTATATGGTACAGGTCTCCCCCGATTTATGATATTCTGCGTTAACGATGGTGATGTATTAAGACCACCCACTATTTGCGATGTAAACAGTCCACATGAACGATGGTCATCGTCTGCCGTAAGCACTTAAGTCACAAAAAAAACAATGTAAGCTTTAGTGATGTCATCTCACTGTAAGAAAAAACAAAAAAATCACTGCTAAGTAACAACACTGATACTGACTGTTGAATAACTTGATTGCGGTCATATGGCATCACTAGGGAATAAAGCTTGGTACTGTACTATAGTGCCCAGGCTGGACACTAGGTGGTGTGCATGATTGCTGGTGTTGTTCCCTTGGATATACTGGACCATATGTGTTACACCCCCTTTACCCATGGTGTCTACACAATACTCCCCCATATTGACCCTGATGTCTTTCTACAAGACTCACTGGGTTACACCAAACCCAACTGTAACTATTACTTTCCTGACTCACCTGAGTTTAGTTCCATCCTTATACTACCTCAATCCTTCTCCCCAATTAGCCATAATATCAGCAGCATCCCCTTCACTTAGTTACATTTATAGATCAGTGTATATCTTTTATTGTCCACAAATTGATGTACTTGGGTTCTGTGAGACCAAACTCACTAATGATATTGAACATTGTTTAGCATTCCTAATTATACTGGACACTGCGTCAATACGTCTTGACACAGTGGTAGTGTCACGCCACAAGTTGATATTAAGTACTATATAACACTTGTGTAAGAGATAATTTAAATGTTCAGGAGGAGTACTATCGTGCACAAAAGTCGTGTCCACTACCCAGCCACAGTGAGGGTTCGAATAACCCGAGTTTGAAATTTCGAAACAGCTGGGGGAAATGCTATGGTCGGCCAACAGATGTCGCCCACTGTAGTGTGTGTGGGGGATAGAGGAGGTGGGGGCTGAATGAGAGGCAGGTTGTGTGAGAGTGGAGCATTATCATGAACCCTATACACGGTACTGATAACTTGAGAAATGTGACAGATGGTTTATATTACTGATAAGATTGAATTATATAGGTTTTAATGCAGTGTTTCCGAAAGATAAAACGAGGCTGAAGCAGCATAATTAGTATAGTCCTGTTGAACAAATATTACTGCACGTAACAGTATCTCAGGTGTTAGAACAGCAGTATAGAAAAAGTTATTTTCTGTGGAGATGTGCGACAAAGCTCCCTGGGCCCCAGCGTTTCACCTCCCCACATTATTCCCTATGATGTCACTCGGACATGCATGCTTCTACAACTGTGCGGCATATACAATGTCTTATGATGAGTATTCATATGCAGTATTTGGCATTGTCACTGACACTGATGGCTGCAGTAAATTTAGGGAAAGGCTATGATTTCTTGTAATTGGAAGATTATGGACTCTGGGGTGCAAGACCCTTTGGAGGGTAGGATGGCTGGGGTTTGGGATTATGCATAAGAAGAAAAAGTTACAAACATGAATAAAGGCTAAGGAAAAAGAACCTTCCGGCCTCAACCAGACTGCTACATGATATATGGTCTTAAATTGTTCACTAAAGTGGTTTATTTATTATTTATACCACCATAATTTCAAGCTGCCTTTTTAACTACGTTTTGTCTTACAGTTGTTTCTTTATGGTTACGAATTCATGGAACAGGTGCAGTGCCCTGGGTGCTTATTGCCGCTCAGGTCACAATGTGACCTGAGCGGCAATAAGCAGGCTAATAACATTATTTGGATTTACATAATTATGTACTGTACTATAGTCTGTTCTCTCCAGTTTTGCGAAACTTTGATCATATCATAAGGTCTCATTATAATGTATATATTTACATGAAATATATTGTTACCTAAGATAATAAATACTATTGAAATTCAGAAATCATCACATCCCAGGATCTTTGTATAGAAGAGCAGGAGGAACAATGCTAGTAATGCCATCAGACACACGATGGAACAGTGACAGATTCTATTGAATCTTATTTAAAGAACTGGGAGACCCTTGTCAAAGTGTGCAAAGAAAATAGTGAAGACATTGATAAGAAAATTGAAAGGAAAGTTAATAAGGCATTAAAAAGAACTGCAGAAGACTATTTAGAGAGACTTAAGCCTATTGCTGTGGCATTGGACTGTGTCCAGAGAGAACATACCCTATTAAGTGATGCTGTAGAAATCTGGGTAAAACTGAAAACTGATATTAAGGAGTATTTAACAGATAAGAAGGATATGGATAATTTTGAAAAAAGAATCAAAGTAGCATTGACACCTGCCCATTTTCTAGCTAATGTGATAGATCCAAGGTATCAGGGCAGACATCTGACTCCTGAGCAGCGAGACATTGCAGAACAGTATGTGTGCGAGTCTCTTCCACATTTCCTTTCAACATTACTGTCCTTCCATGGAAGAAGTGCACCATTTAAAGAGGTCTATTTTGGTAAAGATGTTGTAAAATCTCTCCCCTTGCTTGGTGGCAGTATTTTGCCAATGATATGACAGAAAATGTAATGGATGTTCCTAGGCAATTTACAGCTGTTGCATCATCAGCAGGGGTTGAGAGAATTTTTTCCACATATGGATTTGTACACTCAAAGTTAAGAAATCGACTAGGACAGGAAAAGGCATCTAAGCTTGTCACAGTACATAAGCATTTCAATGTTCAACTAAGCTAATTTAAATGTTTTGAACTGTTTTTGTTGTTTACAGAATGAGATTATTGTGTTGACTTGAAGTTATTACCAGTAATTCTTAATACACTATAATCCTACAAATGTAAGAAAATAAACTTGTTACCAGTATTATTTTTTTTTACAAAATGAGAATATTATTCTGTTGACTTGAAGTTAAGTTATTAATTTTAGAAACACTGTATTCCTATAAGAGCATTTATGTTAAATTTCATTATTACGTTTGGATTTGTGCACTCAAATGTAAGATATGTTACCAGTTTTCTTTTATTTTACAAAAAGAATATTATTGTGTTAAATTCCATTGGTACATCTACTGCATAAATATCTTAATGCCAATTTTCTGTTTATTATCCTGAATAAACTTTGGTTGAAAAATACTGTTTTTATGGTTTAAAAATACTATTTTAATGCAATTAGGAAAAAATAAAAAAAAATCGATTTAAATAAAAAAAAATCCGATTTAAATCAAATCAATTTTTTTTATTTAAAAAAAAAATCATGATTTTTTCCAACCCTGGGTCACAATGATACTTTAAAGAATGGAATATATTAAGGATAAAAGTGAAAAATGCAAGGATCAGGGTGAAGGGCCTTGGTCAGCTAGTTTTACTCAGCGACCACGTCACAATTTTGTTGTTATTCCGACAGATTATGGTAATATTTATTTATATTCCTCCCATCCTTTGCTTAATAAATATTTGTGATAATATGCAATATTATATAGTTATATACTTATATTAAAAAGAGTGGAGTGAAAAAGTTATCAGTATTGTAAAATAGTATTCAGACTTAATCTAGGTGACTGTTCCAATTCTTCCAAGTTCCAACCACTGCCCCTCATGACCTTGAAAACGTACGTGTGTGTGTGTGTGTGTGTGTGTGTCAACACACACCACTACAGCAATGCTCAGTGACCCACATTGAATCCATGTGAACTTTGTTTCGGGTTACCGTCACCTCGACGTATTCTATACATCCCATTCGCAGCTCTTGCTGATAAAGAAGAATAAGGCTTTGGCCAACCTCTCCTCTCGTAAGGGAACGTGAGGTGGCCGTGGCAGCATTATTCATGGTCTTGCATGGGTTCTCCTCAACCCATAACTGGAACACCCACAGTGAACACCCAGGAGTTAGACAACTTGTCATTAGGTCTCCAGTGTTAAACACCCCACCACAATATGCAAGCTTCATATATTTTGGAGTGTGCTCAGTTACCGTTAATATTGTGTTATAAGACAACACATTCCACGACGTGTCATACAGATCATTGTATACCACACAATACATGATTTGTGGCTGTTAAGTTACTTTGTTGTTAATTTTCATGCGATATAGTTTAAGGCATCATTAAGGACATGGATTTAAGATAACACTGTAGGGGAGTTAATATACAGTGACCCCTCTTTTAACGAACACCTCGGTTAACGTAATTTCGATTAACTAACTGCCTTCCATAAGGATCTTCAATTCGGTTAACGAAAAAAAATTCGGTTAACGAAGTTCTTACAAACCGACCTCAACATGTTTTCGCTTGCACTGACCGGGCAACCAGCTTTAGTATCAGTCCGCCAATACATTAATCGGTTCTAGGGCCTAAATTCCTTACTATTTTAGTAAATATCAAGAAGTTTATACTATTCAATAATTTTAAAAGTTTAATATTCAGTTTTTTAGTCATTTTAACAATTATTGAACATAATTGAAGGTAAAGTGACTAGTTTAATGCGCGGCATCCAGCCTCTTAACACAGCAAACAGGAATTAGTCTCTCTCTGTTTTCACTGGAGGTAACATCTTGCTTGAGACTCTCTTCAACTAAACGCTTTTTTCTGTGTTTCCAAGCAAATTATTGGTCATTTTGAAATATATTTTACATATTGACAATATATAATGCAGTGCAGTGTTGATTTAAAGAAAATAATCTTGAATTACACCAAGAAAGCTAAAATTTCATGGGTGAAATGGCGCCATGGGGTGACTTCTCTTCCACCCCAATGCCTTCTCTTCTTCCTTCTCCTCCACCCCCATTCTAAATCCCATCATCATCATCATCATCCAGGAGCCTTCTACATACACTCCTCAAATTAAGTGAACTTTTCTACCATTTTTGTTGAATTTAGGAAATTTTCGGTGAGCTGGAACCAATTACCCAAAAACCCATTGAAACAATGGTTTCGGTTAACGAACGACCTTCTGGAACGGATTGAGTTCGTTAACCGAGGGGTCACATATATATATATATATATATATATATATATATATATATATATATATATATATATATATATATATATATATATATATATATATATATATATATATATATATATATATATATACATGAGATGCACTCACAACACACAACATGTTATTACTGAAACCAACTCATACATGGGTCCACTGCCCAACATAGGATACTTATTCCAGAATTACCCCTAACACATACAACAACACTGTGGACATATAACTTCAAAACATGTCCCAGGGTATCACACTGGCGCCTGTAACACTGACAATCGCTGTGGTGGTCGGTTAAAGCCAGACACATGGCGAGTCTGGGATCTGGCTCCACGAGGTAGAGTGGAGCCGATTAATCATGCCGAATCAGCGCCATCGCTCATATATTGACCACTGTCGAATATCCACCGGCTCCGAGCATCCTGTGGGGTTTCAATTAAGCCCCCCATCGATCTGAGAACGAAGTTGGAAAGCGTTACAGGAGATTTTTGGGGAAACATGGTGGTTCAACTACAACAACATCTCTCGACTAGCGACGTCAGATGACAGTTACTTTATAGTACTTCTTACACTGGGTGAATGACAATTCCACTGTTAAAGCATGAACACTGATATTCACTACAATTGACTGAATCAAACTGAAGCGCTATAAACACAGAACATACCTGAGAACGAAGTTGGAAAACGTTACGGGAGATTGACCTCCCGGCTCACACTGGTTTATATACCCCTGAGTTGCCAGCGATCGCTACTCACGCATAGACAGAAATTACAAACAAACTAACTGTTACTCATTCAAGGATGACCCTCACTTGACAAAGGTCTGGCGAATTACTAAAGTTGATTTACACAGACTAATTCAAGATTGAGTTTGCCAGTAGAGAGTGGAATAAACGTATTGACAACTGTGTTCGAAGGCGGGACTTACTGGGAGGGATCATGAGTGTAAACATCGAAAGGGAAAAACACGCTTTCTCTTATATATAGCTAAACAGCTACCCTCTCATGTTTTGCGGTCGTGGAGTTTAATAAGAATCATTAGTTAAAACAGACTAGCAGTCAACATTGACCAATACAGGGGTACACAATTTTTGCCATGGACACAATAGCCTGTGTCCATGGCAAAAATTAAAATTCACACATACTACTACAACTTTGCTCTCACTATGAATCGAGAATGACGATCATCCAGCTATAATTCAATGATATGAGTTAATAAGTAAGTTGCCTTTGTTGGTGAGCTCTGAGGTGACTCGAGTGCTAATAAGGGACCGGCAGGGTCGTCCACAGATGTTGCACGTGTGAAGGGTTCCATCTAGTGGGGGAGGGGCAGTGTCAGCGTCTTTCTGGCATTAGCGCTTGTCTGCCTCGGTATGCAGTTAGTCTAACTCGAAAGTATTGACACTTCGTGTGGTGCTTCTCCAAGCATTACGGTGCAGAGTGATTGTCTCCCAGGTGAGGGGGTTGATTTGTCACTTTTTCAGGTTTGTTTTAAAACTATCCTTATACCTTTTCAGTTGCCCGCCAGCGTTACATTTACTATTCGTTAGGTGACTGCAAAGTAGCTGATTTGGCAGTCTACTGTCGTCCATGTGGGTAACATGGCCAGTCCAGCGTAGTTGTTCATGGATAATGGTAGCCTCGATGCTCCTACAGTTGGTGTCAGCAAGAATACTGTCATTTATTCTCTTGTCTTTCCAGCGAACTCGGAGGATGGAACGTAGACTACGTTGGTGAAAGTTTTCAAGTGCCTTGAGGTGCCTCCTGTATGTGACCCATTTTGCTGCCATATAGCAGGGTGGGGAGGACCACTGCTTGATATACAAGCAACTTTGTAAATAATTTCAACTTCGTACAACTGAAGACATGGGTGCTGAGTTTACCAAAGGCTTGAGATGCATATCTGCTCCGATGCTGAATCTCTTCATTAATGCCTGCGATGGTGGACAGGTGGGAGCCAAGATACTGAAAGTGGGTAACATTAGAGAGGGTAGTAATGTTAAACTGGATGGATGGTGGAGGTGTGGCTGAACCAGGGGAAGGCTAGAAGAGAATCCAAGTCTTCCGTACATTCATTTCAAGGCCGAAGTGTGCATACGCATCTGCATAAGTGTTCAGGATCTCTTGTAGGTCGTGTTTAGTGTGAGCAACAAGGGTGAGGTCGTTTGCATTCTGAAGTTCAGTCATGGAAGCTGCCAACACCTTTGCTCCTGCCTGGAGTTGTCTTATGTTAAAAGGACCTTTCATCTCACATTGGATGTCCACCTCGCGGCTAAATTGGTGCTAGTACACATCCTTGTTTTATCCCCGATTGGATGAGGACGAACTCAGACTGGGTGCCATTGTACAGGACGCTGCCGTTCATGCCATCGTGGAGTTGCCTCACAATGGTGGGAATTTTGGTAGGGCAGCCAAAATGGTTGAGGGTCCCCTTGAGGGCTTCCCTGTTGACTGAGTCGAAGGCCTTGGTTAGGTCAATGAAGGCCATGTACAGGTCATGATGCTGTTCTCTGCACTTTTCCTGTATCTGGAGAGCAGCAAAGATCATGTCAATGGTGCCACGTGATGATGATCTAAAGCCACATTGAGATTTTCAGAGGAAGTTTTCCACCTCAGGAAGAAGTCTGTTTTGGAGGACTTGGGCGATAATCTTGTCAACTACGGACAGCAGCGAAATCCCGTAGTAGTTGCCACATTCTGACTGGTCTCCTTTGTTCTTTTAAATAGATTCTCAAGGTGAGTAGAGATCCTCCTGCTTTATACACCTCGGCTGGGATTCCATCAGGCCCTGAGACTGTTATTTTTTATCTGTTTGATGGCATTAGCTATTTCATCCAGGGATGGAGGATAGGTGAGGTGGGTCATCTCTGGATGCTGAGGGATTTGCTGGGTAGTCAGGACACCATCATCGGTGTTTCGGTTGAGCAGTGAATGGTAGTGTTCTTTCCAGCAGTGAAGGAGGCCTTCTTTGCCTTTCTGCCTCATTTACACACAATTGCAGGGTCTCAATTGTCTCTCTTACTATTGACAACACAAAATATATAACCACTCTCTCACTTAATCTGTTCTATTCTTTCTATTCTTTTATTTTCCTATGATGTCAATTGACAATAATATTGAAGCGGGGCCTTCTCGGATGGGTCCCACTGGTCTGGAAGGTTGTGGACCCCAGGGCTGACCTGATCATCATCAAACTACTGGGGCCTCAACTGACGTCACCGCAGCTGCTGGAGGATCGACTTTTTTCACATTTCATTTTTCCAACATTCGCGGCCCGAGATCCAATTTTCCTTCTGTGGAGCACCATCTATTAACCTCTTCCCCCAACCTCTTACTACTATCTGAACTTCATCTGACCAAAGCAGCTTCACCCAAGCCTTTTCAAGTCTCCAACTACAACCTTTATATCTCTTTCCATTCTAAGGAAGGTGTTTGCGCCTACTGCAACACACGTACACCTATAGCTCAACTCACGGATCTTGAATCTTCCCTTTACAATATCATCTGGCTCTAAATATCTCTACCAACTATGACTATTTTCCATTCGTTGCTCTCCACACACCCCAACACCGAGATCCTCTACCTAGGGGATTTCAATGTACATCACAGAGAGTGGCTTGGCTCTGCAAGAAATGACCCAGGTGGAGCTGAAGCACTCTCTTTTTCCTAACTTAATGATCTGGAACAAATAATTAAACACCCTACACGCGTTCCTGATCAACACGACCAACTTAATAACATTCTTGTTCTTTGTTTTACCTCCAACCCCTCACACTATTCATATTCAATTTCTGCCCCCTTAGGGTATTCTGATCACAATCTTATTTCTATTAAGTCAAACTGGGCATGACCACCTCCCCCACCCCACTCTAAACGTCAACCATGGCAATATCAGAGGGCAAGCTGGCAATCCTTGCAAGAATTCTTCTTCGACTTTCCTTGGGTTAAATGTCGCTTTTCCACTCAAGACGCCTCGGTATGTGCTGACAGCATTGCTGGGGTAATATAGGGTGGTATGAGTGCATTTATCCCATCTTCTACCAAAACTTTCACTTTGCAATCATGGTTTGATCGCATGTAAGGAGAGAGATAGGGCATATCAAGCTATGAAACTATCTTCTTCTCCTTTTACCCACACCTCTTTCATTACTTCTAGGAATCGTTGTAAGGCTATTCTTCGTAGGGCGAAGAGAAATTTTATAAAAAGAAAGATTGCTGTCCTCACTATCTCTTCTTCTAGTAAATCCTTCTGGTCCTTAACCAAAAACATCTGGAATAACTTCTGCACTCCCTCTTTACCTCCTCTCTTCCGACCTGATAACTCTATAGCCAACTCACCCCTTGACAAAGCCAATATCTTTGGCACCTTAGACGATTTCAACTCTATCCCTCCTACTGAACCTATGCACTTTCCTATAATCTCCACTTGTAGGGTTGCTGGTGTGTTATCCAGGTTGGATGTGAGTGAGGCGCATGGACCAGACGGAATACCCCCTCGTGTTTTGAGGGAGTGTGCTGAAGTTCTGGCCCCTGTGCTTGCTCGCCTTTGCCTCAAAACCCAAATTTTTCCTGGATGCTACGCCGAACTCTCCCACTGCTTCAAAGGAGTGGCGCCACTGATTCCGGACCTTCATCATGTTCCTCACCTCCATTTCTGCTCTCGAGCCCGACAAGCTAGCAACTCTGCAACTTCGTCTCCCCATCTGTGTACAAATACAAAGCCGACTGTCTCGTACGACGCCGCCACCCTGGTTCTGCAAGACTTGAACATAAAGCCGAAGAACGAAGTGTTCGCCCGTCATCTACTAGCTATCAGGAGGCAACACTCGGGCGAGAGTTTGGACGAATATTTACAAGAACTTCGTCAGCTCAGCAAGGACTGCAACTTCAAAGCTGTCGCAGCAGAGGCGCCATTCTTATTTGTCGGATCACCAGCATGGCTTTCGCCAGGCGAGATCTACTGGTGATCTGCTCTCCTACTGCACCCATCTTTGGTCATCCTCTCTTAGGGATTATGGGGAATCTTTCGTCGACATTTCCAAAGCATTTGACAGGGTATGGCACAAGTCTTTGCTTTCTAAACTTCCCTCTTATGGTTTCTCTCCCCCACTTTGTTCTCTAATTTCTAGCTTCCTTGAGAACCATCCATGGTAGTTGTTGTCGAGGGATCGATCTCTCACTCTTTCTCTTCCAATAGTGGTGTTCCACAGGGTTCTGTTCTTTCACCTACTCTCTTCCTTCTTTTTATCAATGAGTTACTTCACACTATGACTAATTCTATCCATTCTTACGCTGATGAATCTACTCTTCACTCTTCACATTTTCCCCTTCCCCCTAATTCTCAAACTAGATCTGTTTCTAGAGCTGATATCATTACATCTATCAATGCGGATCTGTGCAGCATCTCCGGATGGGGAGGTAGAAACTTGATTAACTTCAATAGTAATAAAACTCAGTGTTTACCAATTACACTTTCCAAATTAGATGATCTCCCACCAATCACATTTCAGGACGCTATCATTCTGCCAAATTCTAAAATAGATCTGCTAGGCCTCACCACTTCCTCTAATATGTCATGGAAGCCACACATACTCAACATTGCTAAAGCTGCCTCCCGAAAGCTGGGAATGCTGTACAAATGCCATAGCTACTTCACTTCTGAGTAGTTGCTTCAAGTATATAAAGGATTCATTCATCCTAACTTGGAGTACTGCTCTCATATCTGGGGTGGCTCTTCTTCTGTTGATAATCTTTCTTCCCTTTCTCTTCGCCACAATGTTGCTTCACTCTCTTTAATGGGCAATGTTCGGTGGATTTGGCATCCTGTGTACCGTCGGCAAGGCCGTGGGCTCAGAACACACGTCTTGCCCGCGGTGCCCACCGTTTCTCTGTGGATGTCGGTCACGCTAAAATAACCCATTATAGCACATCCTTTTTTCCTCTCACAGCCAGACTGTGGAATGCTCTGCCTTCTTCTGTGTTTCCCTTCTCATACAATCTGTGTCACTTCAAAAAAGCTGGTTTTCCGGCATGTTCGTGGTGTACATTAATATAATATTTTTCCTTTATATTTTTAGTTTCGTTTTACTCTAATTTTTTCGCCCCCCCCCCTCCCATGCCCGGTTGTGGGTTGATGACCTGTGCCTGGGTGGGCTATTCCCTGTAAAAAAAAAAAAAATAAGGAGCTACCAGTGGATGAGTGGAGGGAAGCTGTGCCATGAGTGATTGGCCCATAAAATGTTTTAGTGAAGTTGAAAAATTCGTGCATCTTGTGTTGATCAGTAAGTTTTTGCATTTCACTTGCTTTATTTTTCAACCATTCATTCTTTAGATTGCGAAGTTCACGCTGGGCTGCCGCTTTCTTCTTCAAGAAGGTATCAGATTTAATCACAGACTGAGGGTTGTTCTACCAGTCAGTTAAAGCAGCACGTTTATCATCGATGAGTACGTTGATTTCCGCATCATTTTCATCAAATCGGTTCTGGTGCATTCTTTCGATCTGGGCGAGGGTCTCTCTTTAGATTTTTGTCATGACAGTGTCAAGAATACTTCATTCGGCACTGGAACTTTGGTTGTTTGTTGTCCAGTTGTTTATCAGCCCATGTTCAAGCTGCTCTCTGAAAGTATGTGCTACCGCTGGATCCTCCAGATGCTAAGTGATAAAAACCTCTTGGAGACTTGTTGCCTTCGCCATTTTAGGGCAAAGTGAAGTGAGAGTTTGGCTCTGATGAGCCAATGATCAGTGGTTTAAGCCATGCGTGGCTCGAGGGATGAGGACATCTCGGCAAACTGTTTCTCTAACAATGATGAAGTCAATGAGATGCCAGTGTTTGGACCGTGGGTGTTGCCACGAACCCTTGAACTTGTCGGCCTGCCTAAACAAGGTATTGGTGATCGTGAGGTTGTGTGCAGCACACCTGCTCAGGAGGAGTAGGCCGGTGGGATTACACTTGCCTAGTCCATTTTTCCCTATGATTCCCTGCCATATGTCAGCATCTTTGCCAACTCTGTCATTGGAGTGACCTAGGAGCACAACCTTATATTCTCTGGGATAGAGGTTAATACTCTGTCAAGGTCGGCATAAAAGGCCTCCTTGATATCATCCGCTGCATCCAGTGTTGGGGCGTATGCACTGATGAAAAAGTCATGATGTGAGTCATTCAGTGGGACTTGGAGCATCATGAGGCGCTCGTTGATCCCAAAAGGCATTTCAGTTAGCCTATTAGGATGCATTGGCAGATGGCAAAGCCAACTCCATAAATGTGGTTTCTCTCCACAGCAGGCTTACCCTTTCAGAAGAAGATATAGCCAGACCCCCATTCTGTGAGTCGACCCTCGTCTTGGAGCTGGGTCTCACCATTGTCCATGTTATACCTAGCCAGCTCTTTTGCCACAAGGGTGGTTCTTCTTTCAGGATGGTCATTTGTGCCAGTATCCAGTATGGTTTCGATATTCCATGCAGCAACCTCAAGAGGTTGTATAGTTTGTTTTTGTTTTAATCTTTGATTACAATTGTGTTTTCGACCGCATAAGGATGACCTTGTTGGGTGCGGTTGCCCAGTCAGGTTGGTTTTTTAGGCAGGCTATGTTTAGGGCACCTTTTCTAGCGCCATTCCCATGTGGGGTGAGCAGAGTGGCTCCTTGAAAGGGCTTCTCATTCGCACAGACAGGACCAGATTGCACAGCTGCTTAGATCCCAGTGCATAAACGATCATCTTATCTAAGCCGCCAATGTGCAGAGATGTAACTAGAGACTCTGGGCTGTCATCTCTGCCTGTCCCTATCGCCACTTGTCCATTGCCATAGGTCTTTTGGGGGTATAAGTCTTTTGATGGTGATAAGTATGATGAGCTGGATGATGGCTGTGTGTGAGTTGATTTATGTGGTGAGGTAGAAACGCAGGCTGCAACCACACATCTTGGCTCTCCCTTTTCCTGACCCAGTGGTGCAAGTGTTCCAATGACTGGGGAGAGGGAGAATTGCAACTGACTGCCTACTGTATAGCCCAGTTTGTTGGGTTTTACCTTAGTATCCTGTCCATCTTGCATTGCTTTCATCTGCCAGTGTAGTCATTGGATTCTCATGTTGGTCACCACTTCCGCCTGTACCGCCGTTGGGGTCTTATTGGAGCTCTGTAAGCATGTCTACCTGATGTGGGGCTCCACCGCAGATTTTCCGTTCGGGGTGTACTTCCATAACCTTATACCTACCAAGGTTAATCCGCAAGGCAGCGGGGCAGTGGCTGGTAGGCGCCAGGACGTGTCCACATGTCAGTGGCCCTATGCGTCTTTCCTCTGGGGCCCACTGCTGCTCCGAGATCCCTTGCTGGACTAGCCTGGCCCTACGAGGCACCCAGTTACTGTGTGATGCCACGAGGAGGCACAGTACACACACGTACATGCACACGGACACACTGTTATCATATGCTTCATTAAATGATTAAATATGACGTTAGTGAGCGTTCTGTAATCCCCACCCCCCCTCTCTCTCTCTCTCTCTCTAAAATGGTACATATATACAGGGCACTGTTTAGGTAACTGCTAGTGCAGATTTATTGAGTTGTTCAGAACAGTAAGATGAACGGAATGTTGAGGTCAAAACTAATACAGGTACAGGTATAATTATATGATCGTTATAGCTAGTTTGACATTATGAAGTGGAGATAATTAAATGGTGAGCTCGTTATAGTCAGGTTAATGCAATATGGAGGTGTTCCTTGGTTGTTATTGTCAGGTCAACAGTATATAGTAGAAGTGAACGCTGATAAGGGTAGACTGTGTACCATATTTTTCAGTTGTGATTAATGCGCTTGTCCACCTGTTGTCAATTTATAAAAGCATAATACAAGGTTCTTCTTATTATTAGTCTGATTATAAGGATCTCTGTCATCATATGGTGTGTGTGTGTGTGTGTGTGTGTGTGTGTGTGTGTGTGTGGTTGCAGCTTGTGCTCCTGCCTCATCGCATAAATCAACTCACGCACAGCCATCATCCAGCTCATCATAGTTCTCATCATCATCAAAACTCCTGAACCCCAAAAGTCCTATGGGGACGGGCGAGTGGCGACGGGGACAGGCAGAGATGACTGCCGGGAGTCTCTAGTCACAACTCTGCACATGGGCGGCGCAGATAAGATGGTCGTTTATACACTGGGATCTAGGCAGCAGTGAAATCCGTGTCCTGTCTGTGCGACTGAGCAACCCTTTTCAGGAGCCACTCTACTCACCCCATAGACAAGGTGTCTTAAACGTAGCCTGTCTAAGAAAACAACCTGACTGGGCAACCGTACCCAATAAGATCATCCTAATGCAGTAGACAAAATAATCGCAGATCAAAGCAAAAACAAAGTATACAACCTCTTATGGTCGCTGCATGGAATGTCAGGACCCTTCTGGACACTGGCAAAAACGAGCGACCTGAAAGAAGAACTGCATCACAGAGTCCACCACCATATACAGCTCACCTCTATATACAACTCACCGCCTCACACAGCTCACCACCATATATGGCTCACTCCCTTATACAGCTCACCGCCTTATACTGCTCACTGTCTCACACAGCTCACCACCTCACACAGCACACCGCCTCACACAGCTCACCGCCTCACACAGCTCACCACCTCACACAGCTCACCACCCCACACAGCCTCACCACCTCACACAGCCACCACCCCCACAGCCCACCACCCACACCAGCCCACACCACATGGTCTCACCCCTATACAGCCTCACTACCTTACACTGCCCACCACCACTGTCCTCCACAGCCTCCACACACACCCTCCACAGCACACCGCCCCACACAGCACACACCCGCCCCACACAGCTCACCACCACACACAGCTCACCACCCCACACAGTTCACCACCCCCCACACAGCTCACCACCACACAGTTCACCACCCCACACACCCCACACAGCCTCACCACCCCACACAGTTCACCACCCACACAGCTCACCACCCCACACAGCTCACACCCCACACAGTCTCACCACCCCACACAGTTCACCCACCCCACACAGCCCCTCACCCCACACAGTCCACCCACCCCACACACCCCACAGCCCACCGTCCCACACACAGCCCACCACTCACACAGCCCACCACCCCACACAGCTCACCACCCCACACAGCCCACACCACACACAGCTCACCTCACCCCACACAGCCTCACCACCCCACACAGCCCACCACCCCACACACACGCTCACACAGCTACCACACCCCAGCCTCACCGCCCCTCCACAGCTCACCACCTCACACAGCTCACCACCTCACACAGCCCCACCCCACACACCTCACACAGCTCACCACCTCACACAGTTCACCACCCCACACACAGCCCATCACTCCACAGTTCACAGCCACCACCTCACACAGCTCACCACACCTCACACACAGCCCACACCCCACACAGCCCACCACCCACACACACACAGCCCACCACCCCACAGCCTCACCACCCCACACAGCCCACACCCCACACACAGCCCACCGCCCCACAGCCCACCACCCCACACAGCTCACCACCTCACAGCACACCACCTCACACAGCCCACCCCTTCACACAGCCTCCCCACCTCACACAGCCTACTCACCACAGTCACACCACACAGCCCACCACCACACACACACCACCACACAGCTCACCACCCCACACAGCTCACCACCTCACCAGCTCATCACCCCACACAGCCCACCCCACACAGCTCACCACCTCACACAGCCCACCACCCCACACAGTCCACCACCACCAGCCCCCACACAGCTCACCACCCCACACACAGCCTCACCACCCCACACAGCCTCACCCCACCTGCCACAGCTCACCACCCCACACAGCTCACACCCCACACCAGCCCACCACCTCACACAGTTCACCACCCCACACAGCCCACCACCTCACACAGCTCACCACCTCACACAGCTCACACAGCCTACCACCCCACAGCTCACCACTCACACAGCTCACCACCTCACACAGCTCACCACCCCCCACAGCCTCACCACCCCACACAGCCCACCACCTCACAGCGCCCACCATCCCCTCACACAGCTCACCACCCCACACAGCCCACACCACACAGCTCACCACCCCACACAGCCCACCACCTCACACAGCTCACCACCCCACACAGCCCACCATCCCACACAGTTCACCACCCTCACACAGCTCACCACCTCACACAGCTCACCACCCCACACAGCCTCCACCACCCCACACAGCCCACCACCCCACACACCCCACCACACCCCACAGTCCCCACCACCCCACACAGCTCTCACCACCCCACAGCTCACCACCCCACACAGCTCACTACCACCGCCTCACACACACCTCACCACCCCTCACACACCAGCCCACCACCCACACCTCACCACCTCACACACACAGCTCACCACCACACAGCCTCACCACCCCACACAGCTCACCACCCCACACACAGTTCACCACCCCTCACAGAGCCCCACCACCACACAGCTCACCACCCCACACAGCCCACCACCCCACATACTCACCACACCCCATACAGCTCACCACCACACAGCTCACCACCCCACACAGCTCACCACCACACAGCTCACCACCCCACACAGGCTCACCACCTCACACACAGCCCACTCCCCACAGTTCACCACCACACAGCTCACCACCTCACACAGCTCACCACCTCACAGCTCACCACCTCAACACCAGCCTCTCCACCATCTGCCACAGCTCACCACCCACACAGCTCACCACCCCACACAGCTCACCACCCCACACAGCTCACCACACCACACACCCCACCACCCCACACAGCCACCATCCCACACCAGTCTCCTCACCTCACACAGCCCACCACCCCTGCACACCCCACCACCCCACACAGCTCACCACCCCACACACCTCACACCACCCCACACAGCTCACCACCACACCTCACCACCTCACACAGCTCACCATCCACAGCTCACCACCTCACACAGCTCACCACCTCACACAGCTCACCACCTCACACAGCTCACCACCTCACAGCTCACCACCTCACAGCTCACCACCTCCACAGCTCACCACCCACCACCCTCACCACCCCACACAGCCCACCCACCACACAGTTCACCCACACACCCCACCACCCCACACAGCCCACCACCCCACACAGCTCACCACCCCACAGCTCACCCCACACAGCTCACCCACCCCACACAGCTCACCACCCCACACAGCCCACCACCTCACACAGCTCACCACACCCCACACCAGCTCACACCCTCCCCACAGCCTCACCACCTCACACACTCCTCATACACAGCCTCACCACCTCACAGCTCACCACCACACAGCCCACTCCCCCCACACACAGCTCCACCACCCCACACAGCTCACCACCCTCACACAGTTCACCACCCCACACAGCCTCCACCACCTCACACACACAGCTCACCACCTCACACAGCTCACCACCCTCCATGTCCACCACCTCACACACAGCTCACCACCTCACACAGCTCATCACCCTCACACAGCCCACCACCCCACACACAGCCTCACACCTCACACAGCACACACCTCACACAGCTCACCGCCCCACACAGCTCACCACCCCTCACACAGCCCACCACCACACAGCCTTCAACACTCCCACACACAGCTCACCCCACACACAGCTCACCTCACACAGCTCACCACTCACACAGCTCCACCACCCCACACAGCTCACCACCTCACACAGCTCACCACCACACAGCTCACCACCTCACATAGCCCACCACCTCACACAGCTCACCACCTCACACAGCTCACCACCCCACACAGCTCACCACCCTGCTACACCTCTCACCACCTCACACAGCCCACCACCACACAGCCTCACCACCACACAGCCTCACCACTCACACAGCCCACCACCCCACACAGCCCACCACCTCACACAGCCCACCACCCCACACACAGCTCACCCCACCCCACACAGCTCACCACCCCACACACACAGCCACCACCCCACAGCTCACCACCCCAGCCCACCACCCCACTGGCCCACCACCCCACACAGCCCACACCCCACACAGCTCACCACCCCACACAGCTCACTCACCCCATCCAGCCCACCCACCCCACACAGCTCACCACCTCACACAGCTCACCACCCCTGCCAGCCCACCACCTCACAGCCCACCACCCCACACAGCTCACCACCCCACAGCCCACCACTCACACACAGGTTCACCACCCCACAGCTCACCACCCTCACACACAGCCCACTGACCACACAGTTCACCACCCCACACAGCTCACCACCCCACACAGCCCACCACCCCACAGCTCACCACCACACAGCCCACCACCCTCACCCAGCTCACCACCTCACAGCCTCACCACCCCACAGTTCACCACCTCACACAGCTCACCACCCCACATAGCCCACCACCCACAGCCCACCACCTCACACAGTTCACCACCTCACACACCACACCCCACACAGCTCACGCTCACACAGTCTCACACTCCCCACACAGCTCACTGCCCCACACAGCCCACCACTCACACAGCTCACTCCCCACACCCTCACCACCTCACACACCTCACCACCTCACACAGCCCACCACCCCACACAGCCCACCACCCCACACAGCCCACCACTCACACAGCCCACCCCACACAGTTCACCACCCCACAGCCCACCACCCCACACAGCTCACCACCCCACACAGCCTCACCCCCACATCTCTCACCCCCCACAGCCCTCCCACCGCCCCCACACAGCCCACCACTCACACAGCCCACCACCCCACACAGCCCACCACCCCACACCCCACCACCTCACACAGCCCACCAACCCCACAGCTCACCACCCCACACACAGCCTCACCACCCCACACAGCTCACCACCTCACATGCCCACCACCCACACAGCCCACTCACCCCACACAGCTCACGCCCCACACACAGCCCACCCCCACACCAGCTCACCACCCCACAGCCTCCCACCTCACCCCACACACCCCACACAGCTCACCACCTCACACAGTTCACCACCCCACACAGCCCACCACCCCACACCCCACCACCCCACACACCCCACCACCCCTCACACAGCCCACCCCACACAGCCCACCACCCCACACAGCTCACCACCCCACACACAGCTCCACCACCCCACACAGCCCACCACTCCCACACAGCTCACACCACCCCACACAGCCCACCACCCCACACAGCTCACCACCCCACACACCTCACCACCCCACACAGCCCACCACCCCACACAGCCCACCACCCCACACAGCCCACCACCCCACACAGCCTCACCACCACACACCCACCACCCCACACAGCCCACCACCCCACACAGCCCACCACCCCACACAGCCTTCCACCACCCCACACACAGCTCACCACCCTCACACAGTTCACCCCACCCCCACAGCTCACCACCTCACACAGCCCACACTCCACAGCCCACCGCCCCACACAGTTCACTCACCACACAGCCCACCGTCCACACAGCTCACCACTCACACAGCCCACCACCACACAGCCTCCACCACCCCACACACCTCACCACCTCACACAGCTCACCGCCCCACAGCTCACCACTTCACACAGCCACCACCCTCACACAGCTCACCACCTCACACACCCTCACCACCCCACACAGCCTACCACCTCACACAGCTCACCACCCCACACAGCTCACCACCCCATACAGCTCACGTCACACAGCTCACCGCCCCACACAGCTCCACACCCCACACAGCTCACCACCACACAGCTCACCACCCCACACAGCTCACCACCCCACACAGCCCACCACCCCACACAGCTCACCACCCCACACAGCCCACCACCCCACACAGCCCACCACCCACACAGCTCACCACCCCACAGCTCACCACCACACAGCTCACCACCCCCACACAGCTCACACCACACAGCTCACACACCTCACACAGCTCACCACCTCACACAGCCTACCACCTCACACAGTTCACCACCTCACACAGCTCACCGCCTCACACAGCTCACCTCTTCTCCAATAAGTATGTGTGTATAATAAACAGTATCACAGTACTGTTTATTGTATCTCACATTATATCACAAATTAAGTTGAAAAAATCTATTTGTTTACACACAAAAAAAAAGATAAATGTTGGAACATATAAAATATTTCCTATTCTCCATTAAGTGCCGGAGAAAAAATAATTAACAGAGAGAGATAGAAAAAAATCACTGTTTATACATTATCAATTATGACACTGATGGCAAAGTCTCCATAATTTAACTTGAATACCCGCAGCCAGAGGTGGAAGGCTGCACTCTTGACATATGCCACTGGTCAACAACAACTCTAATGCTTGCTCTAAATACATTACGCACAGATTGGGCTGATAATGTATTGTACATAAGAAGGCCTTTAAAGCCTCCAATATAGCACCATTCAGTTCTTGTGTACTGTTATTAATTATGGATGAAGCATTCATTCCTCTTGTTCACCTGCTTCCTTATCTTCCCCCGTGACTGGATGTTGATGCTGCTGTTGTTGGCTCTGGTGATCCTGATGTTGATCAGTTGATCTGATGTTCTGCTGCAGACGCTGGCATAATTGGTGATGTCTGCCTCCCTTGAAGACGAACTTTTATCTCCACAACTCATGTTTCTGCGTCAATTTTGGCGCGTAGCTCGACCTGGTTTGTTTATATTTATCTTGAAAAGGCGAACCAACCCTCTCGAGTTGCGGCGTTCGGGTTACTAAATAGTAACTCGATGTTCGGGATTGATATTCGAGTTTGACGAACCCATTTGACGGGTTAGTAAACAGTAACCCGACATTCGGGATTGCTCTTCGGGCTTGTTGCCCCGAGTGTTTAAAGAAATGGCCGACTGTCGCCGCCCCTCCTGCTAGATGTAGCCCTCCACACGTGCAACATTTGTGGACGGCCCTGCCGATCCCGTATCGGCCTCTCGAGTGACCTCAGAGCTCACCAACGAAGGTGACATCTATAATAACTCATATCATTGTGTCATAGCTGGAGGATCATCATACTCGATTCCGAGTGACAGCAAAGTAGTAGTAGTAGTAGTAGTAGTAGTAGTAGTAGTAGTAGTAGTAGTAGTAGTAGTAGTAGTAGTAGTAGTAGTAGTAGTAGTAGTAGTAGTAGTAGTAGTAGTAGTAGTAGTAGTAGTAGTAGTAGTAGTAGTAGTGTGTGTGTGTGTGTGTGTGTGTGTGTGTGTGTGTATGTGTGTGTGTGTCCTTTAGATCTTGGAGGATTCCCTCCTCCCATATATTCTCCAGAAGTGAGTGGAGACGGCTGGCAATACAGTAGTAAGCAGAGGTCCTCCTGCTTTAAACGCGCACACACACACACACACTCACACTCACACAAGCAGATTTCTTCATTGTTGATTCCACTAACTGCGAACTGATTCGCTGTTACTTATCAGAATGCATTATCTGGGATAGTGAGGTAGGTGACAAGCGAAAGGTCGTTAAAGAGTAGGACAAAGGAGTTATTTGGGTGTGACGTTAACAAGAACGACTGAACAAGAGTGATAGAAGCTGTAGAAAATTATTGAATAAGAAGATAGCTAAGAGAGAGAGAGAGAGAGAGAGAGAGAGAGAGAGATTAACCACACAGTATCTCAATATTGGTCAATGGTTATCAGAACGCCCTATAAACTGATATAATCAAACATAAAAAGTATAATGTCATCACGTTAATGATACAAAAAACATCACGTCTCCTTTAACTGTTCGCATCACTACCAGTATCCTCCGCGCAGGCACTAAGTCGAGAACCTCCCTGTACACACACACAGTATTGATCCTGATGGTGGCGAGGACGGGGATGGAGGAAAACATCACAGAGAAAGAGGTCCAGATACACCCAGAAGCTGCTAACAGAAACCCAACATACGGTACCCAATACTATGGTACTGTTGCAGGTGAGTCAGTGAACCAGTGTCGTGTTTAGTGATTGAACCATTGTCGTGTTTATTAAGTGAAGCAGTGAACCACTGTTGTATTCAGTGGTGGATCAGTGATCCAGTGTCGAGTTTAATCAATGAATCAGTATCATAATTATTATATAGTCAGAACTAGTTTCAATGTAGTCAATACACCAGTGTCACTATTTAGTCAATGACCCAGTGTCGTATTTAGTGAGTGAACCAACGTACAGTTCCGTTCAGAAGTTGTTTATACACCCGCTGTAAAGGACGCATAGCCTGTTGCACCCTTCCTGGATGTCGGGTCATTACGCCGACCCTCCCACCAACACACAGAGTGGAACGGACAACGGAACAGTTTGATTGGAACGAAGACTCATCAAAAAGTGATGGGAAGGATATTAATATAAATATCGGCCAACGTTACTGATGATGGATGATGAACATGTGTTAATATACTGCTTATAAGAAAAAGACCAGTGATAGGGATATCTATTCAAATATCAGACTGCAATGGGGGAATCGGTTTCGAATGAACATATAAGAAAATGTTGACGCTTGTGCATTATGCAGAAGACCCGACAGCCGCACCCTTGTCCACTACCTCCTAAGATATCCCCACACACAACATTTCCACGCCTGCTGGACCACCACTCCACGACCCCCTGACGGAGACACGATGATACTCCCCATACTGGCCAGACATTATGTAAATAGTATTGATGGCGTGTTGAAGGAATATCCTTCCTTCCTTAGGCTTTAGTAAGCCCCTTTATAATATTTATATATACTTGTGACACTTGCCAGATGCTTCTGGTGTTATTGTACAAGGGTACTGAGTGATAGCATTAGGATCCCGATTCCTCTATCAAGTAATAAAATATTGAAATTGAAAATGTTGAACAGAGTTCATATTCGTATATCAAGTAATGAATACAGTAAAGACTCTTGATATACGCTGAACTCTGTTCTACTATTTCCAATAGTGTTCATTCAAAACCGATTTCTCCATTGTATTCTGATATTGGAATAGATATTTCTGTCACTATTGCTTTCTTCTTCTTATAAGCAGTATATTAACACATGTTCATCATCCATCAGCAGTAACGTTGACCGATATTTATATTAATATCCTTCCCATCACTTTTTGATGAGTCTTCGTTCCAATCAAACTGTTCCGTTGTCAGTTCCACTCTGTGTGTTGGTGGGAGGGTCGGCGTAGTGGCTTGACGTTCAGGAAGCGTGCAACAGACTTATGAGTCCTTTACAGCGGGTGTATAACGAACTTCTGAACGGAACTGTTGTACCAGCGTCATATCTATATTTAAGAAGAACCTAAAGAATCACCATACATAGTTATCGCATTAATTGTTGTATGGATATTATGGGTATTCTTCACTGAATCTATTCTGTCTTTCAACTCTAAAACACCTTTAATCTCGTAGGTGTTAAGTCATTCATGCCTCATCTGTGTCCTTAAAGTACAACAATAATATAACCTTGCTGAACTAAAATATAGCATCGCTGTGTTGAGATTTTCTCGGAGGTTGAAAATATCTGAAAGGGAGCAGACACCTCTTGTTCATAAATCATTTAATTAATGTTTCCTTACCATGTGCAGTACATAATAGTGTCACTCATGGTAGGTCATGTGTCAACAGCTACCATGGGGGGACTGGCCATGGGGACTCTGCTGGGGTACTCATCTCCGGCTGGTCCACACCTGATGGCCAGCACCAACAACAGATCTCGGGTATTGAGTAACTCAACGGGGCAGCCGCTGCAGCTAAGCCAGGCGGAGTACAACTGGTTCTCGTCGTCAGTCACTCTGGGAGCTGCTGCTGGTGCCCTGATGGGCGGCCTGTGTATCAACTCAATAGGCAGGAGAGGCACCATGTTGATCTTCTTCGTGCCCTACCTGACTGGGTGGGCCCTAGTAGGTACATGAAAAAACTTGCTGCTTATAACCCCTATCACCTCTACTGTCACCCAGTTGGATAATTATATAATTAAGTCTATCTCTCTAAAGCTGTCTTATTAAACACATCATAATGTTTAATGTCACAACTTATTCTACTGCTGTCAATCAGACGGCTGGAGGGTGAATAATACTTCTCACGTCGTACACGAACATTATAATTCGGTCAAACCTGTTGAATACAATTCATTTAGTGTTTCAAATAAGTCATACAGTACATAGGCACTCTTACATATATTTATGTATATATTTCATGTAGATCCACAATGAAAACGTGGATAAGATAAATCTTGATAAAATCACACGGGAAAAGGGAAACAACGGAGCACCTTAGCTTTCATCTTTATTCAAGACATCAGTTGCCTCTGAAGATGTCTTGAATAAAGACGAAAGCTAAGGTGCTCCGTTGTTTCCCTTTTATTTTATAAAAAAAAAATATATATATATATATATATATATATATATATATATATATATATATATATATATATATATATATATATATATATATATATATATATATATATATATATATATATATATATATATATATATATATATATATTGTAATCGCTCATAGGAGCGATTTTGGTTTGTGCAGGACAATAAGACCCTTGTCGTTGACGCGATGAGTATAATTCGGTCAAAACCTGTTGAATACAATTCACATATAACAACTGCTGGTACATCAGGACACATTTTGAATAATACGATCAATATACAGTACATAATTACACTTATTAAAGTTATTTAGAGTTCTCAGAGGATTCAACAGTTCACAATCACACTCACGTTTTGGGGTCTAGGGTTAGACCAACGAGAACAAATATAATGTCCTGCAGGAAAATGTTGTGGACGAGAATCAAGATGTTGCCTCTACAGTAGACGGCGATAGACTGTCCCTCAGGCAGTCACACAGCTGCTACCAGCTCCATCTCGCTTAGTAAGGTATTCTGAGTTGTGAACAGTTTCTTCACTTAACATGTGGCCGGTGCACACAATTTGTGCGTGGCGAGAACACTCCCCCTGTCAGGCTTCATACGAAATTACGGCCTACCATTTTGGTGTTTGTATGTACTGAAGGACTGCCATACAGTCTGTCCAGAACACTGATCTGTCTATTTGTAATTCAAGTTCTCGTCGCAGTTGTTTGCCTGCCTTGGCAGCCAGCACTGCCGTGTAGAGCTTGAGTCGAGGTATGGTCTGCTGTTTCAGAGGGGCTAGCTTGGCCTTGCCACACACGAAGGAGATATGGTGGGTTCCATCTTCACACGTGGTCCTCAGATACGATTCAGCTCCATACGCTTGTGGGAGGCGTCGTAGAAGTGGTGTAGTTGCATGACAGCCACTAGATTTGCATCCTCGGGTGGGTAGGAACGTGTACGTGTGATAGGTGAGGAAGTTCATCTAGCCATCTTTGCCAAGCCACCCTGTTCTGTTCAGCCAATCGTTCATCCCACCAAACACCTCGTCTACACTCATTTTGGAATATAATTTTGGCTCTTGTGACGCTCGGAGCGATGAGTCCCAGTGGGTCATATATGGAGCTGACCATACTCAGAAGGCTTCGTTTCGTCTCCGGTTTATTAGGGATCTGGACTCGGATCACTAGTTCGTCCTTTCCAGGTCCCACAAGATTCCCAGCGCTCGTGCAGTGGGGAGCCTGTCGTCTTTCAAATTACTTCCTTTACTCCCACGGCTTTCTCTGTCTGTGGAATTGCCTTGAGGACTTCCTTGTGATTACAGACCCACTTTGTAAGTCTGAATTCGCCCTTCTTCATCAGCTGTCTCAGTCAATGGGTAATTATCGTTGCCTTCCCTGGCGAATCTACTGAGAGAAGCAGATCGTCAACGTAGAAGTTACGATTCGCTTTCTTGATGTCATCATACCTCCAAAGAGATGTACTGTCATTCGGTAAGTGGTGGGGGCCCCTGGCAGCTGGTCGTCCGTTTATCATAAGAATCGTAAGACGCCTCGATGTTCGGGTACTGCTCACGCTTAATGGAACATTGCCTCGATATCAGCCATGAGTGCCACCTTTCCTTGTCTGAATCTGATGAGGACTCCCATCAAATTGTTGTTAAGGTCTGGCCCTTGCATCACCTGGCTGTTCAATGACATCAACTCATATTCGGCTGCACAATCAAAACTATTCTCACCTTTTCTGGCTTGTTGGGATACAACACAGGGTGGTGTGGGAGATACCAGGTCTTCCCGGGTGCAATACTGAGTTCTTAACGTGGAACTTGCTCAGCATGTCCCTCGTCGACTAGACGTCACATCTCTTATTGATACCTTTGAGAGAGCCCTGGGTTCTTTAGGAGGCATTTTTCTCAGTCCCGCCAATCGCTGTTCGGCAAGCTTCTTATTGTCCGGGAGTTCCGGTTCTTTATGGCGAAACGGGATGGGAAGTTTGTAGTGTCCGCCCACTTGAGTAATTGACGTTGACCACTGCATCAGGACTCTCTTATCTTCGATAGGATCATCGTTACTGTAGGCGGAGTCGCATTCCCAGAAGTTCCTGACTTGTTTTTTCCAGATTTGTCTCCGAATTTAATGTTGCCATTCTGACACAGTGGTTGATCACGGCATAATCACGGCTCACCACTCCAAGCGGTCCATTTATAGTCCAGCCCAGAAGGGTGCGTGTTGCAAACGGCTCTCCGTCCTTCCCGGTCCTTACTTCTAACGACACTAATACTTGTGGTACATCCAGACCTATCAGGAGATCCACTCTTTTCGGTGCTTGGCGTATTGCAGTACCTCGGAGGTGTTCCCACATGGTGACGTCTTGGGTGTCTGCGACCGAAAACTCTCAGAGAAGACTGTAGATTCACAACAACAATGACCTTGGGGATAGTGATGGATCGGCTCTTTCTTACTCTTACGCTAACCACCTTTACACTGATCTCTTCGGTGTTTACACTACTTCTTTCTTTCATGATCGTGCCAATGGAGAGAAAAAAATGGCCTTCCCTCTGCCTGCAGCCAGTTAGCTAGACTACGTGTGCAGTATGATGATTGCTGCCTGAAT
The DNA here is from genome assembly GCF_018991925.1 of Homarus americanus. Lineage (NCBI taxonomy): Eukaryota > Metazoa > Arthropoda > Malacostraca > Decapoda > Nephropidae > Homarus > Homarus americanus. Next base: position 9,305,598 of record NW_024733231.1, read on the forward strand.
CCAAGAGAGCTCCAGTGACCACTGCTCCTTCGCATCTTGGTTCTTCTCCTCCATCCTGACTTTCAGTATTGGAAGTGCGACTCTGCTGGACTCTTGTAATCACAACTCGCAATCGTTTGGTTCGTCACACCGATCATCAATTCCGTTGTTAGTTATGGTTTCCCTGACCCATCTAAGCGAATTTCCTCTATTCGTGGTCACCAGCACGCTTTGTGTACTCCCAGTCCTTTTCTCCACGGTGCTTGTACCAGCTTTGGTCTTCCATGATTTAGCTCCACTAGTTGCTGAATCTGGTGGTGGCATAATGGCCTTAACTTGACTCATTCTAGGTCGCTTGTGGTCAGGTGATATGTCTATTTGGTAAGTGCCCCCCAGTGATTGCTCTCTTCACCCTTTGGAAACTGGTCTGGTGTTCTCCTCTTTCAACTTCGCCCCGTTGCGCCTTGCCACTGCTCGTCAGAACTCCCGTGAAGTGCAGAAGCCTCGAGTGTACTCCAGAGCAGCCATCTATACCACATACCATCTTCTGGCTGCACCCCGTTATCCGGTGATTACGACCCAGGCAGGCGAAGCAGCGACGTTCTTCCCTTACGAGGAAAGTTCGCTTTCCTGTGGACATGCTGAGGAATGTTTGGCACATCTGAAGAAGGTGATCTCTGCGGCATAACGAGCAGCGTTGATCGTCCGTTTCTCTGGTTGTCTTTATTCCTGATGTCACCAGACCCACAAGTTGTTTCCTCGACGAGGATCGGCGTGAGGGTGAGTCTGCATATATTCTGCTTGGTTCCTCCCGTCCTTGTCCCTTTGGGGCCTCCTCCGCCTTGTCGACCATATCCAAAGTGAATTCCAACATCCACTCGATGCCAGGAGGCTTCCCTTTCTTCCTTTTGTATTTATGCACCTTATCCACATAGTCGTCCCTTATCTTTCCTTTGAATCTCTCAGCTAACGTATGTATTGATTCATACTTGTCAATCTGACGTAGTTCTCCCAGAACCTTCAAGTTCCTCATGCAATTCCCCAGTTCGTCTGAGAACTGTTGGGGGTCTTTCGCGTCACTTAGTCTCACAGTTGGACCTTATTAGCTGACAGACGTAAGTGTGCTTGTTGCCGTGACGTTTCTCTAATATGTCCACAGCTTCCTTGTACCATGCTTTGGGATCTTGTATTTGCAGGCATCCTCGCAAAGCATCCTTAGCGGAGCTGGCGTAGGCGATGAAAAGTGTCTCTAATTTCAAAGCATCAGGTATCTGCGGCATCCCAACGTGTTGCTGGAAGGGTCCCTTGAACTCCCAGTATTAACCACAAGTTCCTCCGCTGAACTTTGGCGTCGGCCCTTGGGAGAACCTCATAATTTCTAACAGTTCTCTCACCCAGCCCTCGGAACTCGGTGGGTCGTCCTTTTGGTCCTTCATCAACGTTAGTGGTTTCGGTGAGCGAGCTTGATGCTGGGAAGCACTTCCGCGCTCCCCCTGGTGAAATGTTCCTGGCTCTGCTGTTTATGTGAGCACCGGGAGTCCTCTTGGAGTATATAGCGTTTCTTCGTCAGTTTCGGTTTGAGGAAGGTCGTGTCTCTGGTAGTGATAACACCTTTCCGCGATCTTCTGTTGTCGTTGTTGTTGAGATTGTTGGACCGTAGTCCGACACGGGCCTTTGCCTGTAGGCAAAGGCTGGAGCTCTTGGAGCAGCCAGGTCGGATTTGGGATTGAGGATGGAGGTTGTCCTACTTGCAGATATGAAATGATACTGCAGGTTTGCAAGTGTAAGCGGACCCTCGGTCAGTGAACGCTTACCACCAACCCCCAACTCTTGGATGTGGTCAGATTCGGAGTGGCGCGCACCCCGAACCGGGGTCCGCACTTGTTAAGGATACTTCCTAAGCTATCTGGGTGGTGGGTATCGTGTGATGACCCGGAGAAGGTGGTGAATGTGGTTTGGTTGGGCCTTTGAGATTGCTACCAACTCTGTTTGTAGGGTGGAGCAGTCATTAGAAAGTCTCCATTGGAGGGTCTGACCTTGGGTGTAGAAAGCCGCTACGGATCTATGATGTTTTGGGTCCACCGAGCCGTCTGTGAAGTATGATGCTGCATCAGTCGGTGTTTCAGTGGCTATTGGTTCCTGAGTTATTCTTCTGAGGTTCTCCTTCTGGAGGTTGGCTTAGCTATCACTTAGTTCAGTGACGTTCTGCATCATCGCTGTCATCTGCTGCGTCTGTTGGTATTGCTCACATAATTGCCCCTCAATGCCTCCGTCTGGTGGTTCCTTCTCTTCTCGGGAGACAGGTTTATCTCACGCTGCCTTGGCGGGGTGGGTGTGACGCGACAGTGTCTCATTTTTGACTCATTTCCTTCCGTGTCCATGACTGTCAGAACAGCGAGCGTGATATGTCTTGCTCGATAAATGTATGCAGTAACGCTTAGTATCAGCTACTACTCATGGTGACGTCCCACGATCGCTGATATCACACAATTGGAGATGTCACACTGACGCGTGCCATACGCACGAGTGACGTCACACAAACAGTGCCATACGCACGAGTGACGTCACACAAACAGTGCCATACGCACGAGTGACGTCACATAAACAGTGCCATACGCATGAGTGACGTCACACAAACAGTGCCATTCGCACGAGTGACGTCACGCAAACAGTGCCATACACACGAGTGACACACTCAAGCGTGTCATACGCACGAGTGACGTCACGCAGTGCCATACACACTAATGACGTCACACAAACTGCCATACGCACGAGTGACTTCACACAAACAGTGCCATACGCACGAGTGACGTCACACAAACAGTGCTATTCGCACGAGTGACGTCACACAAGCGTGTGCCATATGCACGAGTGATATCTCTCAAATATGTGATGTGCCATAAACACGAGTGATGTCACACTTAACACGACCACAGAGACCCAACAATCAATGTAGGGACTCATTACACAACTCACAAACACTATTGCGGCGCCCTTACATACTTACACAACATTACCTAGCTGTCACAACCCTTTATTTCCTAACAGAAAGCTCACTACACTCATTCTTATATCTTATTTACTCACACACACACACCAGCCTTCTTAAACTTGGCGATCTAGTCTGGCTGTACGCTTTGATCACTATCTCTCCCGCGTGTTTGAACGAATATTATTGACACAGAGTCCACTTTTTCCTGACACGCAGTCCTCGCGGCAGGCAGCGTATCTGTCCGGAATGAACGATAACACTCCCGCGCGCCCGTACGAACAATTTTGGCACCGAGACCAGTCCTTTCTGACACTGGACCCACCTACACAGGCGTCACGCTTCTCTACGTACACATACGAGTGCTATGCACGTAAGAATGCTATACACGTAAGAGTGCTATACACACACTCAACCGACAACCTCCTTTTCGCTGGGGTTAACTATTATTATATTATAGGCATCACTTTAGTAGATGATTCACAAATTCACACAAAGGCGTCCCCGCTCTCCTGCTGCGTAGCTGCGGGGTGTGTCGGGTGCCGGAGGGAAGGGCCCCGCTGAAGGTCCGTCGACGGTCGAGTCATTCGCCAGTTCTCAGTAGACTGTATCGGCAGACTGTAGGACCCACATTTTGAATATAATCGCTCATAGGAGCGATTTTGGTTTGTGCTGAAAAATAAGACCCTTGTCGTTGACGCGATGAGTATCATTCGGTCAAAACCTGTTGAATACAATTCACATATAACAACTGCTGGTACATCAGGACACAGTTTGTATAATACGATCAATATACAGTACATAATTACACTTATTAAAGTTATTTAGAGTTCTCAGAGGATTCAACAGTTCACAATCACACTCACGTTTTGGGGTCTAGGGTTAGACCAACAAGAACAAATATAAAGTCCTGCAGGAAAATGTTGTGGACGAGAACCAAGATGTTGCCTCTACAGTAGACGGCGATAGACTGTCCCTCAGGCAGTCACACAGCTGCTACCAGCTCCATCTAGCTTAGTAAGGTATTCTGAGTTGTGAACAGTTTCTTCACTTAACATGTGGCCGGCGCGCACAATTTGTGTGGCGATAACATATATATATATATATATATATATATATATATATATATATATATATATATATATATATATATATATATATATATATATATATATATATATATATATATATATATATATATATATATATATATATATATATATATATATATATATATATATATATATATAGTCTATTTATAAAATCTTGAGACCTTTAGAAAAATAATATGGTTGGGGTTGTGTTGTCATACGGTGAAGGAAATCTAAGGAAAACAAACAATCTTATGACAACATAAATTCATAGAATTTCAAGTATCACTTCGTAGAACTTATTTATAATCAAACTGTTTAGATTTGTTTATCATTCTAGTTTTTATTAATGATTTCTCTTTGGATATTATAATATCAAGAATTATTACGTAAACGTTATCTGCTCAACAACTGTAAAATATATACAGATAATCGAAGTGTTTGTGAATCTTTTTACCACAGAGGTTTTATTAAAAATTTCATTTCCGTTATAGAGTGGAAGCGACCGTTACCGGGTTGTGCAGTGAGATAATATACCTATAGGTTTTTCAAGAGAGGCAGGCAGTATAAGAAGTAAAACTACTTCACACACCAGGGCCGGATTCAGGAGTGGGCAAAGTGGGCAGCTGCCCAGGGGCCTCCACATATGACAATATTTTATTTATTTGATTATTCATTTGGATTATTTTTATTTTCATTCTTTAAAATTCATGTTTATCTATTCCATCACGTAAAACTATGTTCAGCAAGAAGCGTGATAGAAATTAGGCTAGCTACTCCTTGAAATTCATGAATACCTGGTTTTCCTATGAACCGTATATTTTTAATATTTTTAATATAACTGCATATGGCTTCAAAATTCTCCAAAGAAGTGTTCAAATTTCAAAATTTTCCCGGGGGGCTTACAGCGCCCCCCGGAACTCCCAGATGTTTAGGCTCGCTTCACTCGCCACTCCACCCTCTTGGGTAGTTATAATGAGGGGGGCCTCCACAAAGAGGCTGCCCAGTGCCCATGGGCCTCCACAGGTCTAAATCCGGCACTGTCACACACACACACACCCACAGTCCCACACCCCTCTATGTTTTCAAGTTACATACTCAGTATCCGGGAAAGAAGTTAAGAATTTATCCAAGTCCTCGCACATTACGCTTTTCATTCCGACCATTTCTTTAGAGGTTTCCATATCCTTCGTTCTATCTCAAAATAAAATATCACCACCCAGCTGCAGGTGGGAGCTTCGGCATGATGGTGGTGGGGCGGGTGATGTCAGGCGTCTGCATGGGCATAACTTGTGTTGCGGTACCCACCTACATCGGGGAAATCGCTTCCGCTGAGATCAGAGGCGTTCTGGGTGAGTAGCACTTCGTTCTATTTAGTTATTAACCTAAGCCTTACGTCAAGAGATAGTATGTTTACTCACAACACAATAAATTAATTTCACTTTTACAGTAAATGGCACAATATAGTTTTCTGCTTACGTGTGTGATCATCGCAAAAATTAAATACAGTATATTGTATAATTTAATAAAAAGACTACATACTTAGCCTATCTTGATTAGATAGATAGATAGATAGATGGATAGATAGATACTTTTTTGCGATGTAACTAACAATAAAAACTGTTGTATTTACCTTTTACTTCTATATATCTTTTTATTTACGTATACTTTTTCGTTTCCTCTTTCTTTATTCTCTAATTCTCTCTTCTGTTCTTTCTGTTTTTTTAATATTCGTGAGATGGGGAAGGTTATGGGTAGAGGAGAGAGAAAGGGGAGGTGGGAGTTTGAGGAAGGAGGGAGAGTGACTTGTTTATGTTTGTTTCTTGTTTTATTTAGTTTAACAAATTTATTGATAAAGCTTGGAGTACAGTTTGTCTATTCTGAGTAATTCAGTCAGGTCTTGACACTGAGGGTGGTATCACATCTCACTGCCACGCAGGACAGAGGTTCATACACAAAGAAATACATCATTTTCATTAACAATATATATATATATATATATATATATATATATATATATATATATATATATATATATATATATATATATATACATACACATACCTACACATATATACATAGATCAGATTCATGTGGGTGATGTCACTGTTCACTGCCATGCAGGACAGAGGTTCATACACAGAGAAATGCATCATATTGATTAGCAGTATATATAGGTCAGAGTCATGTGGGTGATGTCACTGTTCACTGCCATGCAAGACAGTGGTTCATATACATTGGACGTCATATTCTAATTGAAGACTAATCAGTGCTGGCTAGCAAATTTGGGATAAACAGCAAGAATGTCGCCAAGCACACCCAATTCAATATAGTAATTACAAAGTTCATGATACAATAAGCCAGGTGGCCTGAAGACTTTGACAGTGTCACATTCAATAATATACGTAGTGTTCAAGTGTATGCTTTAAAGGTTTATCACAAAGTTTACATGCTGAGGGGGAGGGTGTGAGTTGGGGCAGGAGGCTACAGTAGGCCCTTACACCAGAGGGTAATCTGATATGAGGGGAAAGAGAGGGAGAGAGAATAGCTGGGGAATAATGGCATAACTGGTGATAACTGGGAACAGGGATACCAGGCGGTAGGCTATGTTATTTCTAATGGGTCGCTGTGATACTCTCCCCACAACTGCTAATTGGTCACTTGCCGTCCGCTTACCAGCCAACCAGCGGCGAGTTCCACAGACCAGGCCTCGCTTTCGGACTGCATGGTGATTGGCCAGTTACCACCTTCACCTCATCCAATCAGCAGCCCCGCTCACATCACATCTCTCAACCTGATTCGGCAGAATCGTATAAATACCCCCAGCCTCGCCGTATCGCGACTCATGCAATAAAACAAACAAACCTAAAGAAACTGCAGATAATTCAAAACTTAGCCCTAAGAGATGTATATAACATCAGATATCCTGACATAGTCACCAACCGTCAACTACACCAACGAGCGCAAATAGAACCCCTAAACATTTACCTACACCAACACTCAAAAAGAATATGGACAAAGTTAGAAGAAATAGAGGCAGGACCAATCAAAGAATGGGTGGAAGAGACAGAAGACGGAAGAAGAGAACACTCGTGGTTCCCTAAAAGTAAAAGAAGAGCCCTAGAACCCACACCAACTCCACTCTATTAAAAGATGCAACGTTACCCCAGTGACAACCTTGGCAGCCAAACCACACACAACATTAGATCATAAACAGACGGGATGTTCTTGGCAGAAACACAAGTACCTGCCCTAGACTCCTCACCATTGGCTAGGACATAACACACGAAAATGTAAGGCATAAAACTGCAATAGTTGCTAAACATACAAACACCTGACATAAATATAACACCTAAGACGAAAATTAGCTGAAACACAAACATGAGATAACAGAAGCACTTGGGTTGAGCCCCAAGACCTAGCATTCTACTACTATTTTCCAATTTCCTCGCTTTTCTTCTGCACTATCCACCAACCCCAAGTCCCTCCAAATTCCACCATTATTCTTCAAGTCCAGTTCCCGCACCACCAATCTATGCACCAGCATCAAGATCTCTTCACACTTTACTTCATCCATCCATCGCGACTCAGAAGATTCCGCAAATTAAACACCAATACACAACTTCACCTTTACAAAGCACTAGTCAGACCACACCTGGAATATCCCCCAATTCCACTCAACACTATAACAAAATCAAATAAACTCAAAATACAAGCAGTTCAAAACGTAGCCCTCAGAAGAGCAGCAAAACTCAGACCACCATGTACAAAAAATTCCAGCGAGCTACACACAGAACATAATTTAACCACAATCAACATCAGAACACATAATCAAGCATTAGCAATATGGGAAAAACTACAAGAACTAGAAGACCCATATTCCAACAATTAATGCAAGAAGACATTACCAGAACACACAACTGGTGGCCAAAGAGCATAACATTTGACAACACAGAACCAGAACCAATATACACAAAATGAAAACCAAGAGACTCAAAGGACATGGAGGGCCCCCCTCCCCAAACACCATAAACTACCTCAGCTTAGATTAGCTTGGCTTCCCTTCCCTTCCCTTCCCTTACCTTCCGTTCCGTTCCGTTCCCTTCCCTTCCCTTCCCTTCCCTTCCCTTCCCTTCCCTTCCCTTCCCTTCCCTTCCCTTCCCTTCCCTTTCCTTGCTGTAGTGGACCTGAAATGATGACATGGCAGACTTAACCCCGTCCCCACAAGGTGGACACCCCACCTGCTATCAATCTCCCTCTTTATTTCCCACTTCCTAACCTTTACCTTCCTCCTACACCGTCTTCCTCCTTCCTGAGCCAATAGCTCTCTTCTCTCCATCCCATCATCATCATCATCATCGAGACACAGAACTGCACCTCTGCGAGGCAAGATCTTCTCTGCTCCCGAAGTACTACGTGAACCTGATGATGAGGCTGTCCTGTGACCAGGCGAAGGTCGTAAGACTGTATCCAGTCACATGCCCTTCGGCCAAGCAACTAAACCTCCTTGTCCTAAGGAAGTACTTTGACTCCTTAGGAATCAGGGGGGTGACAAGGGTAGTCCGCAGACCAGTGAGTGGTGGCCTTATCGTCACCTTCGCGGAATGGGGACAGGCCTAGCAAATAGCCAACATAATAGAAATTAACGGGATCCAGATACTAGTGGAAGCTCGCACAGAGGACAACTTGGTGTTGGGAGTCATCTCCCACACCGAGATAGAACACATTGAAAAAGAAGAACTGGCCGAGCTGATCAGAGACCAGCTCTCAATAGTACGGAAGCTGACCAGCGTAACTGCACTGGTTGGTTACCAAAGAATCTACCAAGCGCCATATTGCTGGGATGGGAGAACATCCCGGTATGACCGTATGAAAGAAGACCAAAAAGGTGTTACAAATGCCAGAGGTGTGGCCAACTGACAGGGAGGTGTCGAGCTCGGGAGGTCTGTTGCACACCAACTGCTCGGCGGCCGCTAAGAAATGCGCAGCTTGTGGTGGCCCTCACTCCTCCTCCAACCGGGAGTGTCCCAAGTGGAGGGAGGAGTGTAGGGTGGCTAAGCTGCAAAGCAAGAAAAACTGAACTACAAGGAGGCTCTCCTTGTAGTGAAGACCGAAGAAAAGAAGAATCAAGACCCCAAGAAGACCACAGAAAAAAAAAATCAAGACCCCCAAGAAGACCACAGAAAAGAAGCCAGAATTAAACAAGACCAAAGAAAAGACAAAAAAAGCCCGATTCAGTAACATTAAAATCATCAGCGTTTTTAGACTTTTACGAGAATATACCAGAACAAGACCAAGAAGAAGAATGGAAATTGAAAAGCAATTAGAACAAAAGGAAGAACTCCAAAGAAAACTACTCTGGAAAAAAACAGCTTCGGCCGAAATAGCCGAAAGGCGAAGTGGCCAGGCATCTCAAAAACAAGTCAAGCCATGAAAGGTATTTTACTCAACGCTCTCAAACGGACAGGACCTCCTCTCAAGCTCCTCACCACACAGCAACTCCCTAGCACTGCATTGTATACAATACATATAGAGTTAAGCTATTCTGAGTTTCCTCTATTCTTAGTGTGAGATCTCCTACATCTACGTATGTATGTGAGCCTAACAAAGAGAAAATAGACAAACACAAAGAGAAATTAGACAACTGGCCACATTCATTACGCTACAACAGGGGTCACTAAACTACGGCCCGCGGGCCGGATCCCAAGTCCTTCCCCGGCTCGTGGTAGCTCCGCTTACTCTCTGACGTTACCAGAGCTTTCGTTCTGGCTTGCAAGTATTGAACAGAATGATTATGCGGCCCGCGCTCGCCATTCTTTCAGTTATCCTGCCCACTGTGAAAAAAGTTTGGTGACCCCTGCGCTACAATATCACTGCCTAATACCAAAGACATGCATGACATTGTTTTACTCAACACAAGGGAATTGAGAACTAATCATAATGGTTCTTCATTTATTAACAACATTACTCAAAATGAACAGTTACACTTTCAAAACAATATCCTCTCTTCCTAGCCAGCTAGGGGTCACCTGAATCACAATACATTTCGTGAAACAGACAACTTGACTGGTATTCAACATATATTTATACCCCGCCATGTGGGGAGATGACACCCACACGCACCCTTTAACTCTCTCCAAAACCACACTGTCTTTTTCAAACTGCGTCGCCCACAAACGGCGCCCTCTTCATGACGTCACGTCTCACTGGTTCTTTTATTGTTTCAAGCCTAAGGCAGTAACCCTCAACGGTCACTGCGATTGGCTCACGCTTGGCGGGAAACACTCAGGCGGGAAACACTGATGACAAATACCTGTAACTTACAAACAGACAACCTAAATTAACCTAACCTTATGGTTAGGTTAGGTTAGGTTATGATGCCTCGTGTAGATTGATACACAGTTAAGTGGGCCTGTTCTTATTTTTTTATACTTTGGTTAGCCTTGTGTAATATGGACACAAAGTAGTACCTTAAGCTGTGTATTCTTATATTACTATATTAATTATATATAGTAAAGTATTACAGAACATGTATTAATCCTATGTAATGTTTCCATCTATTATGCACCATGTTATGTATATGTATTATCATATTGACATATTATGTATTCAGCTTGTGAACGCTGGCATCTGTGCATGCCAGCGCGGAGTGATACAGGGAGTTGAGATCGCTAGTCCTTATGGTGTGGAAGCCGACTGTCTATTAGTTCCTCTGTGTTTGTCTCCCGTACGAGAATAAGAACCTATTTTCAAGATAACATGTGTTTGCGTATACCCTCAGTAGTGTAGAACATTTTGGGGGTATCAAAGACTGGCAAAGATGGCGCAGTGAGATTTCTCAGTGAGATTAAGAGTGAATTTAGCCTTCCCGCCGGACTGTGTTGTTAATGGCGTCTCGTCTTCAGCTTCGCCAAGGATTTACAGCAAGACTACAAGCCTCAGGGTTTACAGTGTTGTGAAGTGCTATGCTGTGTAAAGTGCCGTGCTGTGAAGTGAAGTGTTCTGTGAAGTGCTGTATTGTGTATTTTAATCAGAATTGTCTGTGCAAACTGCAGTCAGATGACTGAGGGAGCTGCCCAGCAGTACATCCCCTCCTGCTCATGGTCATTGAGTGACTGAGCAGTGAGCAGTAAGACAACTTCAGTTCAGCTGAGACTTGCGCCAAGCTGCTTCTACGTCTGGCAGCGTGTCAAGCCTCCCGGCAGCGAGCCATACACACACACACGCACTCACAGGCCCACTTTATATTAAATTCTTGTGTATTACTTTAAACTTCTGTAATTCTGTGCATAGATTATGAGGGGTTGACCCGGTCTCTTGCACAGATAGAGTACAGAAGCTGTCAGCATGTCTCACAGGGATCAAAATGATACCCTGGACGATGGGGTTATGAGTTGAAATTTGGGAGATCTCTCCCCACCCACACTCAGGCCCCACCAATCACCCACAGAATCTCCTCGTTCGTCGCGAGCAAGCTCTCCTGCGGTGCCTGCGTCCAAGGATCTCCTTCAACTGATTAAGTGGATGGAAACTTCTCGACGCCAGGATGATGTTGCAAGGAGAGAAGAGGAAGAAATTCGGTACAGAGAGTCTGAAAGACGACGCCACGAAGATGAACAAAGACGCAGAGAACTAGAAAATATACGTAGAAGTGAGGATGACCTGAGAAGAAGAGAGGATCAAGCCAGATTTGAAGCCTTGATTTCCCTGTTAGCCTCCCCACAACGATCTACTCAACAAGATTCTTCTGCTACTACTAATGCTGATACGACTAGAGGTACTGGTACCTCATCTCCCAGAGTCGGTTCAACAACACCTCAAAAGGCTGCAGCACAAACGCCTCCCTCTCTGAAGTCTGACGCTTCTTATCAGATGTTTCGGGAATGGCGTCGACGTTGGCAAGACTATGCAACAATGGTTGACCTGTCAAGTTTACCACAGCCTAAACAGATGATACAGCTTCGTATGTGCTTGTCCTTGGAAACACAACTTACTCTCGAGCACACACTTCAAGTGCCTCCTACGACAACTCTGACAGTAGAGGCCGTGCTTGACAAGTTACAGGAACATGTTAAGGGACAGCGCAACGAAGCACTTAGAAGAAGAGAACTCCTCCAATGTAAGCAGCTTGATGGAGAATCTTTTGATGCATTTTTTGTAAGACTGAAAAGATGTTCAGAGGAAGTTGATGTTTGTCCTGGAAATTCTCAAGTTTGTGAAGAGACAACCCAAGACAATCATTTTAACGGGTATTCGAGATGAAGAGCTAGTTCAGCGTCTCATTTCATTTGACCCCATTTCCTCCCTTCAAGATGTTGTTACAAAATGTCGAGCGTACGAGGCCGCCAGGTGTGCGACATCAGCTTTACGTTCACAACCTGACCAGGTGAGGGGGGTGTCTTCCTACAGAAAGGGTAAGAAGCAGCAAGGTAACCCCACCCCTCACCCTCCAGCTACACCTTCAGCAGCAGCTTTGTGTAACAGCTGCGCGAGACAGCATGATGCCTCTCAGTGCCCAGCTGCTCAAAGCGTGTGCAGAAGTTGCGACTGTCAGGGTCACTGGGCTTACACAGTCAAGTGCCCTGCTAGCAAAGTTCAGTGCAAACTTTGTGGTCGTGTGGGCCATTATGACAAATGTTGTCGTAAGAAGACACAGAAAGGACACCACCAAGGATCCAAGAAGTCATCCTCAGGTAGTGCTGGCACGCCCCCTCCTTCTGGCAAGCATCAAGACGCTGTATCCAGTAGTTCCTGCCGTCGTGTACATTGTTCCACAGACACGACGCCCCAGCACATCAGTGTCGTCATTTCTCACGGTAACTTGTCATCCAGTCTTCTGATGTTACCTGACACCGGTGCTGACGTCTCAGTAATTGGTCCACAACACTTAGCAAGTTTGGGAATACCCTGGAGCAACCTACAGCCCCCTCCTCAGACAACGAAACTGACAGCTGATGGTTCCAAGATGGCTCCAGCTTTGGGATCTTTCTGGGCTACTCTTACCTTTGGTAAGCAGTCTTGCTCAGCCCGGATTGATGTTCATGATGGGATCCCGACTCCGCTTTTATCATATGGCCATTGTCAAGAATCAGCCATTATTTCCAAGGAATTCCCCAAACCTATTTTAAAGGTCACCCATGTCAACAGGTTGAAGGAACTCCCTATCTCTACTAACACGTCCCCTTCTGATGCAAGAGCTTACCTTTTCAAGGAGTTTGCTGACGTGTTGGTTACGAAGAAATCTTTAGGATCCACACCACTCAAGCCGATGGTGGGTCCATCTATGAAGATTCATCTTAAGGATGGTGCCACACCTTTTGCCATCCACACCCCTCGTTTGATTCCTCACGCCTACAAGGAGCTAGTTAGACAAGAGCTTGACTCCATGGTTGCTCAGGGAATCATCAAGCCGGCCGGAGACGAACCTTCACCTTGGTGCCACCCTCTCGTCCCTGTCACCAACCCTCATGGTGGAGTACGGATCACCACCGATCTATCAAAACTTAACCAGCAAGTTTCCCGTCCAGCCCACCCTTCACCCACACCCTTCGCAGCTGTTCGAAGTGTGGACCCGAAGGCGAAGTTTTTTTCAACGATGGACGCCTTATGTGGTTATTGGCAGATCGAGTTGGCCGAAGAAGACCAGCATTTGACTACATTCATCACACCATATGGAAGATATCAGTATTGCAGAGGCCTCATGGGATTTGCCGCTACGGACGATGCATTCTGTCAACATGGTGACGCGGCCCTTCAAGGAGTCACGAATTGTGTCAAGGTGGTTGATGATATTTTACTCCATGACGAAGACTACTGTATCCACCTCTCCCGAATATATGAAGTTTTCACCAGATGTCGAAAGTACGGGATTACCCTCAACGCTGACAAGTTTGTAGTCGCCGCACCATCAGTGAACTTCTGTGGGTACACTCTCTCAGCATCAGGTATCGCAGCTGACCCGGAGAAATTAAGTGGAATCAGGGATTTTCCAACCCCTGCCAACCTGACAGACCTCCGTTCTTTCTTGGGTCTGGTCAATCAGCTGGCTGAATTCTCACCTGACATCTCCGCCGCAGCCCAGCCGTTACGCCCCCTGCTGAGCCCCAGGAGGACATTCCTGTGGACCGCAGATCATCAAGAGGCCTTCCAGCGAGTCAAGCAGGCCCTCTTAAGTCCACCTGTCCTCGCCTGTTACGACCCAGCCCTACCCACCGTCCTCCAGACTGACGCCTCCAGACTCTACGGCGTTGGTTACGCCCTTCTGCAGGACCATGGCGGTGGACAACTCCACTTAATTCAGTGTGGATCCCGGTTCCTGACGGACGCCGAGACCCGATATGCCACGATTGAGCTGGAGATGTTGGCTGCTGTCTGGGCGATGGCGAAGTGCCGCTTTTACCTGATAGGACTTCAGCACTTCACCCTCTTCACGGATCATCGCCCTCTTGTACCTATTATATCAATCACTACTCTTTGGATGCAGTAGAGAATCCTCGCCTTCAACGTTTGAAAGAGAAGCTCTCGCCTTATCTCTTCACGGCTGTGTGGCGTGTGGGTAAGCTGCTGTGCACCCCGGATGCTCCCCACCCCAGAGGACGAGATGTTGTGTTCTACAGCTGCCGCATCCCTCAAGTTAGTAGTCTCATTGAAGGCCGTCTTCACATCAGAAGAGTCTACAGCACCGGATGCAGACAAGACCCTTGAAGATCTCTGCACCGCAGCCCGGGCCGACCCTTCATACATCCTGCTCGTCGACTGTGTGTCCCAGGGATTTACATCTAACCGATACGACCTTCATGAATCGCTACTCCCGTACTGAAAGATACGCGAGGACCTCTATTGTGACGGAGACCTCGTCTTGTATGGTCCACGAGTAGTCATTCCTGCTGCCCTACGCCGCCGTACCTTGACCCGCCTTCACGACAGCCATCGAGGAGTGGAGGCCACCAAGCGACGGGCGAAGCAGACTGTATTTTGGCCCGGAATCGACGCGGACATTGCAAGTACCGTCCGTGCCTGTGAGCCGTGACAGATTCTGCAACCCAGCCAGCAACAGGAACCTTTAATGTGCGACGATAACCCTTCAAGACCTTTCGAGTCTGTGTCGGCCGATTTCTTTGCAGTTGCAGGGAAGTCCTTCCTCGTCATTGCCGACCGATTGTCTGGATGGCCTGTTGCCGTCCCCTGTGGTAGTGATACAACGGCTACTGCTACCATCCGGAATTTCAGACATTACTTCAGAGAAGTTGGTGTTCCACTCCGTCTCAGGACTGATGGAGGACCCCAGTTCACCAGTCACGAGTTCCGGGACTTCATGGACCATTGGGGAGTCCGTCATGTCATGACCTCGCCCCACTACCCCCAGGCGAATGGACACGCTGAAGCCGCAGTCAAGACTGTTAAACACCTGATCCTTAAGGTGTCACCCTCAGGAAATATCGACTGAGAGGATTTCGATCGAGGTTTGTTAGAGTTACGCAACACCCCGAACTTCACCGGACGCTCCCCAGTCCAGGTTCTATATGGACATCATCTCAGGTCGTGTGTTCCTGCCCACCCGAAGTCTTTTTCTCAAGAATGGCAAGCCAAGACTGAAGAATGTGACCGCCGTGCAGCAGAACGAGCCGCAGATGTCGCTGCTCGGTACGACTGTCATGCCCGCCCCCTTCCCAGGTTGAGTATCGGCCAGCAGATCAGGATTCAAGATCCGGTATCTCACCGCTGGGACAAGGTTGGGGTTGTCATGGGTATTGGCCGGTCCAGGGACTACCAAGTGCGTCTTCCTAGTGGTAGAGTATGGTGGAGGAACCGTCGTTTCCTCCGACCTGTGGAGCTGCCTAGTGTTGACCCTTCCCCAGTAGAGTCCCCCAATGTTGATGTCTTTACAGTAAATCCATCTCCACCTTGTGTTTCTGCCCCGGTACTCCGCAGGTCCGAGCGACTCAGAAACAAAAGGTCCGCTCAAGATGAAACTATGAGCGTATAGGGGGGAGGGAGGTGTATGATATATGGACACAAAGTAGTACCTTAAGCTGTGTATTCTTATATTACTATATTAATTATATATAGTAAAGTATTACTGAACATGTATTACTCCTATGTAATGTTTCCATCTATTATGCACCATGTTATGTATATGTATTATCATATTGACATATTATGTATTCAGCTTGTGAACGCTGGCATCTGTGCATGCCAGCGCGGAGTGATACAGGGAGTTGAGATCGCTAGTCCTTATGGCGTGGAAGCCGACTGTTTATTTGTTCCTCTGTATTTGTCTCCCGTACGAGAATAAGAACCTATTTTCAAGATAACAAGTGTTTGCGTATACCCTCAGTAGTGTAGAACATTTTGGGGGTATCAAAGACTGGCATAGAAGCCTGCTTGTAAGTTTTTTGCAAAAAAAAAACGTAATATATATATATATATATATATATATATATATATATATATATATATATATATATATATATATATATATATATATATATATATATATATATCAAATAGATCCATGTAAAAATGTTTCTCCTTATTGGGTCTCGGTTTTCCATTTCTAAATATGTTTATTTCTTTGGTTCAGGAAGTGGCTTTCAGTTGATGGTAACCTTGGGCATCTTGATGGCATATGTGACGGGAGCGGTTGTCACCAGCTGGACGTGGTTAGCGGCTGTGTGCACTCTTCCCACCGTTGTCCACGCCATCATGCTGTGCTTCACCAAGGAATCTCCTACCTTTTTTGTCTCTAAGGGAAATACTGAGGAGGCGGTTTCATCTCTCCAGTACTTCCGAGGTGAGAATTACTATCTCGGCCATACGAAGTCTTCTTTAATGGACACGAAATTTTGGAATAAATTTTGTTAGCGGTTCAAAGATTTCAAGTGTAAAGAAAAGCAAGAGGAAGCTTAACTCTTGTATCTCTTTGGTACTCGTGGAGATTCAGTCTAGAGTAAACAAAAGATTAGTCTCACGTTAGTACTGTCGACAGTGTATTATAGTATCTATCTTTATTCTTGCTTTACTAATTCTAATTCTATTAAGTAATGGAAACGGGCGATTATTGTGTGTGTGTACACAGGATGGTGTAATGCATCTAGCTTGGCAGTATTATGTTAGTGTTATGGTGCGGGCATTGCTTGCTTCCACTCGCTTTCAGCTACCACTGCTGGCTAGCCCTTGTGGAGGACAGGGAAGCAATCTTGCCTAAGTCTTCCCCTGCCAGTACACAGTCTCTTTACCATCAAAACTCACGCTGTGCCTCCTCGTGGCAACATACGGTAACTGGGTGCCTCGCCACCCCAAGTTAGACCAGTAATGGATCTCGGAGCAGCAGTGGGCCCGAGAGGGAGGGCGCATAAGCCCACTGGCATGTGGACACTCCCTGGTGCCGACCAACCATTGCCTCGCTGCGTTGCAGATTAACCTTGGTAACTATAAGGCTACGGAAGTAAACCCCGAAACGAAAAATCTGCTGTGGAGCCCCGAATCAGGCAGACTCCAGTTAGACCACAACGGCAGTATAGGAGGGAAAGGTGACCAACATGGGAACCCAACGACTAAACCCGCGGGTGAAGGCAATGCAAGATGGACAATTGAACTTTCACTGACTGGCAAAACAACCCTCTGTCTCGGATCAAAGCCGATTCCTTCTACGAGAAGAAAGCGGCGGCCCAGCGCGAACTTCGCAAACTAATGAACGAATGGTGGAAAAATAAAGTGTGTGAAACACAAAAATTTGTTGATCAACACAAGATGCGGGAATTTTTCAAATCCACTGAAAAATATATGGTCCAATTGCTCATGGTGAGGCCCCCTCCGCTCATCCGACGGTAACTCCCTAATTAAACACGGAGGCATCCGTCAGTGCTGGAAAGAGCACTGCCATTCGGTGCTCAACTCAAACACTGATGTGGATGTCCTGATTACCCAGCAGGTCCCTCAGCACCCAGAGCTGACCGACCTCAGTTATCCTCCATCCCTGGAGGAGGTAGCCACTGCCATCAAACAGATGAAAAATAACAAAGCCACAGGGCCTGATAGAATCCCAGCCAGGCTGTATAAAGCAGGAGGACCTCTCTTTCCTAGCCGTCTCCACTCTCTCCTGGAGAATATATGGGAGAAAGGAAATCCCCAAGCTTTTAAAGACGCCTATATCTTCAATATCTATAAGAACAAGGGAGACCGGTCAGGCTGTGGCAACTAGCTCGGGATCTCGCTGCTGTCCGTAGCTGGCAAGATTATAGCCCTAGTCCTCCTAAACACTTATTCCTGGGGTGGAAAACTGCCTTCCCTGCTTGTGCCAATTTAGCCGGCGGGGTGGATATCTAGTACTGGATGAAGGGACTCTTCAACATAAGATAACTCCAGGCAGAAACAAAGATGTCGGCAGCTTCCATTACTGAATTTTAGTATGCAGACAACCTCACTCTCTTCGCTCACACTAAACGCGACCTACAGGAGTTCTTGGACACCAAAACAGACACATATGCTCTTTTCGGCCTCGAGGTGAATGTACACAAGACTCGGATTCTCTTTCAGTCTGCCCCTGGTTCAGCCACACCTACACCATCCATCCATCTTAACGGTACTACCCTCTCTAATGTTACCCACTTTCGGTATCTCGGCTCCCACCTGACCGTCACTGCGGACATCGATGAAGAAATTCAACATCGGATCAGAGGTGCCTCTGAAGCCTTTGGTAGATTCCATACCCGTGTCTTTAGCTGTAGGGAGCCGAAATTATCTACAAAGTTGCACGTATATCGAGCAGATGGTCCTCCCTACCCTGCTGTCTGGCAACGAGACATGAGTCACATACAGCAGGCACTTCAAGACACTTGAAAACTTTCATCAACGAACTCTACGGTCCATCCTCCGAGTTCACTGGGAAGACAAGAGAACAAATGCCAGTATTTTCATTGATTAGGTTGGACTGGCCATTTTACTGGCAGGGACGACAGTAGACTGTCAAAGCAACCACTTTAGTCACCCAGCGATTTATAAACGTAATGCTGGCGGACAACGGAAAAGGTTTAAGGATAGTCTTAAGACAACCCTGAGAAAGTGCCAAATTGACTCCCTAACCTCAATGTTTGGAGGAGCACTACACGCAAACGTGTAAATACTTCGAGTTAACCCGACTGCATACCGAGGCAGACAAGCGCCATAAAAACGCTGCAACCACCCTTCCCGCACTAGATGTAGCCCTCCACACGTGCAACATCTGTGGACGGCCCTGCCGGTCCCACATCGGTCTCTCGAGTCACCTCGGAGCTCTCCAACGAAGGTGACATCTTCAGTAACTCAAATTATTGTATTGTATCGTAGATGATGATTGTCTTACAAGATTCCGAGTGATAGCAAAGTATCATATACATATATATATATATATATATATATATATATATATATATATATATATATATATATATATATATATATATATAAATAAATAAATAAATAAATAAATAAATATATATATATATATATATATATATATATATATATATATATATATATATATATATATATATATATATATATATATATATATATATATATATATATATATATATATATATATATATATATATATATATATATATATATATATATATATATATATATATATATATATATATATATATATATATATATATATTTCATGTAAATCCACAATGAAAACGTTGAATCAAACAACATAAGTATAATATCAGAACTGCATCTGAAAGCAGTGCCTTGTTCGTTCATGTTAGGAATAATAATCACCCCATTGCTTGGGAAAAAAGCTTAGAAGTATTCAAATCATCTTGTGTCACAGAAAGACTTCTGGTTGAAGCTAGTTTGATTAAGGAATTAAAATCAATAAACCTTAGTGATGGTCTGTTCAAAACTGATAATATGTTACATAAATTTATTTGTCAGTGGCCCAAGGTTAAAAATGCTTTGAAAACCTTTGATCTTGATGTATGATAGTTATTTTGTGGGTCCCTTTTTTCTGACCTGACCTGTCTAGTCACGTCATCACCCTTCTCTTAAGCTCCTCTACGTGTATGTTGGTGTGGGGATTAGTGGATGTCATCATTATGACCTGACCTCATGTTTTTAGGTCACCCTGTATATTTAAGCCTCTCTCTGTCCATGTAATCCAGTTGCCTCTGAAGATGTCTTGAATAAAGACGAAAGCTAAGGTACTCCGTTGTTTCCATTTTCCCGTGTGATTTTATCAAGATATATATATATATATATATATATATATATATATATATATATATATATATATATATATATATATATATATATATATATATATATATATATAACCGGTTATTGTTTTTTTTGTTATAGTGGATGGTAATGCAGTGGAAGCGCCCCTCAGAGAAAATCCCGAACCAGCACAAACACAATTAAATAAAAGTATTCTCCGTGACCGTGGAAAGCTAGCACCTGTGATTGGGGTTAATGAGACGCACTGGCAGCAGGTGACACTTCTATTCCTTCTAGCACTACAAACACAATCAATAATTGTACTCAAGCACTAAAGCACCTCTTAGCATGGCTTAAAACACTACAATGGGAAACAAAAGTTATACATGGTATCAAAAATTAATAAAAGATATAAATTGCATCTGGAGAGGACTACTAATGCAGCAGTACTACCTACACCAGAACAGACATCAGAACGAGGAACTCATCTGAAACAATTCCTTCGTACATCCTACATCACTTAGTGGCACATAAAACATTAACAAAATATTACTTGCACCGATGAACATGCCTTAAGGGCATCCGACAAAATTACAGCAATCACTGAGGAATAGAAATCCCGATTCTAGTCATACTACACAAGAACATGGATCACTCATAGCCTGTCTGGGATGACCCACAAAATACTATAATCTTAACTGTCCTAACTACCCAGAACCCGAAGGTTGTAACTACTAACCTGCCAAGTGGCAGGTATTTACAAGAAACCGAGAAAATCACTCATGACCTTTCATGCAGGCGGGTGCTCCGCTGTTTTTTTCATTACTCTCTCTAGATTTCAGGAGTCATGAGTGTATTTCTCCACCAACACCCGTAACATGCGTCACACATAGGTTCAGAATGCACCCGTACTTTTAAGGTACTAACAGCCTTTCACAAACTTTTGGAGATGAACTCTTACGTCCCTCGTGTGCAATCAGCCATGAGGAACGTTGATCTCACACCTGGACTTGGCTATTCTAATCACATTTTACCACCATCACCCGTAACATGCTTCACACATATGCTCAGAATACACCCATACTTTAAGGTGTTACAGCCTTTCACCAACTTTGAGGAGGAACTCCTACATCCCACGTGTGCAATCAACCATGAGGAGCGTTGATTACACACCTGGACTTGGTTAATTCAATCACATACACCCAATACTGGGGAGATGAATGTCTCTATGTAACCACTAGACTCATGGTCTCAGTGTGTGACCTTTCATTCACTCAGTCTGCAATCAGTTTACTCCCAGTACTTCGTGGACAGGAAGAGAGTGACCGTCAGCCCGCCTAGTTAGGCTAGTCCAGAGTACAACCAGGTGAACCCTGCCCAGCTGAGGGAGGGGTTCTACTTTCCTGTGAGTAAGATTTTTCACTGACTGACTGAAGAGTTGTGGTGTTGTATGAACCAAGGTGGGGAGATTTGATGAACCAGATCGACCACCGACCAAAGTGCGGATGCTGGTCCCACGTAGTTAGTCGTCAGGGACACCCGTTCACCTCGTGCGTTGCCATTTATACGACCACTAAACACCCGAACAATCACCGGCCAACCGAGTGGGTTCTCAGAACCCTGCAAAAGGAACACTCTGTTAGCTACTGTTAAATTCCTCTCCGCCCTATCTAAACACTGTCTGAGATCGAATAAAAACTTACTTGCAACACTGATGAAACGTGCGCGGGAAGGGACGAGGCCACGTTGGCGTTTTCCTTGGCAGACGCGTGGACTTTGTCTGCCTGGGTCAAATGCCTGAGAGCTACTACCGCCGGTCAGCTCGCATCCCCCAAGGCGTTCGCCTGCCCTCACCTAATGAAGTTATCCCTCGGGTATTACTAATAGTTTCCTTGGGACACACGTAACATATTTAGACAGAAACCATTCACAATAACTTTAAATTTTATAGTTGTCCCTTAACTTCATGAATCGTGTCTACATTAATTCGATAAAGCACATTTAATTTTATATAGGCCTAGTTCAAAATGCTTCCACCTTCCCCTCGATGGCGTTGCTTGAGCCCTTGTTTTACTCACCATGAGGCGTGAGTGCTTCAGCCTGGCCTACTTATGCTTTCTTGTTTCGGCAGATCGGTTATTTCTGTTCTAACGTTTCTAAACATCACATTGAAATTTCTGAATATTACAATCGACCCCCCTAAAAAAAGACAGCACTGTCCTCATGTGCTGAAAGAAAAAAAGTGTGCATACGACCCCCCCAGAGGAGACCTGCTCTAATAACTGCATCTCGCACCTGCGACACACTTAAAGCGGCATTACTGTCCTCCAACTCCCGGCCACCCCTGATGATGTTAGTTTTCCTTTTTCCCTCTCTGACATATATATATATATATATATATATATATATATATATATATATATATATATATATATATATATATATATATATATATATATATATATATATATATATATGTGTGTGTGTGTTATTAACTGCTGTCAACACCCTATCTGTCTCGGCAGGACGTCACTACGACATCATGCCAGAGCTCAACATAATCTCCAAGTCACTTGAAGAAGCCAAGCTCAACAATGCATCTATATGGGACCTCCTGAAGCCCTACAACTTGAAGCCTCTCCTTATTTGTCTCTCTATCTTGTCCTTCGCACAGTTCTCAGGGATAACACCTGTTCTCTTCAACTTATCAACTGTATTTAAGGTAAGTGATGGGTGTACGTCTCACTTTACAACGATTATTGAGGAACAGTTTAGATCCTTACAAAAATAGAGATAAGATTTTTCTTAAATTTTAATAGCTGTTTAGTGCATGACATGGTTAAATTATTCGTGCCTAAAATATTTAGTTGCTGAATTTCAGAAAGAAACAATAAGGCAAATATATGTGATGACATAAATCATGAACAATGAAATGAACTTGTTTACAGGACTCGGGGAGCAAGATGTCAGAGAACGCCAGTGCCATCATCGTCGCTGGGGTTCAGGTACTGGCAACTCTGGTCGGTGCTCTGCTCATGGATAAGGCTGGTAGGCGATTCCTCCTCGCCATCTCGTCTGGCTTCATGTGTGTTTCTGTTGGTCAGTTCACGCCCGGGTTTGTTTCTGAGGCACAGTTTAATGTTAGTCTAACAGTGTTTCTCAAACTGGGGGCCACGGCAAGATTTTAGGGTGGCCACGGCGGGCTAGTGTAAGACTGTAAGTAGTATATGTTTGGAGAAAATGTGAAAACTCTGATTCAACTTTTTTTTGTTACTTTGCCTTGTTAGGGGAGAAATCGTTTTTTTTTTATGTTTTTTTTGTCATTGTGTATAATCATAATACCCGTACGGTACAGTTTTGATATTTACATAGTATGGTGCAGCAGCAAGTTTTTCATTTCCAACGGATTCGCTCAGTTTGCATGATTCTAGTTCCTGTCGGGATGACGGGCCCTGGACTAAGTCACTGATCTCCCATGTTCTGTACATGTCCATGTGTCATCGCTTTACATGGTGGTGATCAGACCGAATGTTCTCAGTCTGGCTCAAGATATCATTAGGAAAATATGTGAGTGAACTGTGAGTGGACTGTATGTGTATGTTTTACGTGTGATTACATAGACATTTTATGTATGTTTACATACAGTATGTATGGACTTTATACATGTTTGTGTGTTTGCCATTCCGATTATTGTCTCATTTTTGTTTTTTATTATTATAATTTTTAGTCTTTATCATTCGTCTGTTTCTGTCTGACATTCTGTTTTTTTTTTTAAGAACTAGTCAACATTTAGAGGATTGCCAACACGGTTTTATGCCGGGGCGTTCCTGCTTAACACAATTGCTCAAGGTATTGGATATTTGGACCCATATTCTGGAACGGGGTGGTAATATTGACAATATTTACCTAGATTTTGCCAAGGCTTTCGACAGTGTACCCCACGAAAGGCTGAAAATCAAACTGGAAGGGTATCGAATTCGGGGAAATGTCCTCGCGCGAACAGAAGACTTTCTTCATGACCGCAAGCAGTGTGTGGTGGTTAATGGCACGAAATCGTCATCTGTACCTGTCACAAGTGAGGTACCACAGGGCAGTATATTGGGCCCTCTGTTGTTTGTTTGTTTGTTTCATAAATGACATGCCTGACGTTGTACACTCCTCCATACAAATGTTTGCCGATGACACCAAGTTATTTCGGGAAATTAAGAACCAAGCGGACTGTGAAGAGCTGCAGAAGGACCTCTGTGGGCTCCAGGAATGGTCGAAGAAATGGCTGCTGAGATTCAATGTCACGAAGTGTAAGAGGATGCACCTGGGGCGTACCAACGGTAAGGAGGCGTATTATTTGTCCCAACGGGATGAAGAAACTGCACTAGTTGAGACTGAATGTGAGAAGGACCTAGGTGTGTATGTTGACAATGAGCTGAAGTTCTTGGGCCATTGTGAGAAGAAGGTAAACCAGGCAAATAAATTATTGGGTCTTATAAGAAGGTTGTTCAGATATCCAGACGGTCCGTCCATCGTAACGATCTTCAAGAGTGAAGTGCCTCCCCATCTGGAGTACTGTCACCCCGCCTGGTCCCCGAGATATGCTAGGGACTGTCAGTTGGTTGAAAATGTTCAAAGGAGGGCCACCAGACTGGTGCCTGCACTTCGGCACTTCAACTACCCTGAGAGATTGGAGCACCTGAACTTGCCCAGCTTATACTACAAACGGGCTAGGGGTGACCTAGTTGAGGTGTATAAGCATCTCAGGGGGCACTACTCAGTCGAGTGTCCTTACTTGGAGCTGGCGGACGCTCGCCCCACAAGGGGTCACAGCTCAAGATTGAAGAAGCCGCAAGTCCAGAAAACTGCGAGGGCAAACTTTTTCGGAATGAGAGTTGTGAACTGTTTGAACAATCTACCAGAGAGTGTCTTGACGGCACCGAGTGTGAGCTCTTTCAAGACAAGCCTTGACCAACATTGGAGCGGGTTCAGGTACATTCAGGAGCCGGTGCATGCCCAGTACTTGTCAATGTAACGGGCCGAGTTCTCTCTTTTTTTTAATTTACCATCCAGATATTCTTTTCTGTTAGTATTCTTATTTATTCATATACTTATATGTTCTTTGTAGCATTCTTTCCAATCAGTACCCTGTTTTATATACTTATCCTTCTTCAATTCTTTACATATATACTAATTCTTATATATTCTTGCTTATATTCTTATATGTTCTTTATCTCTATATATCTTATATTCTTATATATTCTTATATAAGTAACTCTCATGCTCCTCTGCTTATATTTTCCAAGTCAATGTTCTTTCTTTTCATTTCCTTTCATATATTATAATCTCTTCCATATATTTCGTTCTAGTTATATTCTAAACCATGGATTAACCTGGGAAACCATGTCTCTTATTACCACACTTATTATACTTACAACGGTAGACCTGCCACCACCCAGGATTTTATTAGAATATAACATATCTTAGTTAACTGTTAGGTAGCGAGCTTCTAGGCACGTAAGTTAGTTATTTTCTGAGAACCAATGTGGGAAAGGGATAGAGTGGTGATACTCGTAGATTACTAATTCAATATTTATTAACACAGTGAGTGAATAAGATGTTACTTCAATTCACCCAGACAAAACAGAACCGCAATTTATTTATTAAGTCATCAAACACTTCAAGAACTTATTACCTCATTAAATACTTCCAAATACTTATTACTTCATTAGACAATTGTGGTATTAGTACTCTGTCCAAATGAGATTCAGTAATTAGTATACATCAGATATCACTGGACCCTCAGGTCTTACTTTAACCAGTAACCAATTAATTCTTCACTTCTTGGTTATATCATTATACTCTCAGATTATCATTTCATGGTCACTACCGATGAATACATAGCACACTGGACAACTCCACAATTATCTCAACATACAATACCTCCTGTTAATTCTCAAGGAACATCATGGCACTTTTAACTCTCATTCAGTGGTTCAATACTTAACCTGGGATACTATATTTCTGCTAGTTATCCCCCAAACAAGATACAATAATACTTAGGCCCATGTAACTGTGAGGAGTGCCCCAGGGTAACACTGGTCTCTCTACAACAATTGAAGATCTCTGTTAGGGGTCGGTTGTAGACAGACACACGCCAAGGGAGCTGGTGCCTGATTTGCAGGAAACGGACTTCCCAGTTTAATCCTGTCGAATTAACCGCATCGTCCAACCCGGTTACCGACCCACGGTAGACGATGAGTATTCAGCTCAACACACTGGAGAGACGTTGAGGAAGGGTCACGAATGCGTCAATAATTAATTTCAACGATACAAAACATACGTCTGGCAATGGTCCAGACGATATCTACCGGTAAATCTCTATGTTACTCGACTTAATTGGCACAGAAGTTACTATGTTAAAACATGAACACTGATATTCACATAATTGACTAAGTTAAACTGAATTAATAGGCGGCGGGGAACACACGTAACATACCTGAAGAGACGTTGAGGAAGAGTCACGAATGCGTGATTCTCCCTCGTGTAGAGGTATATACGTGCACCCGCGGGGCAGCTTGGGCCTCCTTAGTCATACCAGAAGGGTCGATCTTACCAACAACAGACCTTCTCTACCATCTTGGATCACCGTATACTTAAATATGAACTCCGGTGTTCTTGATCAGGGTAATTTCCTATGTCTATTCATATAATCTAATCAGAGGTTGAGCTGGCCAGGAAAAGGTGGAATATACACGTTGATAACATTAATTCTGCGAGCTCAGGCCTGAGGCGAACAAGGAGCTAGTCACAGGGAGACGCTAGATCTTGGAGATTATACAGGTTGACAGAATAGTTCAGGAGATTAATGACTCTCTTAAATAGACAACTGACAAACTCTAAACTACAACCATCCTATTCTCTGATGTTTGGGCAACAAAATAATCTGACTTCAGTAGCAATTGGAAACTCGTGGTCATTCTTAGGAAACGAAACCGCGGGTATCGTTTGTACTGGCAGACTCATCACTCACTTACCTACCCAATGTTACTAACAATAAAGACAGTTAAAGCGTTCAACATCTCTCACAAAGGATCTTGTATGCTTTAACTGTGATCAAACATATCTAAGTTGACTCAAAACAAGGGTGTTCTCTCTCACATTCAAATTCATTATATAGAGAGGTTGGTTTCAGTAAGTCAGAGAAAATGGGATAACAGAGGGCTGAGGCGTCTTGAAGTGATGAGAAAACGGACTCCTCAGATGGAGGACTCAAACGAAAGCAGAGTTACATGTTTTGTGGGCTATTGAGCGTAATATGAATCATTTGATTTTGGCACTAACTGACGTGTATGACCGTGGTCGTTACATCATCAGTGTGTGACAGAGACGTGACCGATCGCCCGGGCGGCTAACGAGCCGATTAGTGGTGAAGAGGATAAAAGTAGATCATTTGGGTGTGTTATTTGTCCGAGAATTCATGTGTATAATCTCCTCAGTGCTATGTATAGCAAGAGTGTGAGGTAAGCCACTTGTTCTTGGCGAATTGTAACCACGGCAGCTCTCTAGGAATTTAGATGTGGGGCTGCGGCAGAGTCCAATAACTATTTATGAGCTACATATTCAGGTAACCTGTTCGGTTGATGCTCCAGTGTACTATAGGTGTGATCACTGTGTTATGTGGTTTTGTGAAAAATACACCATTTTGTTTGTATACTGGAAGTTGTATTGTTGGTACTCAAGTGTACGAGGTATAAGAGTAGTGTGGTGTGTTGTTAAAAGATACACCAAGTGATGGTGACTGCGAGAGGTGTGCATGAGTGTTGCTCATGGTAGGTGTGTGTACTGGGTTACTCATAAGAACATAAGAATGGAGGAAACTGTAGCAGGCCTATTGGCCCATACTGGGCAGTCCCATTTACACTCAACCCCTATCGCTCATATATCCATCCAACCTATGTTTGAAGCTATCCAGCATATTCGAGTTAATGATGATGTTTGGTAACTTGTTCCATTCATCCACTACTCTATTTCTAAACCAATGTTTACCTATTTCGCGCCTAAATCGAAATTTGTCTAATTTAAAACCATTGTTACGAGTTCACTCCTGGTTGGATAGTTTGAGGACCTTTGTAATGTCCCCTTTGTTCAGCCCTGACTTCCATTTATTCACCTCTATCATATCGCCCCTCACTCTACGTCTCTCGAGGGAGTGCAAATTAAGGTGCTTTAACCTGTCTCTGTACTCGAGGTTCCTAATGCCCCGGATTAGTCTTGTCATTCTCCTCTGAATTCTTTCAAGGGATTCTATATCCATTCTGTAATACTGTGACCAGAGTTGAACTGCGTTATCCAGGTGAGGTCTCACAAGTGCAAGATATAGTTTCAGGATGACCTCACTAGTCTTGTATGAACCCAAGTACTCTATTAGCCTTGTTTCTAGCAAATACACATTGTTTACTTCGCTTAAGATTCCTACTTATCATTACTCCTAAATCTTTCTCGCAGTCGGATTTCTCAATAACATCGTTGTTCATCTGGAATCTGGTTTCCCTGTTTACATCTCCTATACTGAGTACTTTACATTTGTCCACATTGAATCTCATCTGCCATTCGAATTTTTTTTTTTAGATCTTCCTGTAGTTTTGCTGAGTCATCGTCAGATTTAATTACACTCCCTATTTTGGTGTCATCAGCAAATTTACTTATGTTGCTGTCTACGCCGATATCTATGTAGTTATGTATTTCATAAATAATAATGGTCCTAGTATTGAGCCTTGGGGAACTCCACTAGTGACGCTGCTCCAATGGGATTTAGTGCCATTAATGCTCACTCGCTGTTTCCTGTCCTGTAACCACGCACTAATCCATTTTAGAATATCTTCTTTAATGCCATGAGCCTCCACTTTTCTTATTAGTCTTTCGTGGGGGACTCTGTCGAGGGCTTTGCTAAAGTCGAGATATACCACATCATAATTGTGCCCCTCGTCCACCGATTCGAAAACAGATGAAAAGAATGTTAATAGATTAGATAGATGATGAACGGCTGCTTGTGAAAACAATGTTGGGAATCATTGATCAACTTGTGCTTCTCCAGGTGATTTTGAATAGAGTTTGAAATGATTGCTTCCAGTAATTTGCCTGCAATTGATGTTAGACTGATTGGTCGGTAGTTAGAGGATAGTGATCTATCTCACTTCCTGAAAATCGGTATTACATTCGTTATCCTCCAGGATTCTGGTACTACACCCGTTTTTAAGGACATGTTAAACAACTTTGCTAAGGGCATACTAAACTCTTCCTTACATTCCTTTAATACTCTGGCAAATATCTCATCGGGACCTAGTGACTTATTAGGCTTTAGTTTGTCTATTTGCTTACTAACATCGTTACTAGTCACTACTAACTCGCTTAATTTATTATCTTCACTATCTCTGTATATAGTCTGTGTCTCGGGTATCATGTTTAAATTTTCGGTGGTAAAAACTGTTGAAAAATATTTATTCAGATTATTGTTCATTTCTCCGCCGTTATCAGTTAGCTCGCCGGTATCTGACTGTATTGGTCCAATCTTTTCTCGTGTTTTAGTTTGATACATTTGATAGAATCCCTTGGGGTTTGCCTTCGCCTCCCTTGCTATCTTCAGTTCATTATTCCTCTTTGCTTTTCTTATCTCGGTCTTAACCTTACGGGCCAATACCTTATAATAATCTAGGAGGTAGACTTCACCACGATTTATTTTCCTACCTATAGCCTTCCTTTGTCCAATAACATTCTTTAAATAATTATTTATCCATTTAGGGTCATTGTTGTTTGATCTGAGTTTTCTGTATGGTATGTTCTGCCTTTGTGCATTAAGTGACTCATTATTTAAATTGTTGTGGAACTCGGCAACCTCGGATCTCGTTATCAGGTCTCCCGGTAAGGTGAGGTCGCCCTCTGTGGGTGCACTGTGAGAGGTCATCTCATGTGAGGTCATGTAGTTCATCCCCAAGCGTGATACCCCTTCTCTCAGCTGCCTCTTCAATGTATCAAAGTTTGTCCCTCTGAAATCTGGGACTTCAGTGGAATTTTCCTTGCGGCTGCCCTGAAATTCTAACTGGAATCTAATTTCTTTGTGATCGCTGTTAGCAAGTTCGTTCCCTCCCTCGACATTACTGATGAGGTTTTCTCTGTTTGACAGAACTAAATCGAGAATATTATTACTCCGGGTGGGTTCGGTTATATGTTGACTTAGGAAACAGTCCTGGATTGTTTCAAGAAAATCCTCTGATTCTGAGTTACCCCTTAGGTCAATCCAATCTATTTGGCTAAAGTTAGAGTCGCCTACAATATACAGACTTTGCTATGTATAGAAGCCCTGCACATTTCATCCCAAATAAGTCTCTCATTAACTCTATCAAGATTAGGAGGTCTATATATTACTCCTATGATTAATTCTTACCTACCGTCGATTAGTTCTATCCAAATTGTTTCTGTATTCCGTTCTGTTTTTATTACCTTATTTATTTCACACTTCAGATTATTCCTGACATATATTGCTACTTCGCCTCCTTTCCTAATCTGCCTATCGGTATGGAATAATTTGTAACCTGCAATTTGGTATTCGACAGGTAACTCACGTGAGTCTAGATTTATCCATGTTTCGGTGAATGCTATTATATCGATTTTTTTCGGTACTTGCCAACGCCCTGATTTCGAATATTTTTTTTCTAATACTTCTACTGTTTGCGTAGTAGACATTTAACTTAGTCGTGTTCTGAGTCCTCTCTTTGTCGTGTTTATATTTTAACTCCCTGTCTAATTTAGTTTTGCCATAATTCCTAGCACTATTTCCCTGTAACCTTTTACTTTGTTTATCTGCTGTAGGAATTCGTGGTATAATGTTGTCTAGCACTCAGGATGGATGGAAACTCTAAGGTGGTTTTCTTGTATAATATAAGTTATATGATAGACAGTCTGGTGCTGGAGGTGCCGTGTGGTGAGAAGCTGCTCAGTAGAGACGTTCGGTGAGTAGCGTGTTGAAGGAGGTAGATGTGCAGGAGCTTCGTTAGAGAAGATGTTGCCTGTTGCTGGCCTCCTGGTTGAATGAATGCTGGACAGCGTGGAGCTTGCTGGAGTAGGTGTTGCGTGTTCAAGAAAAATGGCCAGAATAAATCTCAATGGAGAGACAGAGCTTATATACCCAGCAGCCGTGAGTCCTCTATGAGTCATGTTGGGAAAACCCGAGAAAGTCGCCGGTCTTTGGTTCCGTTGCTAGGGAAGATGGTAACATCTGGTGACGCCGCTCGCTTGGTTGCTAGGATACTGTCACATTGGAATGCGGATACGCAGTTGTAGGGGAGAAGTCCACTACACTGCTCCCACTGCAGTCTCCTCTACCCACGTGCTCATATGTTCTCCTAGCATTTTAAAGACTTCGACATCTTTTGAACTGCCCTCTAGAGAGAACCAGCCAGGGTACTGGAAGTAGTCAAAAGTCGAGCATTTTTGTAATTAACCATTTTTATTGTATATTAGGGGTATTATTTTCCTACAGTTACCACCTTTATTTTCTTCCCATATCTTGGTACCATTATTACAGTTCCACGTGTCTTACCCTCAAGCCATGCTACCACAGGTCAGATGATAAGTCAGAGAATACAGTAATTGTTTAAGTAGTGGGACAGAGAGAGAAAATAAAGTGAAGTATTACAGGAAGTAGACCCCCTATAATTGGTGACAGGGGTTGGCCTTTTTCTCCCGCCCCTACACAGGCACGAGTCTGGTGGCCCTCCTTTGGACATTTTCAATCAACTGACAGTCTCTAGCATACCTCGGGGACCAGACAATACTCCTGACGGGGAAGCACCTCACTCTTGAAGATCGTGACGAGTTGACGAACAATCCAAATATCTAAATGAACTTCTTATAAGACCTACTAGTTTCGTTGTCTGATTCACCTTCTTCTCACAATGGTCCGAGAACTTAAGTTCATTGTCGTCATACACACCCAAGTCCTTTTCACATTCGATCTCAATTAATGCAGTCTCTTCGTCCTGTTGGGACATGTGATACACCTCCTTACTATTGGTGCGACCCATTTCCTCGTCCATTCTTTATGCTCATAAAGATCGATTTGCAGCTCTTCTCAGTCTGTTTGGTTCTTAATTTCCCTAAATAACTTGTCATCGTCCACAAACATTTGTATGGAGGAGTGTATAGTGCTTGGCATGTCATTAATGAAGCAGACAAACAACAGCGGGTCCAATACACTGCCCTGTGGTACCCTGCTGGTCACAGGTACAAATGACGATTTCGTACCATTTATCACCATACACTGTTTGCGGTCATGCAGAAAGTCTCCGATCCACGCCAGGATACTGTAGTGGACGTCTCCCCTACAAACTGCGTAGCTGCATCCCACCTGCGACGCTTTCCTTAGCAACCAAGCGAGCAGCGACACCAGATGGTACGGTAACCTAGCAACGGAACCAAAAGACCGGCGACTTCCTCGGGTTTTCCCAACATGACTCAGAGGACTCGCGGCTGCTGGGTATATAAGCTCTGTCTCTCCATTGAGATTCATTCTGGTCTCTCTTCTTGAACAAGCAACACCTCCTCCAGCAAGCTCCACGCTGTCAGCATTCATTCAACCAGGAGGCCAGCAACAGGCAACATCTTCTCTAACGAAGCTCCTGCACATCTACCTCCTTCAACACGCTACTCACCGAACGTCTCTACTGAGCAGCTCCTCACCACACGGCACCTCCAGCACCAGACTGTCTATCATATAACTTATAGTATACAAGAAAACCACCTTAGAGTTTCCATCCATCCTGAGTGCTAGACAACATTATACCACGAATTCCTACAATACTTCCCCGAATCCCATACCCTTCCAGTTCAATTCTCAGCCTTTCATGGGATATGCTGTTGTACTGCACATATTAGTACTATTCTCTATAGTCCCTTATGATTCATATAACGCTACATAACATTCAAACTCACCGTGCTTGTGGAGAGTCACAGAAAACGTTAAACTTTTGGAAGGGGTAACTTGCATGCTGCATGTTGTTTTGTACCAATATACGGGCATATAATATTAAGTGTGTGTACTGCTAGTATTAAGGAGAACTCAAGGTATCTGCACGGTGATTGGGAAGGCCCAATTGATACGGACTAGTGTACTATAAGTGAATAAGTGTAACTGTATCACGGTGTTGGAAGGTCATCGTGTTTACGTCTGTGTACGACTACCGAACATAGCTCCCTCAGGTATCAGATGAAAACATATGAGAACAATGATCTGTAAAAGGATAAATGCATCAGACATATGTGAAGTGTTGGGGTTGGCCCAGAAACTATACTTCAAAGAAAGTATCTTGTGTATCTCGGTGTGAGCTTAATACACCTCGTTACCCCATGTGACGAATAACCACAGAAAATGCAAGGATTAGAGAATCTTATGAATGTGTTGAACAATTGCAAAGTGTGGGGGAAGGATCCCTATATACAGAATAAAGTGAGGTGGAAATACCCACGCCAAGTAACATAGGCCTTTGTGTGTTGGCGCCTAAACCGCCCCGGGCTACAGTTTCGAATTAATGATAGCCCAAGTAATTTCCCCAAAACTGACAAACCAATCACTTACTTTAGTATGTAATTAAGGAATGTATTTATAAGGCATAAAGTCACAATGTATGAGAAAGTGTATATGTGGGGTCCAGTATAAAGACATAATGAAATTTAAGCCCTGGCAACCTTAGGCCTAGTCAGTGTGTGAGCGGACGCCACGCTCTCAGTCCAGGCGCGCTTTTCACCAACACAGGTGCACGCCCCAGAGCGTAGGCCGAGTACCCAGGCTAGTCAGAGGGATGCGTGGCGGGGGACCGGTGGTAGAAGCGGTACCGTTCTTGCCTCGCAAGCGAGATGTCACGGGTTCGATTCCTGGGCCGGTGGAAGTTGTTTGGACTTACTTCCTAGCCCCCATTAGTCCCTGTTCACCTAGCAGTAAAGCAGGTACCTGTTGTAAGTCGAAAGTTGCGAATTCGTATTCAGGGAGTTGTTGGAGCTTCCAATAACTTGATGACATAAACCACTGGGATGCGTGGCCTAGCAACCACCACTGCTCTACTTTGAGGAACCCAACTGGTGTGGTGTGTTCTGCTTACGGCTACTATGCAACCTCCACTGTGAATCTCTGGTTACCCTACATATCAACACCCAGGACAGGAGAAAATGATCGTGCTGTTTGAGAAGTTTCGTGGTCGCTACTAAATATTTGTACAGAGGTTCTGAAGATTCCATCAACCCCTCAGGATGTGAGGAGGCTGGGACAAAAGCAGGGGTTTAGATTTTTTTTGCAGATTGCCCACGAGGTGGGCTAGTTTATTGGGCACCCCCTTACATCCTGTGCAAGGTGAAGCGCAGAAGCGTTTACAGTGCCCAACTGGGAAGCATGCGGAGTTCATGCTTGCCTTTGCAAGGGGGATAAGCCTCGCTCCCTCAGGATCACACTAGTGAGTGAGGATGAGAAATGACAGGTTATTCGGCAGGCAAAAAACTTAGCAAGGAGCGAGGCATTTCGGGATGTATCCATTCTCCCAAATTGCACGGTAATGCAGAGGGAACAGCACAAGAAGCTCCTGCAGGACTTGAAGCAGAAGAGGGAGGAGTCAAGGAGGAACGGGGACAGGTGTACATGGGTTATACTCAGGGGGAGGGTAGTGGAAACAAGTGTGCCGACACAGGGCCAGGGGGCAGCAGTGCACCCTCCACCCGCTCTAACCCTCACCCGGGAGGCGGCACCAGCTCTGCCTACCGGACAGGAGGAGGCGAGCGCCGTGTAAACAATGACATTTCCAACCACACCCTGCAAAATACAGTGTACTTAGCAAATGCAGAGACGTTACCGAGAACAAATTCTGGCTTGAATGTCATGTACACTAATACTGACACGTTCCTTGATAAGAGAGAGGAGTTTGAAACACTACTAAGAGTACACCAACCGGATATTGTAGGTGTTGTAGAACTGTTGTACAAGAACAGGAGAATCGACCCAGAGGAATGTGAGTTCAGTATTGCTGGATATGACTCATTTACGAACCTTTCTCAAGAAACTTGCAAGAGGGGTGTGGTTATCTATGCTAGGCAAGACCTTAGAGCCAGCCAGGCGAGGGTACAGGCAGAGGATGTTTTTGAAGAGTCCAAGTGGTGTAAAATTAAATTAAAGGGAGGGGACTTACTTATTGTAAGGTGTATCTACAGATCCCCAAACTGTGGCCCACTAAATCAAAGGACTTAAGAACCTTAATAAACAATGCGGCGATGCTCAACCCTAGCCACCTCCTTATCATGGGGGACTTTAACTATG
Organism: Homarus americanus; assembly: GCF_018991925.1. Lineage (NCBI taxonomy): Eukaryota > Metazoa > Arthropoda > Malacostraca > Decapoda > Nephropidae > Homarus > Homarus americanus. The sequence goes on from NW_024733231.1 coordinate 9,341,206, forward strand.
GCGACATCGACTGGAGAAACGAGTCCACCCCGAATGACTTGAATAACCCTGCTACTCTTTTTGTAGAAACTCTGAGAGATAATTTTCTGTTCCAACATGTTAGAGACCCGAAACATTACAGAGGGAAGCAAACACCCAAGCCACTTGACCTCACCATAAAAAACGAGGAGGGTATGGTGGCCAAACTGGAACACCTTGTCCCAGTTGGCACCAGTCACCATATAGTGTTGTCAGTCAGATTTAACTGTTACCTAGTTCAGGATAAGGCCAGGCCAAGGTGCAAGTATTACAAGGGAAATTACAATGGGATGAGGGAAGAGATGAGGGGTATCAACTGGCCTGACTCATTAAGGTACAAGAACGCAGACACTACGCTGAATATCATAACTAGTAAAGTGACCCATTTGATCGATAAATATATACCCAAGACCAAACCCAGTGCTTCTAGGAATACGAGGGGACCCCTACACATGAACCATGCGGCGATCGACAAAATTAAGAAGAAAACCCAGAAATTCAAGACGTGGGTTGGGTCAAACGATGAGCAAGACAGGAGGATGTATGCAAGAGCCAGAAACCAAGCAAAGATAGAGTGTAGGAGGGCTGAAAAGGAGTTCCAGAGGCTGGTTGCAAGCGAGGTCAAGTCAAACCCAAAGGCGTTTTACCGCTATGCAAAGTCGAAATTGAAAAAGCGAGTAGGAGTATCAGACCTGAGGCTGGTGGATGGTGGTTACGCAGATTCTGACCAGGATAAAGCTGAGGCATTGAGCAGCTTCTTTTCCTCGGTGTTCACAAGAGAGGATGCAACTAACCTTCCTGCGTTTGAGGACAGACGGTTCGACACAGCACTGACCCACATTGTGTTCACAGAAGAGGGTATTAGAAATAAACTGTCCAGGCTAAAGGTCCATAAGAGTCCCGGCCCTGACATGGTGCATCCTAGAGTGCTAAGAGAGTTGTGCAACGAGCTTGCAGAGTCCCTGAAGATCCTGTTTTGTAAATGCCTGGATGAACAAATGGTCCCCAGTGAGTGGAAAGTGGCTTATGTGAGTCCTATCTTCAAGAAGGGCGATCGGCACTCCACGAACAACTATAGACCGGTGAGCCTGACCAGCATAATATATAAAGTACTTCAGAGTATTATCAGAGATGCCGCAATGGAACATCTAATACGAAACAACCTTGTAAAAGATTGCCAACACGGTTTTATGCCGGGGCGCTCCTGCTTAACACAAATGCTCAAGGTATTGGATATTTGGACCCATATTCTGGAACGGGGTGGTAATATCGACAATATTTACCTAGATTTTGCCAAGGCTTTCGGCACTGTACCCCACGAAAGGCTGAAAATCAAACTGGAAGGGTACGGAATTCGGGGAAATGTCCTCGCGCGGACTGAAGACTTTCTTCATGACCGCAAGCAGTGTGTGGTGGTTAATGGCACGAAATCGTCATCTGTACCTGTCACAAGTGAGGTACCACAGGGCAGTGTATTGGGCCCTCTGTTGTTTGTTTGTTTGTTTCATAAATGACATGCCTGACGTTGTACACTCCTCCATACAAATGTTTGCCGATGACACCACGTTATTTCGGGAAATTAAGAACCAAGCGGACTGTGAAGAGCTGCAGAAGGACCTCTGTGGGCTCCAGGAATGGTCGAAGAAATGGCTGCTGAGATTCAATGTCACGAAGTGTAAGAGGATGCACCTGGGGCGTACCAACGGTAAGGAGGCGTATCATATGTCCCAACGGGATGAAGAAACTGCGCTAGTTGAGACTGTATGTGAGAAGGACCTAGGTGTGTATGTTGACAATGAGCTGAAGTTCTCGGGCCTTTGCGAGAAGAAGGTAAATCAGGCAAATCAATTATTGGGTCTTATAAGAAGGTCGTTCAGATATCTATACGGTCCGTCCCTCGTAACGATCTTCAGGAGTGAAGTGCTTCCCCATCTGGTGTACTGTCACCCCATCTGGTCCCCGAGATATGCTAGGGACTGTCAGTTGGTTGAAAATGTTCAAAGGAGGGCCACCAGACTGGTGCCTGCATTTCGGCACCTCAGCTACCCTGAGAGATTGGAGCGCCTGAACTTGCCTAGCTTATACTACAGACGGGCAAGGGGGGACCTAGTTGAGGTGTATAAGCATCTCAGGGGGCACTACTCAGTTGAGTGTCCTTACTTGGAGCTGGTGGACGCTCGCCCCACAAGGGGTCACAGCTCAAGATTGAAGAAGCCGCAAGTCCAGAAAACTGTGAGGGCAAACTTTTTGGGGTGAGGGTTGTAAACTCTTGGAACAATCTACCAGAAAGTGTTGTGACGGCACCAAGTGTGAGCTCTTTCAAGACAAGACTTGATCAACACTGGAGCGGGCTCAGGTACATTCAGGAGCCGGTGCATGCCCAGCATATGCCAACAGAGACGTGACCGATCGCCCAGGCGGCTAGCGAACCGATCTTTTGGTGAAGAAGATAAATGAAAAGGAAAAGTAATCAGAGACGTGACCGATCGCCCAAGCGGCTAACGAGCCGATCAGTGGCGAAGAGGATAAAAGTAAAAAGTAAAAGTACTTTAAGCAACCTAAGGATACCAGGCGCAGAAACTGTACTGGTATGAATACCTGGAAGGGATCTCATCTACCCAACAGGAGTAGTGTGTGAAACGGGTACCTGTCATGTGTACCATGGTGCTACAAGGAAGCTCAATACCTGTATGGGTAGAGTGTATTTGGTGCTATGGTAATATGTTGGTGCTTTGTTATGTGTTTGGGTGATATTGTAGGAAAGAATGACCGAGGTAATGAGGTCGATGATTTGTTATGAAGAGAGACGACCTTGATAATTATTTGGAGAAGGTCGGCCATTTTGTGTGTGGTGTAATGACCTTAATTAATAGTAATCATGTTGGTGAAGGTCAACTATTTTTGGATTGTGACTGGATGCAATAGTTTTTATTTAGGAAATATATTTGTTAAGTGTTGGTTGGTGTTTCACCCTTCCTTCCACTCTCGATTTGATTAATGAAAAACACGAACTCACAGTGGCTGGCTTGCTCAGCCAGCTACCTGCTGCCCATGGAGTCTGGTGGCAGTGACCTTAGAGTAAGTAATAAGTTAAGTTCCCCCCTTAGGATTAGTGACCTCATTAATGGGCAGTATACTGTCGAAAGCCTTGGCAAAATCTAAGTATATTTTGTCGATATTTTCGCCTTGTTCGAGAATTTAAGTCCAAGCATCTAGTACCTTGAGTAATTGTGTTAAGCAGGAACTTGCTGGCATAAAACCATGTTGGCAGTCCTTTACAAGGTTGTTTCGTAGCAGATGTTCCATCATGGCATCTCTTACGATGCTCTCTAGTACTTTTCACACAATGCTGGTCAGGGTCACTGGTCTATAATTATTCGTGGGGTGATGATCGCCCTTCTTGAATATCGGGATCACATAAGCCATCTTCCAGTCATCGGGGACCTTTTGTTCCTCCAGGCATTTGCACAGTTCCCGTAATACTCTGGGGTGTACCATACCTGGGCCGGGACTCGAGTGAATCTTTAGATTTGACAGTTTTTCTTACTACCTTGTCTGAGAACATAATGTGGGTCAGCTCTGTCTCAAACCGTCTTTCCTCAAACACAGGAAGATTGTTCGCATCCTCTCTTATGAACACCGATGAAAAAAATTTGTTCAACACCCTGCGTTATCCTGGTTAGAATCCGCATAACTACCATCTTCAAGCCTCCGGTCCGATATGCCTACTCACGTTTTTAATTTCGACTTTGCGTAGCGGTAAAAAGCCTTTGGGTATGATTTGGCCTCACTAGCAATCTGCCTCTGGAACTCTTTTTCAGCCCTTCTACACTCTGACTTTGCTTGGTTCCTGGATCTGGCATACATCCTCCTGTTCTGCTCATCATTTGTCCTAACCCACAACTCCAAATCCTGAGTTTTCTTCTTAACTTTGTCGACCGTCGCATGGCTCATGTGTAGCGGTCTCCTTGTATTCCTGGAGGCACTGGGTTTGGTGTTAGGTATACATTTATTGATTGAATGGTTTACTTTACTGGCTATGATATTCAGCGTAGCATCTGCGTTCTTATTCCTTAGTAAGTCAGGCCAGTGTATACTCATCTCCTCCCTCATCCCGTCGCAATTTCCTTTGTAATATTTGAACCTTGACCTGGTTTTGTTAGGAACCAAGTAACAGTTAAATCTGAAGGACAACGTTACGTGATGACTGGTGCCAACTGGGGCTAGGTGTTCCAGATTGTCCACCATACCCTCCTCGTTTGTTTTAATGAGGTCCATCGGTTTGGGTGTTTGCTCCCATCTGTATTAAGTCGGGTCTTTAACATGTTGGAATAGAAAATTATCTCTCAGAGTTTCTACGAAAAGAGTGGCGGGATTATTTAAGTCGTTTGGCGTGGAATATTTTTTCCAGTCGGTGTCGCCATAATTGAAGTGTCCCATGACAAAGAGTTGGTTAGGGTTCTGCACCGTTACTTTGTCTATTAAGGTTCTTAAGTTTCACTGGTTTAGTAAGCTACAGTTTGGGGATCTGTAGATACATACAACAATGAGCAAGTCTCTCCCCTTCAGTTTAATTTTACACCACTTTGATTCTTCGAAAACACCTTCTCCCCGCACCCTCGCCTGGCTGGCTCTAAGGTCTTGCCTACCATAGATAACCACACCCCTCTTGCAAGTTACTTGGGAATGGTTCGTAAATAAGTCATATCCATCTATATTAAACTCACATTCCTCCGGTTCGATTCTCCTGTTTTTGTACAACAGTTCTACAACATCTACTATATCGGGTTGATGTACCCTCAGTAGTGGTACAAACTCCGCTCTCTTGTCAAGGAACGTGTCAGTATTAGTGTAAATGACTTTCAGGCCGGAAATTGTCCTCTGTAATGTCTCTGGTCTTGGTACTGATTCCAGCCCTCCTCCATTCTCTGCCTCGTTTACTGTATCCCTTGTGGTGGCAGTCAGTGTCCCAATTTGTCAACCATCTTACATGTAAACTAAATGTAGACGTTGCTGTTGATAAAGTGTGTGTACCTGTCTACCAACCTTCATCTAAATTAAAAGCACATATTGTTCTTAACAGTGAGTCTGGGGGCGTATTTCTACGTAAAAGAGCAGGACAGCAAGTGGGCGGTGGAGACTTTGGGTTGGCTCCCGCTCACCTCCCTCATCATCTTTGTTTCCGCGTATTCCATCGGCTTCGGTCCTACTGTCTGGGTCCTGATGGGTGAGTGGGGGAGTGTATAATGTACTGTACCTCAATGTCTTGCCAGGGAGTGTATAATGTACTGTACCTCAATGTCTTGCCAGGGAGTGTATAATGTACTGTACCTCAATGTCTTGCCAAGGAGTGTATAATGTACTGTACCTCAATGTCTTGCCAGGGAGTGTATAATGTACTGTACCTTAATGTCTTGCCAGGGAGTGTATAATGTACTGTACCTCAATGTCTTGCCAGGGAGTGTATAATGTACTGTACCTCAATGTCTTGCCAGGGAGTGTATAATGTACTGTACCTCAATGTCTTGCCAGGGAGTGTATAATGTACTGTACCTCAATGTACCGAGAGGATTTTGATGGCTCGACTCAACTCTTCCTTTCACGTGACAAATTTATGATTGAGATTCTTAGGTTAATTACTCAAGTCTTCATCTGTACCGTTGTATTGTTTCATTCTTTTTTTTGTTAATTCAGGTGAACTGTTTTCACCTGAAGTGAAGGAAGCCTCAGCGAGTATAGTCACAGTGGTGAACTGGCTTACATCCTTCACCATCACCCTCACCTTCCTCCCGCTGCAGGTAGGAACCATCACCATCACCCTCACCTTCCTCCCGCTGCGAGTATGAACCATCACCATCACCCTCACCTTCCTCCCGCTGCGAGTATGAACCATCACCATCATCTTCACCTTCCTCCCGCTGCAGGTAGGAACCATCACCATCACCCTCACCTTCCTCCCGCTGCGAGTATGAACCATCACCATCACCCTCACCTCAGTATGAACCATCACCATCACTCACCGCTGCGAGTATGAACCATCACCATCACCTCACCTTCCTCCCGCTGCAGTATGAACCATCACCATCACCCTCACCTTCCTCCCGCTGCGAGTATGAACCATCACCATCACCCTCACCTCCTCCCGCTGCGAGTATGAACCATCACCATCACCCTCACCCCTCCCGCTGCTGCAGTAGGAACCATCACCATCACCCTCACCTTCCTCCCGCTGCGAGTATGAACCATCACCATCACCCTCACCTTCCTCCCGCTGCGAGTATGAACCATCACCATCACCCTCACCTTCCTCCCGCTGCGAGTATGAACCATCACCATCACCCTCACCTTCCTCCCGCTGCGAGTATGAACCATCACCATCACCCTCACCTTCCTCCCGCTGCGAGTATGAACCATCACCATCACCCTCACCTTCCTCCCGCTGCGAGTATGAACCATCACCATCACCCTCACCTTCCTCCCGCTGCGAGTATGAACCATCACCATCACCCTCACCTTCCTCCCGCTGCGAGTATGAACCATCACCATCACCCTCACCTTCCTCCCGCTGCGAGTATGAACCATCACCATCACCCTCACCTTCCTCCCGCTGCGAGTATGAACCATCACCATCACCCTTCACCCATCACCATCACCCTCACCTTCCTCCCGCTGCAGGTAACCATCACCATCACCCTCACCTTCCTCCCGCTGCAGGTATGAACCATCACCATCACCCTCACCTTCCTCCCGCTGCGAGTATGAACCATCACCATCACCCTCACCTTCCTCCCGCTGCGAGTATGAACCATCACCACCATCTTCACCTTCTTGATGGGGTCCAGTAGTGACGCTCCTGTTTTACCAAGTAACTGATTCTGCCTTAAGCAGTTTTTGTTTCCCTGGCAACGTCCACAGCTGCCAATTGTATCTTCAATTGTGACTTTATCTTAACTACAAGGAAAATGTAAGTGAAATGACCCCAACATAATATATTTTCTCTGGGACTAACATTACCAACGACTATATTAATTTTCACATTTTTCACTATAACAATCGACCATGAAATCATCACCTGAGTTGTATGTTAATTCCTATGGGTGTTTAGAGTCTGTTCCTTCATCACCACATTACTATGGTAGTCATAGGGTTGAACATTCGGTAATTTATTGATGCTTCATTGCCTCCCTCCATCCATGTCTGCTCCCTACCTCCCTCCCTCCCTCCCTCCATCCATGCCTACTCCCTACCTCCCTACCTCCCTCCCTCCATCCATGCCTGCTCCCTCCCTCCCTCCCTCCAATACAGCGTCTCAGGTAGCAGGCAGGGAGGGAGTGAGGTAGGTAGGGACATTTATCTGGGACACTACAGTATACATAGTGACCTTCAATTTCTCCTGCCTACAGACGGCCTTGGGAGACTACAGCGCCTTCTGGCTCTTCGGTGGGGTGTGTCTTCTGGCCTTCTTTTTCACCCTCCTGCTGGTGCCAGAGACCAAGGGCAAAACGCTGCAGGAGATCACTGCGCAATTCGGAAATCGGAGTTCTATCGACTAGAGACACCAGCATCAAGCAGAGTAAATACAACTTCAAGCAATCGATGCCGACTGAAGACTCCTACTGGTCGGTGACATTTTTAAACCTCTTTTTAAAGATGAAGAGTGACTTCAAAAAGCGGCTTATGGAACACTTTCTTAATGAGTTGTAAGCCCTGATAACAAGCACGAAGCAAGTGTAGTTCGGGGATTGACAAATAATCACAAACAAAAGCGAGATGTGGATATTCATGAACCACATGTGGACCTTGTGCCTATACTGGAAACATATCTTGCAACTCTACACAAGCTGGTGAAAAACTCTGCCTTAAACAATCAGTAAGGTATTGTAGGGTATTCGTACTCAACTGAATAATTCTACATTACCTGTTTAAGTGTACAGTCACCTCCAAAATCCGCGTCTCCTTCAGAACGAGTCAGTATCAACTCTAAATGAAGTAATGCAGCACGAGCAGTGTTGGGGTCCTGAACTACACACACCTGTGAGTATTCTTGGTTACAATGTCCCTTACCTGAGGATGTTATACACATTTCCTCTAACATTTTGTTCTGGATGTAATAGTAAAAAAATATGAACGAAAAATGTATTGACTTTTAGATAATGAACACATCTGGATATGGTGCCACCGCATATTTTGCCCCCGACGGCCGTGGCAGGCATTTTCCAAAATGGCGGTCAGAAACGTCACTTCAAGACATATTGTGGGACTAAAATAGTTGCAGTTGACATTCTAAGGCGCTAAAAGACAAGGACAGAGGAGATAAACCAAAATCAAACATGGTTTTATTCCGTCATTGGTAAATACAGTAGGTGAATTTGCAAGTACAGCGAGTTGTGGAGCAGTATTCGCCAATCTAGGAAGTCAATGATGGGAGCACAGTCCTTCACACACACACATACAGTACTATGCATTCAAGTGCAGCCTTTTTGCACTTGCAGCCCTTCACACATCCCTTCTTGCATCTGCACGAGACTTTAGCTCATAACAGGTGTGGGCAGCCTCAGGTAGTGTCGTCCAAAACGGTGTGTACAAGCCTTCTGCATTCTTCGTCTAGCCCCAGCTGGTTGGTGGAGGCAGCTGTGGTGATGGTACCAGGGTTTGGCCCCAGACATGACCCCCCTGGTAGGCTGCCCTTTTAATATGCTCCCCTAAGGCTGCCTTTGTTGGTGGAATCAGCTGCACGTTGTTCTCTTTGGCGAATAACTTCCTTCGCGCCTTGTTGATGTCCATGCATGAGCTGGTTCCGTCATACAGGAGGATAACGAACCTCTCGATGATGTGCACGACATCTTCTGGTATGACTTTTGATGCAGCAGAAGGCTTCAGCAGCGCCTCTGTCAGCTCTGGGTAGACAGCCCATATTGCCCAGGCATTCTTTTTACCATGGCCAGAAAAAGTAGACACAGTGTCGCACCCTGTCAGGGCATGGAACATTGGCAGTGCCAGCGCCTTCTCTGGTCCCAGACATGCTGCCATTTCGTGAGCTGCAGTGAATTAAACTCCACTGCCAACATACAGTCACACCCAGCAGGGCAATTATGTAAAATATCAGTAATTGTTGGTGGTCATTTTGGATGATGGCTGCAACGACCGTCAGCAGCTAAATCTGCGGTGGCACTGTGGCGTACTGAATGTGGCCAGTAGATATCTCACGCTCAGGATGAGGTAGGAGAGAAACTCACAATGCGTTTTCTTTATATATTGTAAGTACAGTGCTCAGAGGTCCTGTTGGGTGAGTAGCATGCTGAGGGGAGTTGCTGTGCAGGAGCTTCGTTAGAGGAGGTGTTGCGTGTTGCTGGCCTCCAGGTTGAATTCCTCTACACAGCGAGAATGGGAGCTTATATACACGTCCAGCGGACGTGGAACGGAAGTACAAGTTGCCGGTGTCGACCCCCCACCCCTCCATGTCTAGACTCGTCAGAGAAACTGGCGCGACTCTAGGCGACTAGGCTTTGGCAGAACTCCGTTGCTATGGGATGCGGCTAGGCTGTTATAGGGGAGAGTATCCACTACAGCACCATATCCAGATCTGTTCACTATATATAAGTCAACATGTGTGCCAAATTTGGTGCTTTTATCACAAAATGCGCAATTGGTTAAAATAGTGAGGTTACGCCATGCGACTACTAGTGAAGATGGCAGGTTATTGAAGTTCTCAAGGAAGAATGTCATTCTTCATACATATGCAAATTATGCCCTTGATCACTATTAAAACAGAAATTTAAATATATTTTACATGGATGTCGGTAACATGTTTATACGTGAATCTGTATTACATAAAATAAACGATGCAACATATACAAAGGCTCTTATTTTTCAATTGAAAGGCGCAATAAAAGCCCCTTATGCACAAGCTACAACAAACAATACCGTAATATATAGTCATAGTAGATACAACCCAAGTGACATCTTATCATACCATGAACCCATCAAAATGGCACCTTACCAGTTGTGCTTTTTAAGGAAGAAAGTGCTTACAAGATAGGCACAAAAACCGAATTATTCTCGCACGGAGTATTTGTCGAGGTGAAGGATTTAGAAAGTGCCACTGTAGAAGTAGCTGCCTAACAAAGCGGTGCTCTTGTCTGAAAGGGCGACCTTCATTGTAACAGTGCTTGTCATAGCCATAAATCATGTGAAAACGTTGTTTAAGAGTTATCCATGTGTGCATCAAAAGATTCGGAAAAGGTCGACCACGGAACTTCATATTTATGTTTATATAAGAAGATAGAGCCCCCAAAACACGTTATTTTATTATGTGTGTCTCAAATTTATATTTTTCGAGTTTCTATCTGACTCGCGCCAATCACCGAAAGTCTCAGTGTCACGTGACGATGTCTAGCGACTCAGCCAATGAGTCTTTAACCCTCATTGGACTCATCATGGCTTTCGGTGTCATGTGATACTCCTGCGCATGCTCAGATTTCCGAATTGGCTAGTCGCAAGATGGTTTCCCTCTACAGTGGTACTGTACCTCAGCTTGGCAAACAATTCATCGTGATTTGAAAACGAAGCCGCTGCCATTGATATTTTTAAGGCTTATGGTATTCTGCCAACCTCTGTGAAGTACTACAGGAGTTCATACGCACAATATAGAACGATTGTGGAAGGATATCAAGAGTTGGGTGATTCATGCCGGCAATAAGAAGGAACATTCCCAACACATTTTTGCTCCGAACATGTTCCAAGCCGAATACAACTAGTCGTCACTTCCCCCTATAAGCCTACAATTAGCATCACTTTATCTTCTATCTTAAGGTAAGTTTCGAAACCATTATCACCAGAAGGAAATAAGCGATTTGGTTTATTTTTTTGGCACACATTATTATCATGATATTAAACACAGAAATGGAAATGACAATATGTAGAACCTAATAGTTGACCTAACATATCCAAAGGACGGGTTTGTTAGGTCAGTTTTTATTAGGTTGCATGTATTATCGTGTTAATTTATGTGTTAAACAACTTACCTAAATATTTAGGTTGATATACACCAGCAATGGCGAGGAGGAATTCGAAGAAGCGTTCACCATCATTTAGGAAACGTCTTTTGAAGAGGGATTCAGCGAGGTAAAATGGAGCCGGGAGGAGAATTGTGAAGCAGGATCAAGCAAAAAAAAAAAAATTAAAAAGTAATTAAAATTATACTAGAAAGTTGTCGTTTCTTTTAATATACTTAAATTAAGTATAGCAAACATAATGAAAATCAACAAACAACTTCTAGTGATAACGGTTACGTAAACATTTACCTAAGTTTCTTATACAATGGAGGTCCAGGGGGGGAGGTTAGGCAGGTCCTTCTGGTTTCTCTGATTAAGAAGTTTCGTTAGGTTTCGTTTCGTCAGTGTTTTCGTGCTTTTACCCCACAATTTCCCTCTACTTCAAAGCCCTGTCCACTTTGTGCAACCAATATTGTTGATAATATGGAGGGGGGGGGATTCTTATCTCCACAACGGCTCATTTACGACGGAAATGAATGTCAGATTCACTTGATACACCACAAAATATACTTAGATAATGAGACATCACAACACCTCAAGATGTGAAAGATAAGGTATACAATTTACCTGATCATTGTTTGGTTAACCTTTCATAATTGAGTCATCAGGTTTGTTCACTTTATATTAATGATGTAAAAATGTGATAAAATGTTGATACATTACCACATACCATTAATGACAGGTCTGACATGTTAAAAAAAAGCTACAACCAATAGGTAATCCCAAACAATGATTCAACATGAGGAAACTTGCGTGGTAACCAAATATTGTTTTCTACATTATTAGTCTTATAAATTTTTTATATTATAATTTAAGCTTAATCTCACATAAGTGATTTGTGTATAAAATTGCCAGGCGTGAATAGCTCCACTTGTTGGGACACTCGCGGCAACAATACTAGGCAGGAGGCGCTGTGATGTAAGAAGCTCCATCTATGGGTTGAAAATCAAAACTGAACCAGAGGACTCACTGGGCTCGCTCCAGCGGTTCATTCTGATTGTCTAGGACACAAGTTTGAAGTTTTACTATGGTGGACAAAAGTTCCTTCCCTCAGCCAGCGACAATGCGACTGAATCACCTGAGCCTCAGGTCCTGAGGTTTGAATAACGAAGCAACTGAGGGGAGTGCTGTAATCGTGCAACAGATGGCGCACTGTGTAGTGTGTATGACGGGAGATGAACCAAAGTGGGGTGGGGGACCAGAGGGGGAAAGAGAGTGAGGGGACTTTTGTCCACCATAGTACAGTCACTCATAAAAGAAACGCCCCTCCTCCTCCCCGGGGGTGAGAGCTCTTGCAACACTGTAACCTGACGTAGGGTGAGGGATAGTGGTGGGGGGAGGGGGAGATGTGTATCACTGCCTTCAGCACGAACCTCTGCCTCGATTTATGACTTGTTTCATACACAACATAATTACGTTACCTTTACACATTATATTCTAAGATCCTAATATCACTACTAAATTGACCTTGTTCATCGCATTACACCTGCAGTATATCCAAACTAAGCCTCTGCAAAAATGAGAGTTCAGTCGTATACTTACTCGATCAAGGTTTGAATGAGTGTGTCGGGGGTGGAGGCCTTTCCTAGTCATTGAGGGGGGCAGATGGCAGGAATGTCCAAGGAGGCAGTATTGTCTCAAACATTGCAAGGTAAAGAGACCCTGTATGTTATTCATATAAGTTCAGTCACCTTATAAACCTGGGTGGTAGCATAAATATTTTTTTATCTTATTAGGTGTCAGAGATACCAGTACGAATGACTCTTGGAAAGTCATAAATGTCGAGAGTAACATTCCTTTCTTGCTCTGTATATCTGTCTGTCTATCTCTTTATAATATAACAGGTATTATAAGTGCATTGATCTAAGACGAGACAGGCAGGCAGGCAGGCAGACGGACAGACAGACGGACGGACGGACGGACGGACGGACGGACGGTCGAATGGACGGACGGAGAGAGAATCTTATAAATTGCACGCAGATATCCGTCCTCAATGTGTAGTCCATGGGTGGGCACGACGATGCACAATTTCATTTTGAAATACGAGTTGTGAAGCATAGTGGCTGAATACTGGGTGACGACAAATGATCTTAATTTAAAATATTTGTTATAATAGAAACTAACAATGATAGAGCAGAGAGTAACATTGCTTTGTAGTTGTGTATGTTACTCTCTGCTTCCCTGGTATCCACCTCACCTGTTGCGTTCTGAGATATTATGTGGTCGGTGAGGGCTGCCCTGAGCTTGACTGAGTTTTGATTTTCGGTGGCAGCAATCTCATCTGTATTGGTCACTCCCATTTCTCCCAGTCTCGGGGGTAGTGCAAGGAGTGACCTTTCTTCTACTACTACTACTACTTGTTTTATTTTTCAAGATGGGCTCCAGCCTCCCCCAATAGCCACACCTTTGCCGCCATTTTATTACCTTAAAATTAAATATCCTAATACATAAGTAGCTACCCTGGCTGTGTTAAGTTAGTTGAGCCGCTGAGCTATGCGGCATTCAGTGACTATTGCCTCATAGTCAATATCTGCGACTATTGTCGGCTTTGGGGCCGATGATCTCGTTCCCCTAAGGCGGAACAATGCAGACCTAAGCAGAGAGAAGGACAGCCGACATCTCAACCAATTTGTAACGTAACTTCTGGGCTGCTGCTTCCGTTCAGATAACACCTCCGCGAGTCTGGCAAAGAAACATCTTGCGCTTGGTCCCATCCCGCCAGAGGTTGTGAACACCAGAGGAGTGAAGCTGTCTTGATCAACATGAAGAATTCTCTCCCCATATACCCTGATCTTGTTATTCTCGTTCCTCCTGTTATGGTGACATGCGGCCATGGGATCAAAAATCCTTTATCAAAGAAGGCTTGCTGTCCCCGCGTCCAGAGTCCTTGAGCACTGACGTCCACACGGGCTTCGTTAGATGTGTTTGAAGTTCTGTGACGGAGGTTCTCACCGTCCAATGGAAGGAGGGGCGGTTCCACCATGACGTCGTGGCAGATTTCCCTCATTAGATTTGCTGTTAGATCCTTTACTTCGTCATGCCTGATACATACGAAGCCCCCATTCTTACACATCAGGGAGTGGTCGATGTCATAAGATGAGCCGCACACTCATTGGGAGGGCAAACCTTCTACTGGCCTACCGTACCTTAGAGCAATGGCATCTGTGAATTCTTGTTTATTAAGGATGAAGCTTTTTTCCCTTATCTGTAACGTTCGAGGCGCCTACCTCGTGCACTGTAGCTACTTTTTTCCTCCAAGTTCTCTGGCACTTGCAACATCAGTTGCTGCAACTTATTACTTTGGCCGTGCTGTCGTTCTGTCGTAATGGACCGTCGAATCTTGTTTAATTCCTTGGTATCCACCTCACTTGCTGCATTCTGAGCTATTATGTGCTCAGTGAGGGCTGCCGTGAGCGTGGCAGAGTTCTGATGATCTGTACGGGCAAGCTCCACTGGATTAGTCAATCCCATTCCTCCTAGTTTCGGTGGTAGTGCAAGGAGTGACCTTTCTGCTGGGGTTAAGTGAGGGTTTTTCACTAGTGTTGGGATAAAATCGACCGTGATGGCTTCTTCCAGAGGGTGGAGGAGGGGTCCAAAATCAGGGATAGTGCGCATCAGGTAATTCCAGCGGCAAAATATACTTGTCGTCTCACTAGAAACATCAACTTCATTCCTCTCCAGTACTGTACAGCGTTCTCACCTGAAGCTGACGAGGTAGGTCTTGAAGAGATCCCCGAGGCATCCGGCAGTGCACTCCTGATAGCTTGTTCCTTATGTGAAATTGAACCATATGGGACATTGACAGACTTGGGTTGAGAGGACTGGAATAACGGCACTTGTGCTCAGTGAAATGCATCGTTATTAGTGAGAGAAATTATTAAACAGCGTAACCCTCGCTCATGTATATGAACTCGCACCCTAGTATACAGGGATATTCTATTTCACATCCTCAAGTAAGAACAATTCTAACAATTCTTCATATCCGAGGGTGGACAACTTACTCTCTAACCACTTTCGTCCCAGCAGCTGCTTTGGTCGGAAGAACTCGACAAATGTTTGTTTGTCGGCTTTCTGGCAGTTGCGAAACTGTTGCCGATAAGCTTCTGGAATTCGCTGATATGCAGTAAGCACTGTAGTTTTAACTACTTCTTAATCATCAGACAGAACGATGTCTAATACAGAAAATACCTCCTGCGCTCTATCCACAAAAGATCTGTGTGCCAACAATACCCATTTATCCACAGGCCAATCTTGAAGCTTGGCTGTTCTCTCAAAATGAAGGAAAAAAAACCTTCAGGTTCCTCCTCGTTAAATTTTGGTACAAAGCGGTGCTGTGGCCTCTACTACACTAAAATACCGCAGTCTCTTACCCCGAGCAGTGTGTGAAGCCTGGTTAAGGCACAAATAAATTTATGTAACATATTATCAGTTTTGAACTGACCATCACTAAGGTTTATTGATTTTAATTCCTTAATCAAACTAGCTTCAACCAGAAGTCTTTCTGTGACACAAGATGATTTAAATACTTCTAAGCTTTTTTCCCAAGCAATGGGATGATTATTATTCCTAACATGAACGAACAAGGCACTGCTTTCAGATGCTGTTCTGATATTGTACTTATGTTGTTTGATTCTGAGCTGCAGTGTTTTTCCTGTCTGTCCTACATAATTACAATTACATTTGCTACATGGAATACAATAAACACTTCCATTTACATTCAAACTTGGGCTATTTCTTATTAACATATTGGTAATGGTTGAGTCATACTTGAAAACAACATTAATATTTAGTAGCTTGAGGGACCGAACTAACGGGACAAATTCATTACGATAGGGCAGTCAAAATATTCTTAAGTGACTCTGAATTTATTGTCAGTGGCCCAAGGTTAAAAATGCTTTGAAAACCTTTGATCTAGATGTATGATAGTTATTTAGTGGGTCCCTTATTTTTGACCTGACCTGACTAGTCACGTCACCCCCCTTGCTTGTAGGGTTTCGTGATATTATGTTGTCTAGCACTCAGGATGGATGGAAACTCTAAGGTGGTTTTCTTATATAATATAAGTTATATGATAGACAGTCTGGTGCTGGAGGTGCCGTGTGGTGGGGAGCTGCTCAGTAGACACGTTCGGTGAGTAGCGTGTTGAAGGAGGTAGATGTGCAGGAGCTTCGTTAGAGAAGATGTTGCCTGTTGCTGGCCTCCTGGTTGAATGAAGGCTGGACGGCGAGGAGCTTGCTGGAGGAGGTGTTGCGTGTTCGGAACCGAGAGCAGAATGAGAGTTGGTTGGTGAGGACGCTCAGAGAAGGACAGCTGGTGGGTCGCCATGCGCTCGGCGGGAGCGAGGACCGCCAGGCAGGCGAGGAGAAGGAGGCCGCCAGAGCGGCGGAGGAGGAGGTGTTGCGTGTTCAAGAAGAGAGGCCAGAATGAATCTCAATGGAGAGACAGAGCTTATATACACAGCAGCCGTGAGTAAACCGTGGGAAGTCGCCGGTCTTTTGACTCCGTTGCTAGGGAAGACGTGGCTGGTTGCGAAGATACTGGTGGACGCCCCGGGCCGCCTGTTTGGTTGCTAGGGAAGACGTAGGCAGGTGGCATGCTGCTACGCAGTTGTAGGGGAGACGTCCACTACAAGCTCCTATCGGTGTGTTGGTGTGGGGATTAGTGGATGACATCATTATGACCTGACCTCATGTTTTTGAGGTCATCCTGTATATTTAAGCCTCTCTATCCATGTAATCCAGTTGCCTCTGAAGATGTCTTGAATAAAGACGAAAGCTAAGGTGCTCCGTTTCTCTTTTCCCGTGTGATTTATCAAGATTTATCTTATCCACGTTTTCATTGTGATCTACATGAAATATATATATATATATATATATATATATATATATATATATATATATATATATATATATATAAATATATATATATATATATATATATATATATATATATATATATATATATATATATATATATATATATATATATATATATATATATATATATATATATGCAAGTAAATCACTGTAGGTGCGCGTGATCTAGGTATATGCTGATAACCACAAGGAAAGAAGAAACCACGAAGTTCCCAAGCGCTTTCGTGTAATTCACATCTTCAGGGGTGAGTACAGACTAAAGAGGAGTACAAAACAAGAATCTAGTCTTATTAAACATACCGAAGCATTCAACATGAATTTGAGTAACGGCATGTACAAGCTGGACAATTTTGTAATTAAGAAGATTTGTAATCAGGTGAGAAGGTCGGGTCACTTGACCATCTGACCTGACCACCAACCGTTGTGTGCTATTTAAAGATTAGAAGGGTCATTAACTAATACCTGACCATTGTGGACCTGGTCTCACCCTCCTCTGTATATATACACCTTGATTTGTATTTCTTTAGTCTGTACTCACACGGGAAAATGGAAACAACGGAGTACCTTAGCTTTCGTCTTTATTCAAGACATCTTCAGAGGCAACTGGATTACATGGACAGAGAGAGGTTTAAATATACAGGGTGACCTAAAATTTAAGGTATATAGAAAGCCCACACAGGTAGACAGTTTCATTCACTTTTTATCCAATCACCTTGAGTCTACCAAAATGTCAGTTTTTTCTGCTATGTTCTTAAGATGTCTGCGTATTTGTGACTCTGAATTTATTGACGATGAATTGAAACACATTCGTTCCATTGCACAGAAACTCGGGTACCCTTCTGTGTTTGTTGATCGTTGCTTTAAAAGGGCTAAAAAATCCTTTCATTCCTCTCAAACCAGACAAGTTCCTACACTTAAGAATATTTTGACTCTGCCCTATCGTAATGAATTTGTCCCGTTAGTTCGGTCCCTCAAGCTTCTAAATATTAATGTTGTTTTCAAGTATGACTCAACCATTACCAATATGTTAATAAGGAATAGCCCAAGTTTGAATGTAAATGGAAGTGTTTATTGTATTCCATGTAGCAAATGTAATTGTAATTATGTAGGTCAGACAGGAAAAACACTGCAGCACAGAATCAAACAACATAAGTACAATATCAGAACTGCATCTGAAAGCAGTGCCTTGTTCGTTCATGTTAGGAATAATAATCACCCCATTGCTTGGGAAAAAAGCTTAGAAGTATTCAAATCATCTTGTGTCACAGAAAGACTTCTGGTTGAAGCTAGTTTGATTAAGGAATTAAAATCAATAAACCTTAGTGATGGTCAGTTCAAAACTGATAATATGTTACATAAATTTATTTGTCAGTGGCCCAAGTTTAAAAATGCTTTGAAAACCTTTGATCTAGATGTATAATAGTTATTTTGTGGGTCCCTTATTTTTGACCTGACCTGACTAGTCACGTCACCACCCTTCTCTTAAGCTCCTCTACGTGTGTGTTGGTGTGGGGATTAGTGGATGTCATCATTTTGACCTGACCTCATGTTTTTAGGTCACCCTGTATATTTAAGCCTCTCTCTGTCCATATAATCCAGTTGCCTCTGAAGATGTCTTGAATAAAGACGAAAGCCAAGGTACTCCGTTGTTTCCATTTTCCCGTGTGACTTTATCAAGATATATATATATATATATATATATATATATATATATATATATATATATATATATATATATATATATATATATATATATATATATATATATATATATATACGCAAACAATACCTCACTAGTCGGGAATCGAACCCTGGACCTCTGCGTTTAAACGGATCGCTGCCACCGCGACACAAGGACAACAAAAACAATACTAGGTTTGTTTTATTCCACACAAAGTCTGTTCATTCGTCTTTGTTAAGCAACGTGAATCTCCATTGGGGATTGCCCTTGCCAACTATGTGGTTGGAGTAGCCTTTTACCGAATCCAGCTAAGGAACACGAGGCTACATAATCTCATCAGTCCATATAGCAAGGGACTTCCCTATACAAACAATACCTCACTAATCTGGAATCGAACCCTGGATTCGGTAAAATGATACGGGACGCTGGTCTAGTCTTGGTATGAATTTCTGTGAAGTATCTCATCTATCTTACAAGAGTAGAAGGTGAGACTGGTGCCTGCTGCATGTTTCCTTGGTGCTAATAATAAGCTACATTGCTTGTATGTATTACTTAATGTATTATTCAGGTGTTATTGAGGAGGTCAGTTATTTTATACTGAAAAGAAGGGACCTTGATTGGCTGTGGGAAGGTCAACTATTTTTTATTGTGACTGAGTGCAGTATTGTTATTATGTCTAAAACAATTTTACCTTTCATTCCACCCTGAACTTTAATTAATGAAAGACTCGAACTCACACTGCTTGTCTGCTTTGCCAGCTACCAAAAGAAAAAACACAACAACAAACTTACATAATGTCCTGAAGTCTGGTGGCAGCAACCATAGTTTAAGAAACAGATTAAGTAAACAGTAGAAAGTAAGTAAAATGATGTTTAGTGGCCGAAGGAACACGCAGTATTGTCTCTACTTATAAACCAACATCATGAACTATAATCTTACCTCTCCCATCAAACAACACAACGGTGGTAGGCGTTCAGAGCCATGTTTATATCTCCCCTCACGCCCCCTGCCCTAACCCCAATGAAGGTTATGAAGCGCAAAATATATAAACAGGCAGCCGACACACCAACGATCCAGCGCCATCTCTATACTAAGCATGGTACTAATAGGGATTGAATTACTCCCGTAAGACTACAAGTTCCTTATAATATTCCTTGCATTTGAACTCCCCGGCGAGATAGCCACACATAAGCCATCACACCACTTAAATGTGTGACTGACGGCTCTAACCCTGACCCTACCGTACATAATCTCATTGCCCTGTGTTAGTTAATCTCCACATAAACCCGGCAGACTGTGTATTTTTGTAATACATAGAAAAGGGTACTAAGTGTTTACTATGAAAATTAAAAACTCCGAGATAATACAAGCATACAGTATATTGTTACTCCTAGTTTCTCTAACAGGAAGTAATAGCTACGACAACAGAATCAAGAGCGAAGCCTCAGTGCAATGACCAAGCCTTCACTCTAGTACCAAGTGTAATAGTGGTGAAGTTTACATACTCATAGAATTCTGCAACACAAAGTCACAATAAAGTGTTCCCAGATGGATAACCCATTATCCATGCCCGGAACAGGATGTGAGGGGAGATGGAAGAGGGAGGAGGAAAGGTGAATCTGAGGGAGGGGAGAAGAATTATGACGGAAGTACACAAAATGATGAGAAAAAGTAAAGGAGGAAGCGAGAGGAAAGGGAGAGAAAAGGAGAAAGGAAGAATGGTGGAGGAAGGCAGGCAGGTCAGAGAGATGGACGAAGAAGGGAAGGAAGGAAGGGAGGGAAGATGATTAGTGACGAAGGTAAACAAGGAGGTGGGGAAAAAATAAGAACGAAGGTAGGGCGAGGTGAGGAAAGGAGAGAAGGATGATAACAGGAGGCGAGTGTGACGAGGATGTCAGAGGATATAGCCAATAAGTGGGGAATGATGGACGCGAGAGAGTGGGGGAGAGGGTGGGAAGGGGGTGGCTGAGGTGAGGAGCTGAGATGAGAGGGAGGAGACTGAGATGGAGTGGGGTGGGGGGAGAGGGAGGGCTGAGACAGGGGAGAAGGGGGAGGAGAGGAGGTGAGGTCAGGATGGGAGTCTAGAGGGAGACTGAGGAGATGACAGAAAGGTGCTGCCAAGGAAACTGGTGTGAGAGAGGGGGGTAGACAACTTAGGGAAGAGAATAATTGAGAGCCTGGGAGGGTCTGTGGGGAGAGGAAGGAACTGGAGAGATTAGCTGGGGGAGTAAGACCTAGAAGTCGCCGAGGGAGAGGAAGTAGTCGATGAGGTGGGAGTAGTGGAGGTAAGAGGGGTGTACAAGCCTATTCTCTTTACTAAGGTTAATTTACACATTTCCTGGGTGAGATTACGACGGTGTTGATGAAGTGGTGTGGGTAGTAATAATAGTAGTGATAGTGTGCATGTAGTGGCGATACAAATGTGGTACTATTTGCCAGGATGGGTTCGAAGACTTGCTAAATACTATATGCAACTCGTGATGTCCAGGGAGGGTTGGTATGCGTGGCTCTGGCATACTGATCCTACAGTTGGTAACAAAACATCATAGTAAATTACACCGAAACAAATACCTGTACACATTGCATTACTTATGTTATATTATGTACTAAAGTAAATGCATGTCCCAATAACTATGGTCCGTGGTCTTTCAATGTTTCACACAGTATATGGACAGATATTTTTTTTGAGATACTGTACAGGTAGTGGTGATGCTGTTTGGTTGAGTTACCATGAGTTATATTACGTAAATTCACTTCTAGATTAGTACCCCCCCCAAAAAAACTTAAACCTTTACCGTTTTCTTTGCGATTTTTTACTTATGCATAAATAAATAAACAAATAAATAGATAATAACAAAATACTGTAAATTTCCCAGGCTAACGACCGTCGGGTGCTATCTTACTGTAGTACGAGATGAGAAGTGATATCTAGATTAGTTAAAATGTGAATGAGAAACGATTAAAAAAAATAACACCTTAACTCGGCGATTTTTCCTGACCTTAGAGATGAAACAAATACCAGAAATTATTTATGGTCTTGTCTTGATCCACCAAAATTGAGTTAGACGTTTTCCTATATATTTTTTGTCATCATATAATCTTATCACGAGAAGTTGGTGTGACTTTTGGATGTTATTGAGTGAGTGACCTCTTGGCGCCAGTCGAAATATCCTATCCCCTTATTTATAGAGTTGGGCTGGTGACTCCATAAAACATATAAAGGTCTATAATAGCTCATATGAATAAACAAAATGAATATGAGCTTATTAAACAATGATATTCGCTAACCTGTAGAAACGAAGTAAAATCCGAAAGGCAAAACAAAACAGCTTGTATCTCATTATATTTGGATTTAATTTTACATCTCCAATAATCTGAGTCATTTTCCTGTTGTTCCACACATCCGGATATTAACTGTGTGTGTGTGTGTGTTACTTTACCTAGAGGAGAGCAGGCATGTGTGGAGGGCGAGGAAGAGGAGAGTGTGGGGGGCATGCAAGAGTTACCTGGAGCACGTGAGTGTCTGTTTCTCCGTGCAGGGAAGGAGGCATAAGGTAATGTAGAGGTAGGAGGTACAGTCAGCCCAAAAAAGTCGTGTCTGCGTTCCGAACCTCATAAGTATTCGAGCATGTACTGTAAGTCGAAGCAGCAGGGATAGTTTGAGAGGTCTTGTAACAGTGTGAGGTTGGGTATGGGTTGCCGAGGACCAGGCGGTGTGGGGGGTTAGTGGTTTGGGGGTGAAGGTGGGGTTGTGGAAGATATATGTATTATAGTTATTGATGGGTATTTTGGATAGGTTTACAGTGTAGTATGATGGTGCCAATAATTAATATCTTAAATTAGCTTAATCCTACATGCAAAAAAAAACCTTACCAAAAACTCTAGTGAACGGCCTGAGATTGAGCCATGTGTATGGGTACAGACTGCAGACGATTGTTGGTGAGTTATCACTGCACTGGACATTGCAAATTTCACCGTCAGCTGTCACACTAAATCACTGATGGTTGATATTGGTTAGAAGTCTTTTCCGGTACACAGAACTAGACTTCCTTGCTGCTACACAGTAACCCACACACTGCCCCCACACGGTCCTGAGTGTGGTTAAAAAACATACATCTTCTCGCTAATGTCCACTGCAGCTGACCATTCAAAACACGACACCCAACCTTCTTTCCTCTCTCTCTCTCTCTCTCTCTCTCTCTCTAATTACCACGTCACATGCCGTTCCTCCTTGGCTGGATATATCAGTTCCAGTTGGTTGCACTCCTGTTGGTGGTGGGCAGGTGTTGGGCACCGATGTGATGAGATGTGTCGCATTGGAGACTGTTAACAGACATATAGGGAGTGTTGAATCGAGTGCTTTTGCTGATGGTTCTGTGCAGACGAACACGAGTGGAGCGGGCTGTGCAGTTGTGGTGTGCAGGGAAAGGGAGATGATGGTGTCAAACAGGCAAGGGCTGAGCAGCTGGGCCGGCGCAGCACAGATTAAACTGGCTAGAATCTACTTAGCTGCAGACTGCCTTAGGGGGAATGGAGGTGGGGTGATGTTCTGTGACTCTCGGGGTGCTTTGAAGTTAATGAACAGCCCGTCAGGTTCTGTGTCTGGGGTTGTGTGTGATATTGGGAGAGGTGTGATAACTGCCGGTGAGAACGGCTCTCGTGTCGAATTTGTGTGGATTCCGCCCCATGTTGGAATTGGGTATCGTGACCGTGCTGATAGACTGGCCGGTGAGGCATGTAAGAGGGACCGTGACCTTGGCCTGTCCAGTGCTGTGCTTGGGAGCGTTCAAGTCGAAGTCGTAGGCTCTGGTCTGGAGGAACTGAGAAGTGCGGAGAGACCTGGCAGTTGTAGCATTGGTGAGTGTGACAAGTTTTGTGACGAGAGGTGCCGGTGTGGCCAGCGTGGGGGTGGAGCCGGACAGTGTGATGTGGTCGTGGCCAGAATTAGGTTGGGATACAGACACATCTGGCAAGTTGGTGGCGCTGTGCCCATGCCGGAGCACTCAGCGTGTAAACTTTATGATGAACCTTTGGAGCATGCACTTGAACACTATATTGTTGAATGTGGTGCTGTCGGGGACTTCGGGCCACCTGGCTTGTTGTATCATGAACTTTGTAGTTGCTGCATTGAGTCAGGGGTGCTTGGGGACATTCTTGATGTTTGTCCCGGATTTGCTAGCCCACACTGATTGGTCTTCGCTTAGAATGTATGAACCACTCTCCTGCTTGGCAGTGAACAGTGACATCACCCACATGACTCTGACCTATATATACTGCTAATCAATATGATGCATTTCTTTGTGTACGAAACTCTGTCCTGCGTGGCAGTGAGAAGTGATACCACCCTCAGTGTCAAGACCTGACTGAATTACTCAATAGGCAAACTGTACTCCAAGCTTTGTCAATAAATTTGTTAAAAAAAAAAACGTTTCATGGGATGGAGTAAGACTCCCCCTGTTGGCCGGTGACGGCCAAGTTCATTCCTTCAAATAAATATATAAATAAATAAATAAATAAATAAATAAATATATATATATATATATATATATATATATATATATATATATATATATATATATATATATATATATATATATATATATATATATATATATATATATATATATATATATATATATATATATATATATATATATATATATATATATATATATATACATATATATATATATATATATTTTTTTTTAGGCATATGGACACCCATCGTCAAGTCTAACTAGATGCTCAACATACTCATACATAGGGTTACATGATTATGTTAGGGCAATATATAAACAAATGCACGTGTATAGGTAACTATATGTGCGTGTGCTACCGTTAAGTTGTTGTCGCTTTGGGTTTGTTTTACTCGTTGCTCCCTTCAAGTAGACATATCTTGTTCACGAGTCGTGTCAGAATCCTTTGTGTAGACATCTTCACCTTCACGTGTCTCACTACACCATCCTCCCCAGGGTTCGCCTCCACTATTCGGCCTAGTGGCCACTGGTTACGGCCTAGGTTCTGACTTGTTACCATCACAAGGTCATGTACTCGGAAGTTGCGTAACTGCTTGAAGTACTTCTGGCGTTGTCGCAAAAATAGGAGGTACTCCTTCAACCATCTCTTCCAGAACTGGTCCGCCAGGAACTGTGCATGCTTCCAGCCCCTCTGATAAATGTTCTTAGTCGTCCCTTCCGATTGGCCCCCTAACGAGCAGTGGGGTAATGTCCTTGCACGTAGAATATGCAACGGAGTAAACGCCTGAAGGTCGTTGACGTCTTTCGGGGTTGGTGTAAGGGGCCGTCCATTGACAATCGCCTCTACCTCACAAAAGAATGTGTGAAGCCGGTTCTCATCCATAACTTGTGAGCCTGTTACCGCTTGCAAGACCTTTCTGACCGTTCGGATTTGTCGTTCCCAGAAGCCACCCATGTGTGAGGCATGGGGTGGGTTGGAAACCCACTCAATCTCCTTCTTCAATAGTGTATGTCGAACCTTGGTATCCGTTCTCCAGCTTCTAGCTGCAGCACTGAGCTCCTTGTCAGCTCTGCCAATATTTGTCCCGTTATCTGAGCGGATGCGTTCTGGTACACCCCTACGAGCAGCGAAACGCATTATCGCATTAAGGAAAGTATTAGCATCAAGTGCACTGAGGAGCTCTAGGTGGATGGCTCTTGTGGTCAGACAGGTGAATAAGCAGTCCCACCATTTCATCTGTTTTCTTCTTCGAAGTCCTATTTTACTCTAAGTGCCCGTTCCACTGGGAGTGTTTTGTATTTCAGATCAATCTCTTTCACTCCCATGTGGCGAGCGTCTCTATACCCTCTGTGGCAGGACATGTCTGCCCCTTGTGTTCTGACCTCGCACAGTTGTGTTCTGACCTCGCTAGAGGAAAAGTCACGGCAGACTTAACTCCCGGCGATAAATTGTCGGTAATGGCTAGTGCTACTTGTGAACAGGGCTGTGCCCTTCTGAGGGCCGAGTTAGAGAAGGTCAAAGAAGAAAACTTGAAATTAAAGGAAGTGATAGCGAGGATGAAGGAAGAAGACTCGAGACAAGGAAAGCCTGTGTCTGACGAAAACTCAGGCGAATGGAAGGTTGTGAGGAGAAGAACGACCAAAATAGTAGTGAGAAAAGACACCAAGGTCACGACAACAGCTAAGTGCAAAAACTGTTTTAGTCCTTTGATAAACTAATTGGACGTTAGCATAGTCAGGGACAGAGGCTGAGAGGGAAGGTGCGAAAACCTTAATTGTTGGCGATTCCCAGGTACGGTACTTGGGTAGAGCTTTTTGTGGTAGAAATAATATAAGATGAGGGTGTGTTTACCAGTAGCTGGAGTGGGGGATATAGTTGACAGGATGGACAATATCTTGTCTGGTAATGGGAACAAACCCATTATCTGCCTTAGTGCAAGAGGCAATTATATTGGTCGGTGTAGGAGTGAGGAGCTTCTTGATAAGTTCAAGACAGCAATAGAACATATTAGGGATCCCTATCATATCTGGTGTCCTGCCTAGAAGGAGAGTTGGCAATAAATGGTTGTCAAGGGCAGTTGGTGTCAATGACCGTCTCGACAAATATTGCAAGTCAATATCAGTCCCATTCATTGACAACTGGGACAACTTTTACGACAGAAGGGACCTTTATGCTTGGGATAGGGTGCATCTGTCTGGGGATGGGGTGGCCAACCATGGCTTTCTCTCTCGAGAGGGCACTTCGAAAGATGTCGAAGTCTTTAAACTGCTAGGGGAACATATGGGCACGGGGGTGGAGGAGACTGCAGTGGGAGCGGGTAAACAAAGTGAAAGGTTACAGGGAAACAGTGCTAGGAATGATGACAAAGCTAAATTAGGCAGGGAGTTAAAACCAAAACTCGTCAAAGAGAGGACTCAGAACACGACGAACTTAAATGTCTACTACAAAAACAGTAAAAGTATGAGAAACAAAATGGATGAAATTAGGGCGTTGGTATGTACCGAAAAAATCGATAAATAGCATTCACCGAAACATGGATAAACTTTTAAGACCGAGATAAGAAAAAGCAAAGAGGAATGATGAACTGAAGGAAGCAAGAGAAGCGAAGTCAAACCCTCAAGGGATTCTTTCAAATGTATCAAACTAAAACACGAGAAAAGATTGGACCAGTCAGATACCAGCGAGTAACTGATATCGACGGAGAAATGAGCAATAATCTGAATAAATATTTTTCAACAGTTTACACGATCGAAAATTTAAACATGATACCTGAGGCACCGACTTTATACAGAGATAGTGAAGAAAATAGATTAAGCGAGATGATAGTGACTAGTAACGACTTTAGTCAGCAAATAGACAAGTTAAGGCCTAATAAGTCACCAAGTCTCGATGAGATATTTGCCAGAGTATTAAAGGAATGTAAGGAAGAGCTTAGTATGCCCTTAGTAAAATTGTTTAACATGTCCTTAAAAACGGGTGTAGTATCAGAATCCTGGAGGATAGCGAATTTAATACCGATTTTCAAGACGGGAGATAGATCACTATCCTCGAACTACCGTCCAATCAGCTTAACATCAATTGCAGGCAAATTACTGGAAGCAATAATTTCAAACTCTATTCGAAATCACCTGGAGAAGCACAAGTTGATCAATTATTCCAAACGTGGCTTCACAAGCGGGCGTTCATGTCTGACTAAACTATTGACATTCTTTTCATCTGTTTTCGAATCAGTGGACGAGGGGCACGACTATGATGTGGTATATCTTGACTTTAGTAAAGCCTTCGACAGAGTCCCACACGGAAGACTAATAAGAAAAGTGGAGGCTCATGGCATTAGAGGAGATTTTCTAAAATGGATTAGGCAATGGGCATTAGGGTGTGTCATAGGAGGGAAGATCAGCTAAAACTAATGGCCCATCACTTTTTTGGTAGATTTTAGTGTATATAAACAGAAAATAATTTCAGTTTCAATATTTTGCAACCTTTTGCTAGGTAAATTTTAGCGTGAAATTTATCGAAAATCTAACGTACAGCTGCATTAGTGCATTACAATTAAATAGTGAACATTGCTTTCTGACTTCATTCTTTAACAACCCAACTAACAATATTCAGATTCTGATGCATTTATAAGTTGATAATATTTGCGATGGCTGCTTGTGTCAGGACGAGGAACCAAAAATCCAGCCATCTCAGTCACTATCTTGGGTCTGGGAGAGAGCTCCTGAAGTCGGAGTTGCCTACATTGAGAGATGCTTTGAGATACGGTGTTTTAATCAGGCAAATCAGTGAAAAGAACCAAAGAACTTACACAAACAAAGACATTGCCAGTGATATGACCAAAGCTGTCTTGGCACAGTATACTCTGGCTAACGCTCAGTTCAAGCCTCCAGTCATAACAAGTCAGAAGAAGATTAGTGAGAGACTGCTAGCCAGTTGGGAAAAGGCAAGAGATATCTCTCTTGGGAGAGAAAAACTTGCAGTTAAGGACAGCTTTGCCAAGCAACTGGACCAGTTATTTGACATAATTACTTGCAAGTGCCCAATTGTTCTCTGTCCTGCTTTTTGGATGCGATCGTGACTGTAAATCCGAGGCCCACATCTCTTGTATTTGCAAGCGTGAACTGAAGATTCCTGTGATCGAACTGGCATTTGTCAAAGCACAGAGAGAGAAGACTGGCAGTATAGGGGCTCTCATGATTTCTAGCCAAGATATTCCGGAGTCCAAGAGACAGGAGGCTGCCACAGAGACAGAAGAGGAGAAGAGTTGCCGAGGAAAAGAGACCTGAGAAGGCCCAGGGTGAGGTAAAAAAGGCCGATGATTGGAGTCAAGCTGATTCAGAGTTTAATGACTTCCCCATGGCTGATCTGAGTGCTGACCAGGAGAATGGTGACTTTGTCCCTAACCCAGAAAATAATGATCCCAAACCTTCCAGGCATAAGATTCCAGAAGCCAAGGAAGATATCCGAGCATAGCTCTGGCAACATGCGACACCACACTGGTCTCAGAGAAACTGCAGAGATAGCAACAGCTGCCTGGGTTGACGGTCAGTTTGATAACACCTGATGATGTTCACCTGGTGATGAATCATAACAAAGTAAGGAAAACTCGGGAGAAACTTACAGCCAGTAACCTAGAAGAGTTTGATAAGGGGATAAAGAGAAAAAATGGAATCAATTGTTTGTTCTTTGATGGAGGAGAAGGGATGACTTTCAAAGTGTTCATGAAAGTTGGAGATTCTGACAAGTTGTTCCCTGCCATGGTGAAGGAGGAATACTACTCCTGCTGCAGTGAACCAGGAGGGAAGTATTTGTGGCATTTCACTCCAGAGAAAGATGATATCAGGAAACCAGCTGAGATAGTGGCAGATAACATTGTGAACTGGCTCAGAGAGAGGAACGTAGACCAGACCCTGCAGGCCATTGGAGGGGACAGCACCAACACGAACACAGGGTGGCAAGGGGGGTCATACAGTGGATAGAGCGGAAGATTGGGAGGAAGCTGGTCTGGATTGTTTGTGACCTCCACACCAACGAGTTGCCACTCAGACATCTGATCCAGAAGCTGGATGGCAAGACTCTTTCAAACAACAGATGGTCTGGTCCTCTTGGCAAGATGCTGGACTCTGCCACTGAGTTAGAAATAAATTCGAGCTTTGAAAAAATCACAGTTGGCCCTCCACTCGTTGAGCTTGCACATACTGTCATTGACGACCTGAGTACCGGACCACTATGGTTACATGATTTGCAGTGCCATCAAACTGGGGTCATGCCTGATAGATTCTTGCTTACCTGCAGATAGGCCCAGTCTCACATTCTAGTGCCCAAAACGGCCTCAGGTTCTGCAGAATTCTGGGTCGCTCATCATAAACTGAAAGGGAACCGTTTCACAAACCTGAGACTTTATTGTCCAATCATCGTGAGTGTCTACTTGCCAAATTGGTCTAACACCATGTCAAGTCATCATGTTCTCCGAAGGTCCGAGGTATGTTCTCTTCCAGCTTGAGCCCTGAGGAGTCAGCCAAGGAAGGTTGTTCAGGATTGTGGAGCAGACTGTGAGGAGATCTTCCTGGGTATGCTCATCCCGGAGGCAGTTCCCAGACAATGCTCTGCAGTAAGGATTATGGAGGAGAGAAGAGTGGCAGTCAAAAAGATCTTGGATATGAGACTTATGAGAAGATCAAAGGACGAATCAGTTGGTGACGATTCCTTCAGGGTCAGGAAGACCCCAGTCAATCTAGTGTCGCGACCCCTCACTGGATCTCATAGATCTGATAACATCCAGGCTGGGTGCGAGCCCCCTACCTGCAGCCTCTCACCCAATGTCTGGGTCAGAGCTTTCCTGACAACCCCATGCATGTCCCTGCTTGGCCCTCGCACACCCAGAGAGTAGAGCGCTAGGTACAGCAAGAGCGAGGCAGTCATGCGGTACAGCCAGGAGAGGAGGGAAGGCGATCCTGTTCAGGTGGTCAAAGTATAGGAGGTGATGAGTAGAACAGAAGCAAGAAAGACATGTTCTCATGGTGCAGCAACACCGGGTCGAGTAGTAAAACCGGTTTTGTATTTGATGATTTTGTTTTCAAAAGGAATATTAAATTTAATAAATGTCAAGATCATTCGTTTCACTATTCTGATCATTTCTAATCCTAATAAATTAACCTGATGCATTACTACTTTTAAATAAGCTATTTAGTGTGCTAAAAGGTGAATACTGAATTTTCATAAGATTTTAAAGTTAAAATTTACCTAGCAAAAATGAAAACTTCAAATCTGAAGATATCACATGATTCTACATAGAACTACATCACAATATTATACCGATTTTTTCACACTCAAAAAAATTACCTGTATGACACAACTTAATGGGCGTGGTTACAGGACAGGAAGCAGCGAGTGAGCATTAATGGCATTATCCGATTGGAGTAACGTCACTAGTGGAGTACCCCAAGGCTAAGTACTTGGACCATTATTATTTATTATATACATAAACGACATAGATATCGGCGTAGACAGCAACATAAGTAAATTTGCTGATGACACTAAATAGGACGTGTAATTAAGAAATCTGACGAGGACTCCGCAAAGTTACAGGAAGATTAAAACAAATTTTTCGAGTGGTCTGAAAAATGGCAGATGAAATTCAATGCTGACAAATGTAAAGTACTTAGTTTAGGAGATGTAAACAGAGAAGTCAGATATCAGATGAACAACGATGTTATAGAGAAATCCGAATGTGAGAAAGATTTAGTCAAGTAAACAATGTGTATCTGCTCGAAACAAGGCTAATAAGTACTTGGGTTCATACAAAGGAGTGTTAGTTACAAGACTAGAGAGGTCATCCTGAAACTATATCTAGCGCTTGTGAGACCTCACTTTGATTACGCACTTTGGTCACCGTATTACAGAATGGATATAGAATCCCTAGAAAAAATTCAGAGGAGAATGACAAGACTAATCCCAGGCATTAGGAACCTCGAGTACAGAGACAGGTTAAAGCATCTTAATTGCACTCCCTCGAAAGACGTAGAGTGAGGGGCGACATGATCAAGGTGTACAAATGGAAGTCAGGGCTGAACAAAGGGGACATAACAAAGGTACTCATACTATCCAACCAGGAGCGAACTCGTAACAATGGTTTTAAATTAGACAAATTTAGATCTAGGCGCGAAATAGGTAAACATTGGTTTGGAAATAGAGTAATGGATGAATGGAACAAAATACCAAACATCATCATTAACTCGAATACGCTGGATAGCTTCAAACATAGGTTGGATGAATATATGAGCAATAGGGGTTGGGTATAAATGGGACTGCCCAGGATGGGCCAATAGGCCCGCTGCATTTTCCTCTATTCTTATGTTCTTATTCTTCGGTTCTATTGAGGTCGATTGTCCAGGACTTGGGTTTCGCTTTTCCTGTGCCTCTGCTGTGTATGGTACTTCTGAGCAGTGGCTGTACTACTCCTGGAGGGAGTCTCTTGGCTCCGACCCTTTCTGTGAATTTTACAATGCTTCGCGCCCAATATCACTCGGCTCCCCTTGGTGATGGGTCTGCATCTCCGAAGTATGTTTGCGCTCATAAGTACTGCCACTCCGAACCGATTCATCTACTTCAGGCAAAACATTGTGTCGTGACATCAATCATCCGTCCAGCTTCTGCTGCACCATCCTGTTCTGCTAAGTTCCCCTGGAGCATCATGGTCTGTGTTTGAAGCATCCTTATAGCGTGTATAACACTTGGCCTGTAGGCGTCATTAGGGTTTCTTTCTCCTAGTTCAGTGAGCCTACTGGTGCCCACCACATTCCTTGGTTCTATTTCAGTTAGCGTCAATCCTTGACCAGGAACCATGGACCCAACTGGGGCTGGTATTCCCCTTTCAGGCGTTGCTGGGGCTCACATTACTCGTCCCTCTACCTCTTCCTGCCCATCCCTGGGCTCAGGTGTCTCCTCAAAGGTTGACCTGTCCAGCTCCGTGTTCTGATTGATATGTTCCGACTGGTATGATCTAACTGTTATGTTACAACGGGTATGTTCGAACATCTATGTTCTGAATGGCACAGTATGTTCCAACCAGGTAAGTTCTGAATGGCACGCTCCAACAGGTATGTTTTAAGTGGTATGTTCTGACTCCAACACTCAATTGTTCGTGTTACCCACTCCTGACTTAATCAAAATACACCATCTTATTACTACTGTTAATAGAGGGTCGTGCGTTCAGCCATTCCCTTTCGTACCTTCAGCTCCTGGTGTTGTTAGTGTGGTATACACCCTTGTTCGCATTCTCTCATTAGTGGGGGTGTTGTAGGAGAGGCGTCACGAAGTTGGGTCGGTTGGTCCCTCAGACTTCACCAATGTCGCCGGTGTTGAAGCATCATGAAATCGGGTAGGTTGATACCGTAGACTTCTCCGTGGGCTTCCCCCCCCCAACCCCCAAACCTCACAACCTGGTTACTGTACCTGTCACTTCCTGGTTACTGTACCCGTCACTACCTGGTTACTGTACCCGTCACTACCTGGTTACTGTACCTGTCACTTCCTGGTCACTGCACCCGTCACTACCTGGTTACTGTACCCGTCACTACCTGGTTACTGTACCTGTCACTGACTGGTTACTGTACCAGTCACTACCTGGTTACTGTACCCGTCACTACCTGGTTACTGTACCTGTCACTACCTGGTTACTGTACCTGTCACTACCTGGTTACTGTACCCGTCACTACCTGGTTACTGTACCTGTCACTACCTGGTTACTGTACCCGTCACTACCTGGTTACTGTACCTGTAATTCTAATCTGTAACTTTATTTGCAACTCTTTCTTTGCTTGTACGGTAGACCCTCTCAATAACACACTTTTCATTACTGGATATTTTCATTAACAGAATCCTCTCAATAACGGACAGGGCTAGTAAGAATTAATTCGGTATTGGGAGGGTTTATTTTGATGAATTAATCTGTATTAGGAGGGGTTATTTGCAGGAATTAGTCCGGTATAGGAAGGGGTTACTTGCAAGAATAGACCGGTATAGGAATGGTTTATTTGCCAGAATAATCCGGTATAGGGAGGGTTTTACTTGCAGGAATTAGTCCGTCATAGGGAGGGTTTACTTGCAAGACTAGTCCGGTATTGAGAGGCTGTACGGTAATTGTAGTAGTTTTAACTGTACTCTTGGTTTCAGAACAGATCACGTAGGATGGATATTGAATTTATGCATCACGTATCCCAGGGGTGAGGAGGAAGACAATGCTATAAGGTGAGGGGAGTGTGTGTCCTCCCAAGAGACGTGAGGAACTACTTACCATCTCCCCTTACAGCTCCCCCTCTTGATCTCCCCCTCTCTTGATCCCCCCTCTTGTACTTTATCTTCCATCTTCTTCTCATATTCTCCCTCTTCTTCCATTCGCATCATCTTCTCTTTTTTTTTTGTATTTCCCCTCGTGATTTTTTTGTCGTCTCATCTCATCAAGTTTTCCCCTCACATGGAATCATTGTATACTGTGGTCATCTAGGGTGGGTGACATCTACCTTAACCCTGGGTCCCGTGTCAGCCTTTCCCTGCTGGTCCTGTGTGTGGTGAACAAACTGTGAGGCTACATCCTGTCGACGTGCTGTCTGGATCTACCGGTCTGCTTCTTTAGAGTATTAATATTTACCTTTGTACTGATCTTATTATTTTGATGATTGATAACTGTTTGTTAGTGATAACGGCCATATATGTACACGTGTTTAATGATAACTTTATATTAATAATTGTTTATAAACACGTTTGCATATTATTCTCTTCCCAATACTGTGTTGAGTGTGTAATGGTCTGCATGCTCGCCTCGCAAGCGCGCGGACCCGGGTTCGATCCTTGGGCAGGGTGAAACTATGGGCAAGTTTCTTTACGCCATTTGCCTCTGTCTACCCAGCAGTAATTGGGAACCTGGATGTTAATCGATTTGCGGATCGTGTTCCGGGGTAATGGTTAGCCAGTGCAGTTGGCGAGTTGTCCAGTCTTCTCGGACTATTCCTTGACACTGGGTCATGCAGCTCGTTAACTCAGGGTGTGGTTGGTGTGTTGGCGACAGCTTCTACACATTAAACAAATTCACACCTAGGTGGCCCTTGGGCCGGCCATCCTCTTTACACGAGGGGCAATCATTATTACTGTTATCGAATATTATATTAAACCACTTAAGGAAATGGTGACAAAATCTACAGTTAAACATGCAGACAGATTGACTTTTCTTACGTAATTGTGTATAAATATTACACAGTATTATATTTCAATAATTTCCCTCCAAAAGCCCTAGACAACCCGGTACAGAAAACTTTTACTTTTTAAGATTGAAGTAAACAAAAAGTAAAGAAACTTTGACATTCGCCTTGTATATTGCTTATTTTCCGGATGGTCAGCCGTGAGTGAGGTGAGGGTGATGTCTACGAGGAGGGTGAGGTGATAGAGTAGTGGCAGGGAGGGTGAGGGAGGGAGGGAAAGTGAGTTAGGGAGTGAGTATGTAAAGGAGGAATGAATGAGTAAGGAGTGAGGGAGAGGAGGAGAGACAGATGGAGGGAGGGGGAGGAGGAAGTGAGTGAGTGAGAGAGTAAGAAAGGGAGGGAGAGAGAATGACTGTGTTAGTGATTGATCGAAGGAAAGAGGGAGGAAGGGAGGGAAGGAGGAAGGGAAGGAAGGAGAGAGGGAGGGAGTTACAGTGAATGATTTGGGAAGGAACTCTTCTTTATCTACCTTGACCTCTTCTCTCTCTCCATTCTCCCATTTTATTTTTTGTATTCCCCATTCTTCCATCTTTACTCGCCCATTATCTCTCTCTCTCTCCAATTTTGGTTCTATTTCATTCGTCCCGTTTCTCAGTTTTACTCGTCTTTCAACTTTCGTCTCACTCCCCCAGTCTGTACCTCGTCTCAATTGTTTTCCTTTTTTTTTCACTGTTTTCTTATTTCTTTACTCCATTCCGTCTTCCTGTAGCCCCCTCACTTTGTCCTCCTCCCTCCCCGAGAACTTTACCTGGTCACGTTGCTACTGGGCTCCTCCTTCTTCCTGGATAGTGAGAGAAAGAGGAAGTCAACTAATACGCTTTTAATAATGTGTTCTCTTATCAACTTACAAGCTGATTAGGGATAGAGGATGCCTATGTGGTCGACAGGTGAACCAGATTTTCGATAAATTAAGTAAGAGACTCAAGAGACCAGTTGGCAGGCCTGGGGAGAGGATAAGATAGTATAGGCATTTCACCAACAGGCAGAAATGAGCGGATTGTACCTTGTTATGGCTGAGAATATCGCTCTAAAATACACTTCGAGTATAGCTAGGTCATGGGGCTTGGGGGGTGGGGTAGGTGACGATGGAGAACAGTAGAAGCTGCCGCCATGTTAGCCGTGGATCTCGTGGGTTAGATGGACACTTTCAACTGGCAGCCACCACCCAAGTTTCCGACTCTCCCGCTGTGAAGGTGAACTAAGGAGGAAGATCTTGAAAAATGGATCTTTAGTACTGTATAATTATTGTGGCCTTTGTAATATGGTTGGTGGTTGTTGTAGTGGTTAATGGTAGCGCTTATAGTCATTGATGGTAGTAGTGGTTGGTGGTAGTTGTAATCGTTCTATGGTAATGGTTATAGTGATAATTAGTGGCTGATGTTGTTAATGGTAGAGGTGGGGCTTGGTGTCACTTGGCCGAGACCTGCCTCGCCGCTGACACTTGTCCACTCTCCGTTTATGTATGGAGTGGCGAAGCTGTTGCAGTGTGGTGATGTGATGACCTGTGTGTCCTGCCGCGAGCGACCTAGCTAGCTGGTATAGCGTGTTACCTCGCTAGGATTTGTGTGTGCCACTAGCCCACTACAGCAACTTTTCAACGTAGTGCTCACACCCTCGATGATGGGTGCGGCCTCCTGTGTACATGAAGTCCAGTTGGCCCGAGTCGCCAAGTGACACCAGACCCTACCTCTACCAGCCGTGATTCATATTTTGTATGGTGTCCTTAATATGCTGCCGCTACTAAATGCAGAGTTAATCATAATTGGTGTGAAGATCTAACAATCCTTAACAAATATAATAATGGTGATGGTAGTGATGTCATCTTCAGTCCCTGTCCTTCCACATCTTGGCTCATCCCCCAGCACTTAAAAATAATGTTAGGTTAGATTAGGTTAAATTAGTTTACATTAGCTTAGAAACACCTTTTAACCGTGATTATATAAGGCTCCGGATTCATGACCATCCACCGCCCCCCCAAAAAAGTAAATATCAATAAAAAAAATTCTATGGGGGGGGCGGTGTAAATTATGTACAGTTTGCGATTCATTGCTGTGCGAAGCCCCTGTGTCCTCGTGTGTCCTCGTGTCTGTGATAAATGAAGAACCATATTGACTTACTTAGTATCCCCGACATTCCCTGCTCAACAGAAACACTGGTGTGGATGTCCTGACTACCCAGCAGGTCCCAAGCATCCAGAACTGACCCACCTCAGCTGTCCTCCATCCTTGGATGAGGTAGCTACTGCCATCAAGAAGATGAAAAATAACAAAGCCACAAGACCTGATGGAATCCCAGCCGAGGTGTATAAATCGGGAGGACCTGTGTGTACCAGCCGTCTCTACTCTCTCCTGGAGAATATATGGGAGAAGGAGGAAATCCCCCCAAGCTCTTAAAGACGCCTCCATCATCAATATTTATAAGAATAAGGGAGACCGGTCAGACTAGCAACAACCGCGGGATTTTGCTGCTGTCCGTAGCTGGCGGAAAACTTCCTCCCAGAATCTCAATGTGGCTTTATACCATCACGTGGCATCACTGACATGATCTTGCTGCCCGCCAGATACAGGAAGAATGCAGCGAACAGCGTCGTGACCTGTACATGGCTTCATCGACCTTATCAAGGCCTTCGACTCGGTTAACAGGGAAGCCCTCTGGCGGACCCTCAGTCCTTTTGGCTGCCCACCAAAATTCATCGATATTACGAGGCCACTCTACGATGGCATGAACAGCAGTGTCCTGCACAATGGCACCCAGTCTGAGTTATTCCCCATGCAAATGGGATAAAACAAGGACGTGTATTGGCACCAACTCTCTCTTCCATTTTCTTGGCTGCCTTCCTTACTCGTGCCAGTGCCAATTTAGCTGGTGGTATGGACATCCAGTACCGGATGAAGGGACTTTTCATAAGACGACTCCAGGCAGGAAGAAAGGTGTCGGCCACTTCCATTACTGAACTTCAGTATACAGACAACCTCACCCTCGTCGCTCACATTGATTGTGCCTTACAGGAATACGTGAACACCTGTGCAGACGCGTATGCACACTTCAGCTTTGAGGTGAATGTACGTAAGATTCAGATTCTCTTTCAGCCTGCCCCTGGTTCAGCCACACCTTCACCATCCATCCAGCTTAATGGTACTACCCTCTCTAATGTTACCCACTTTAAGCATCTCGACTCCCACCTGCCCATCACCGAGGACATCGATGAAGAGATTCAACATCGGATCAGATGTGTATCTCATAGTCCATGGGCCAGGTATCGACCTCTCCCCTGGGGGTTTTTGAGACCATGTTATTTGGGTTGCCTGAGCCATGTTTTATCAGTATCTGCTTGTCTGCCAGACATATTCCTGTGAAATAAGAAGTAGGCCTTTGTTATGTAAGAGCAACATGACGTTCAAATCTTCGCAACCTGACAACTGAAAGCATGACAGAGCCAATAAAAAGCTGTCTTGGTCTATTTTACTAGAACAAAAAAGAAACATTTTACATTTCAGTTATTATTCATCTCTTAGCTTAACGGAAAAAGTAATGGCCAGAAAAGTACTTCATATCGACAGTCAGGTATAACTTAGCTCTAAGTTGAAACTGAAGAAATAAATTTACACAATATAGTTATCGTACTCAATGATGCATTTAAAAACTATGTTGACTTGTTGTCCTAAAATTTAACTCAACTGTTTTTCACATCTGGTAATTTTTACGAGTTTTATTCATCTTCAAGTTTTAAAAAAATAAGTGAAAATGTACTCGGTATCAAAAGACCAGGTATGATTTTACTCGGTTAAGACCAAGTAAAACCATAAAATTTAGTCATCATGCTCAAAGATGCAGTCCGTGAGATTAAAAAATACATCCTCCTCTGTCTTCTCTGGTGCCTCCACCAAAACATCCACCAGCTCTTGTGGCCTGACGGCACTTTCTGTCCTCTTGAACTCAAATTTTCCTTCTGCAAGTTCCCAGCCATGAGCTTCTGGTGCAGGAATGGCTTGGGTTGATTTGGCTGCCTGGTTCCGTAAAAGAGCCTGATAATTATCCCTTTTGATGTGCAATTTCAGGGAATCCCTGCAAGGAGGAAGGAGGCTTATGTCCACTCCATCACAACTTGTCAGCAATGCTCAGTGTTTGCTACTGCTATCGTTCCAGGAATTTCTCGTACCTCAGTTTGTTGATGTCTTTTGTTAATATTTCTCCACAAAGAAGGCGCCGTAAAGTGCTCCAGCAAACACGTCACGTTCCCAAATTGTGCGATTGTGTCAGGAAACTGGAGGTGTTGCCTGATGATCTTCATTGTTATAATCTTTCCCTTTCTGACAAACACACTCGTGGTATCACAATCACTGAATGTATGTACTGCAGGAAGAACTTGGCAGATCCCTTTCCCCACATCCCCAATCACGTTTTGTATGACTTTGAGTCTTCTTCTGTTGCAGACTCCATTGTCAAACAGAACTTTCAGTCCGATGTTCTGTGTAAACTTCAAGAGAAGAATGAACACATCAGTCTCTGGAGATCACACAGTTATAGTTACTTTTACTTTCTTACTTTTATCCTCTTTACCATTGATCGGCTTGTTAGCTGCTTGGGCGGTCGGTCACGTCTCTGTTACGCGCTGTTGACAAGTACTGGGCATGCACCGGCTCCTGGGTGTATTTGTACCTGCGCCAGTGTTGGTCAAGTCTCGTCTTGAAAGAACTCACACTCGGTGCCGTCACAACACTCTGGCAAATTGTTCCAAAAGCTTACAACTCTCACTCCGAAAAAGTTTTCCTTCACAGTTTTCTGGACTTCTTCAATCTTGAGCTGTGAGCCCATGTGGGGCGGACGCTCGGCAGCTACAGGTATGAACATTCGTCTGAGTAGTGCCCTTTGAGATATTTATGCACCTCAATTAAGTCCCCCTTGCCCGTTTGAAGTATAAGCTAAGCAGTTTCAGGCGCTCTAATCTCTCTAGGTAACAGAGGTACACGAGTTCAGGCACCAGTCTGGTGGCCCTCTTTTGGACATTTTCAATCAACTGACAGTCTCTAGCATATCTCGGGGACCAGACGGGGTGACAGTACTCCAGGCAGGGAAACACAAGGGACGCATCGTCTAGATATCTGAACGACCTTCTTATAAGACCTACTAGTTTAGTTGTTTGATTCACCTTTTTCTCACACCTAGGTCCTTTTCACATTCGGTCTCTATTAATGCAGTTTCTTCGTCCCGTTGAGACAAGTGATACGCCTCCTTATTGTTGGTACGACCCGGGTGCAGCCTCTTACACTTGGTGACATGAGGTGTGAGCTGCAATGTGGAGGCAGTGGATCACAGTCTTTGTGTCTGCTTCCTCTTGCATGGAGCTCAGTTCCTCAACATCTTCTGAAAAGGACTTCTGGTCATCAGCACTCATAAGACAGGTGCACTTGTCTACACAAACAAAGTAGATCTTTTCGCCCAGTAGCTTCTGTGCATATTAATTTGTCCTTTTTCCATTCGTTCAGCAGGAAACAAGAAAGGCTTTGCTTGTTTTTGTCATTTGACAGGAAACTTATACGGTCTTTTTGGATCTTTGTCATGGAACCTTTGATCAAATATGCTATTGATGAACCATTTCGATCTCTTTCAATACTCCTGATTACGAGAGGATCGCAGGTATCGGTTATAAAGTCGAGACGGGGTTCTTTTGGAGGCTGTTCACATAGCTTCTCTGATAGTTCCCCACATGTGGTAGGTACGGTCACTTGTGCTTGGAGCAAAGCATTTCCATCAAAGACGTAGTTGTTTTTGTTTTGAGGAGGATGTTCGTTGTGTTTCTCCTTCCAACAGATGCAGATCAAAGAACGCATTGAAGCTCACTGCAAAACTTCTAAATACTTTGAATTTGTGTCACCAAGGTGTAAGTAACTTGGAAAGGTACAGACTATTAGACTACAATACACTGTGATAATATAATACCAATAATATAGTATTAGTACGGAGGTAATGATATATTAATATGAATATAATTAACATGAATATAATAATATAATAGAATATAATACTGTCATCAACCCATGTAGAGCCAGTCAGGACAGTACTAACTTTAAAGATGTACTGTTGCTACACCAAGAAAATAATTTATTTATTTAATTATTATTATTATTATTATTATTAATTATTTATTATTATTATTATTATTATTATTATTATTATTATTATTATTATTATTATTATTATTATTATTATTTTTATTTTTATTTTTATTTATTTTTATTATTATTATATTATTATTATATTATTATTATTATTATTATTATTATTATTATTATTATTATTATTATTATTATTATTATTTATTATTATTATTAATTTTTTTTTTTTGGTTAGGTTAGACGGGCTAGCCCATGGCCTAACTACAGACCTCCAAGTGGACTATACCTTTACTCCCTGCCGGTCCCTCACACAAGACTTCCAGCACCAGGCTTCCCCGCTCTAACACACACACTGCCGGGGAGGGTTTGGATACTCTCATAATACACGATATTCACTCGCCTCCAGTCACCCTCTGCTGATCAGCCAATCGGAAGCCACAACCTTGACTAGCAGCAGAGATCTCAACCAATCTCGAGGCTTCCCTATATTACGTCATGAGTAATTGCTAACACCTAGTTTCCGTCCTGCTCATGAGACTCCCTCGCCTCACTCATCTCTACAGTAATGTCTCCCTCACCTCACTCATCTCTACAGTAATGTAACACAAGCTGGAAATACCACCCTAATGTGCTGTAACACAACCTACTCATACCTTGTGTTTTGTCCTCCGTATTTATATCCTTGCTTTATATATCCTGCGTTGTAACTGTACAGGTAACTACTTAACTAGCCGCCCTACGCTCTGACCCTCCTCCACTACATCCTTGACCA
Source organism: Homarus americanus (assembly GCF_018991925.1). NCBI lineage: Eukaryota > Metazoa > Arthropoda > Malacostraca > Decapoda > Nephropidae > Homarus > Homarus americanus. The sequence goes on from NW_024733231.1 coordinate 9,382,457, forward strand.
CCGAAGGGTCAAGACGTGCCTAGCGCTGCTCTGGGAGCAGCCACGTCAACTGTTATGTTGGCCCATACCAACTCCATCCCCTGAACCCCTCCTCCCCACCGGAATATCAACAAGTTCTCGCCAGAAGTTACTATTTCACTTCGGAAAGGAATGGAACCAGTGTTGAATAGTGGTGAACAGTGCTTAAGTCAGTGAAAAACAACTCGACAGTAAATCCAAGGTACCCAGTGATAACTGCCCCTGAGTCTCAACAACAGCAGCGATGTGTTAATCCGTCCACGATAGGGAGGCCTGGGACCACCTCACTCAAGTGAGTGAGGTGTGGTCCTGTGACACCAGGCCACGCGGTGTCCCCATGATGCTACGACACCACGTAGTGAATGAGTTGCTACACTGCTACAGCATCATGTGAGGTTCCTCAGAACACCATCTGTGAGGGAACTACTACACCACGTGATGCACCTCATAACACCATCTGTGAGGGAGTTACTACACCACGTGGGGTCCCTCATAACACCATCTGTGAGGGAGTTACTACACTACGTGTCTGCTGTTCAACACCTCACCGTACATGGCCTCCACTGTAAACATTAATCTGTATGTTCACTGTATGTTCCTTTACCTTTCTCTAATGAAGGGTTTTGTTAAACCACCAATGTATGTAATAATTCATTTATGTCCAACGTATATGTTCAGCCTTCGAGCTGCAGAACTTTTTCAATAAACCGTTAATTATCATTATTATTATTTATTACTCCGCCACCCACTCACACACACACTCCAGTCCTCCCCCGGCCCCCCTCTGTCTCCCAAGCTCGTGAATACTTCAGATTCATGGGCTGATACTCCTGGGGTTCTCGCCCACAGAGAGAGGGTGCATTCACAACGCTGAGTGTACCAGTTGGTAGTTGAAGAGGCTGTACCACCAGTCTAGTGTTTCACCATCATGTATCACCAGTCTAGTGTTTCACCATGTATCACCTGTCTAGTGTTTCACCATCATGTATCACCAGTCTAGTGTTTCACCATCATGTATCACCAATCTAGTGTTTCACCATCATGTATCACCAGTCTAGTGTTTCACCATCATGTATCACCAGTGTAGTGTTTCATCATCATGTATCACCAGTCTAGTGTTTCGCCATCATGTATCACCAATCTAGTGTTTCACCATCATGTATCACCAGTCTAGTGTTTCGCCATCATGTATCACCAGTCTAGTGTTTCACCATCATGTATCACCAGTCTAGTGTTTCACCATCATGTATCTCCAGTCTAGTGTTTCACCATCATGTATCACCAGTCTGTTTCACCATCATGCATCTAGTCTAGTGTTTCGCCATCATGTATCACCAGTCTAGTGTTTCACCATCATGCATCACCAGTCTATTGTTTCACCATCATGTATCACCAATCTTAGTTTCCACATCATGTATCTCCAGTCTAGTGTTTCGTCATGTATCACCAGTCTAGTGTTTCACCATCATGTATCACCAGTCTATAGTTTCACCATCATTTACTCACCAATCTAAGTGTTTCACCATCATGTATCTCCAGTCTAGTGTTTCACCATCATGTATCACCAGTCTAGTGTTTCACATCATGTATCACCAGTCTAGTGTTTCACCATCATGTATCACCAGTCTAGTGTTTCACCATCATGTATCACCAGTCTAAGCTGTTCATCATGTATCACTCAGTCTAGTGTTTCACCATCATGTATCACCAGTCTAGTGTTTCACCATCATGTAATGCTTTCAGTCTAGTGTTTCATCATCATGTATCACCAGTCTAGTGTTTCGCCATCATGTATCACCAGTCTAGTGTTTTGCCATCATGTATCACCAGTCTAGTGTTTCACCATCATGTATCACCTGTCTAGTGTTTTCACCATCATGTATCACCAGTCTTAGTGTTTTCACATCATGTATCACCAGTCTAGTGTTTCACCATCATGTATCGCCAGTCTAGTGTTTCACCATCACGTATCGCCACTCTACTGTTTCACCATCATGTGTCACCAGTCTAGTGTTTCACCATCATGTGTCACCAGTCTAGTGTTTCACCATCATGTGTCACCAGTCTAGTGTTTCACCATCATGTATCACCTGTCTAGTGTTTCACCATCATGCATCACCAGTCTAGTGTTTCACCATCATGTATCACCAGTTTAGTGTTTCGCCAGCATGTCTCACCATCATGTATCGCCAGTCTAGTGTTTCACCATCACGTATCGCCACTCTACTGTTTCACCATCATGTGTCACCAGTCTAGTGTTTCACCATCATGTGTCACCAGTCTAGTGTTTCCTCGCCATCATGTATCACCAATCTAGTGTTTCCTGCCGTCATGTATCGCCAGTCTAGTGTTTCACCATCATGCATCACCAGTCTAGTGTTTCACCATCATGTATCACCAGTCTAGTGTTTCACCATCATGTATCACCAGTCTAGTGTTTCACCATCATGTATCACCAGTCTAGTGTTTCGCCATCATGTATCACCAGTCTAGTGTTTCACCATCATGTCTCACCATCATGTATCGCCACTCTACTGTTTCGCCATCATGTATCACCAGTCTAGTGTTTCACCATCATGTGTCACCAGTCTAGTGTATCACCATCATGTGTCACCAGTCTAGTGTTTCGCCATCATGTATCACCAATCTAGTGTTTCGCCGTCATGTATCGCCAGTCTAGTGTTTCACCATCATGTATCACCAGTCTAGTGTTTCACCATCATGTATCACCAGTCTAGTGTTTCACCATCATGTATCACCAGTCTAGTGTTTCACCATCATGTATCACCAGTCTAGTGTCTAGTGTTTCACCATCATGTATCACCAGTCTAGTGTTTCACCATCATGTATCACCAGTCTAGTGTTTCACCATCATGTATCACCAGTCTAGTGTTTCGCCATCATGTATCACCAGTCTAGTGTTTCACCATCATGTATCACCAGTCTAGTGTTTCACCATCATGTATCACCAGTCTAGTGTTTCACCATCATGTATCACCAGTCTAGTGTTTCACCATCATGTGTCACCAGTCTAGTGTTTCACCATCATGTATCACCTGTCTAGTGTATCACCATCATGTGTCACCAGTCTAGTGTTTCGCCATCATGTATCACCAATCTAGTGTTTCGCCGTCATGTATCGCCAGTCTAGTGTTTCACCATCATGTATCACCAGTCTAGTGTTTCACCATCATGTATCACCAGTCTAGTGTTTCACCATCATGTATCACCAGTCTAGTGTTTCACCATCATGTATCACCAGTCTAGTGTTTCGCCGTCATGTATCGCCAGTCTAGTGTTTCACCATCATGTATCACCAGTCTAGTGTTTCACCATCATGTATCACCAGTCTAGTGTTTCACCATCATGTATCACCAGTCTAGTGTTTCACCACTGTATCACCAGTCTAGCTGGCCATCATGTATCACCAGTCTAGTGTTTCACCATCATGTATCACCAGTCTATGTTTCACCATCATGTATCACCAGTCTAGTGTATCACCATCATGTATCACCAGTCTAGTGTTTCACTCATCATGTGTCACCAGTCTATAAGCCACCATCATGTATCACCTGTTCAGTGTATTACCATCATGTGTCACCAGTCTAGTGTTTCGCCATCATGTATCACCAATCTAGTGTTTCGCCGTCATGTATCGCCAGTCTAAAGGTTTTCACCATCATGTATCACCAGTCTAGTGTTTCACCATCATGTATCACCAGTCTAGTGTTTCACCATCATGTATCACCAGTCTAGTGTTTCACCATCATGTATCACCAGTCTAGTGTTTCACCATCATGTATCTCCAGTCTAGTGTTTCGCCATCATGTATCACCAGTCTAGTGTTTCACCATCATGTATCACCAGTCTAGTGTTTCGCCATCATGTATCACCAGTCTAGTGTTTCACCATCATGTATCTCCAGTCTAGTGTTTCACCATCATGTATCACCAGTCTAGTGTTTCCACCATCATGTATCACCAGTCTAGTGTTTCACTCATCATGTATCACCAGTCTAGTACTCACCATCATGTATCACCAGTCTAGTGTTTCTGGCCATCATGTATCACCAGTTTCGCCATCATGTATCACCAGTCTAGTGTATCACCATCATGTGTCACCAGTCTAGTGTTTCACCATCATGTATCACCAGTCTAGTGTTTCACCATCATGTATCACCAGTTTAGTGTAGCATGTCGTATCGCCAGTCTAGTGTTTCACCATCACGTATCGCCACTCTACTGTTTCACCATCATGTGTCACCAGTCTAGTGTTTCACCATCATGTGTCACCAGTCTAGTGTTTCACCATCATGTGTCACCAGTCTAGTGTATCACCATCATGTGTCACCAGTCTAGTGTTTCGCCATCATGTATCACCAGTCTAGTGTATCACCATCATGTGTCACCACCATCATGTGTCACCAGTCTAGTGTTTCGCCATCATGTATCACCAGTCTAGTGTATCACCATCATGTGTCACCAGTCTAGTGTTTCGCCATCATGTATCACCAGTCTAGTGTTTCACCATCATGTATCACCATCATGTATCGCCAGTCTAGTGTTTCACCATCATGTATCACCAGTCTAGTGTTTCACGGTACTACCGCCTGGATAGGTATTGGAAGCATGTGTTGTATAATGGTAGACCCTGCTGCCATATGTGACCAAGTCCCAGGTTGTTGATCTGACTTTCTGCCTCATTTACACACAATTGCAGGGTCTCAATTGTTTCTCTTACTACTGACAACATAACATACATATATCGTTTCTCACTATTGATCTGTTTATTTTTTCAATTTCTGTATTTTTTTTCGCTCAATTTCAGGGGTCGAAGTGCAAGTTTAGGAATTTTTCTGACGGCGGGTCTTGAAGTGATGCAAATTTATGTGTAGATTTCATGAATAACCTTGATTTTGAGATTGGAGGTGTCCTGCCAACATCAATTTTCATTTAATATTTTGGGTTTTAGGTCCAAAATGCGAAATTTTCTTGTTGATATCTATCACCATTGTACTGAAATAAGACACGGGAAAATGTTATTTGCAGATTTATTTTGTGATGTTTGACAATAGGTATCGAGGTTTTTTACTTCCTCCTTGTAGTAATGATCACGAGAGAGAACACAAGCCACACACGGAACCTCTGTATTACTGACTCTAGTGTTGCAAACGTGATATACAAAAGCGGCCACACAATGCAAACATTATGTACAGACACGTACACACACACATACTTACATATGCTCACATACTATACTCTTCACCTCTTGAACTTGGTGAGAGAGGCCAGGTCCTGCTTGCTCCTGCCCCTAGACATCAGAAGTCTGCTCACTAATTGGGACTTGATCATCCCATCCCTTTTCTCGTGACTGTAGACATGGGCAGCTGCCTCTGTGACCAGTTTGACACACCTCTTCACACTCTGAGTACGTGAAGGCCACATCTGGCACCGCCATAGGCCTGTGCACAAACTGCTTGACTTGAGCTGTGGTGAGGGAACAGGTGAAGGGAGGTTCAGTGACCCCAGTGGTCCAGTCTATCAGCTCTGACAGCTTGGTGGCAGCTGGGTTTATGTCAGGTGTTCTCCTGGGCCTGACAGAGTTGTCACCAATCTGTGTCTCCTCATCTCCCTCCCCCCTCAACTCCAGTATCCTGTGCACTGCCTCTCTCCTCTCAACCTCCACCTCACTGCACAGCATGGCCTGCAACACTGCCTCTGGGTGTGCATACCAGGCTGACCTCCTCACAGTGGGCATCACTGTGTCCAGCATCTTCTTCTGACTTCTCAGCAGCTCCAGCTGGTACAAAATGTGCCTGGGCCCCTCCACCCAGCTGTGGTTGACTTTGTTGTTGTACCAGTTAGGCAAGTACACCCCCACTATGAACCCCACTATTAGCTTGAGATTCTTCTTGTGCTTCCCCTTCAGTCCATGCTGAGACACCCACAGTCTGCACATCCTCAGTGCAGTTGTCAGCAACCTGCTATGGCGGACTGGTCCAATTTCCAGCAGGGTCAAGTTGTGGGGCAGCTCTCCAGTCCTGGTGGCCTGGGCAATCCTGTTGCCATAGGACTGGTCTGTAGAGAGTTCCCTCACAACCTCTTCACTCAGCTGGATCAGAGGAACCCCACACAGATCTTGGCAGACTTGGGATCTATCTCCAGCTCTGTTCTTTGTCCAGCAACTCGCCAATCTTGTCACTCCACCTGTTGTTGCTGAGTGTGACCATCCAAGCTGATGATGAGGTGTCTCAGGCTCAACTCCCCAGTGTGGAGGTCACATAATAGCCAAACTAGCCTCCTGCCCAGCTTGACCTCCACATAGTGCATTACTCCTCCCCCCCCCACCCCCCACCCAGTGTTTACATTAGTGGAGTCCCTTCCTATTGCCTGGAGGGACTAGTCAGCTCCTCTCTCCTAATACGAGTTAGCGACGCCTCCACTTCCATAGGTGAAACTGCAGCTAGATGGCTTGAGATATCATCACAAAATATGCCAGTTGAAGGCGTTGTGCATGTGTGCGCTGGAACTATGGAGGCCTTTACTTCACAACGCCTGACTCAATACACTTTAGAATTTAGATTGTGAAATAGAGCAGCGAGGTGGAGACGACTGACGACCATGAAACAGTAATAGATGAAGGAACTCCTCAGGTGGGTGGACCAAAGAAAAACTCACATTATAATAAATTTCTATTAAATTTTCAATTAATTTTCATTGTCGCATTGAAATATGTTTACCATCCTTAAACATCACTGTTTGGTGGTTGTGGTGGTAACCTGTGATGATTTATTTTATATTTTTTATAAGAATCATGAACTATGGTGTCCAGATGATATTTATTAGGTGTATGTTTAGAAATGAATCTACGGCGTATGTAAAAAAAAAATATTTATTCGGTGGCGGAGGAGAGGGAAAAATATGATCAGATTACTTATGAAATGGGAAGTCGGCCGTAGCTTCCGCCTCACCGCTTGTGTTTACAGTGGGCGGCCGAATAGTGCCCCCACATTTCAGGCCATCCAGCTTTAATATATTGGGAACAAATTGCAAAGCTGAATTCTTCACGTTTATTTTTATTATGTCACTGGGTAGTAACACAACGCTTTATGGGTGCTACCAAAATCAAGTAGTGTGCGGTTCTGAGCCCCCATATTGCACAGGGGCCCCACAGGCGTATTTGGTATGAACGAACCATTGAGCGATAATGTCTCAATTTTGGTCGTAATCAGCAATTTATTACTACTAAGACCAGAGGGATTGGGATTTTAAATAACATTTAATTATTGTCTTCGATTTTTCTCTGTTATAGTGTTTATTTATGATCTGAAATGAATTATGAAAATTACTTTTACCCGGTATGAACGTGGTCAAAACTTGGGTAGGTAGAAACTTGGTTAAATTCAATAGAAATAAAACATAGTATTTACCAATTACACTTTCCAAATTAGATGATCTCCCACCAATTACATTTCAGGACGCTATCATTTTACCAAATTCTAAATTAGATATGCTAGGCCTCACCATTTCCTCAAATATGTCATGGAAGCCACACATCCTCAACATTGCTAAAGCTGCCTCCCAAAAGCTGGGAATGCTGTAAAGGTGCCGTAGCTACTTCACTTCTGAGCAGTTGCTCCAAGTATAAAAGGGATTCATTCGTCCAGACTTGGAGTACTGCTCTCATATCTGGGGTGGCTCTTCTTCTGTCCAACTGTTAGATAGGGTGGAATCAACGGCATTTCGTCTTATTAACTCTCCTCCTTTAGTTGACAATCTTTTTTCCCTTTCTCTTCACCACAATGTTGCTTCACTCTCTCTCTTTTACAGGTACTTTAACGGGCAATGTTCGGTGGATTTGGCATCCTGTGTACCGCCGGCAAGGCCGTGGGCTCGTATCACACGTCTTGTCCGCGGTGCCCACCGTTTCTCTGTGGATGTCGGTCACACTAGAATAACCCGTTATAGTACATCCTTCTTTCCTCACACAGCCAAACTGTGGAATGCTCTGCCTTCTTCTGTGTTTCCATACTTATACAATCTGTCTCACTTTAAAAGCTGGTTTTCCAGCATCTTCGTGGTGTAAATTAATATCTTCTTTCTTTTCAATGTTTAATTTTCCTCTTCTTATTTTTTCGCCCCCCCCCCTCCCCCAGACCCCGTTGAGGGTCATTGACCTGTGTCTGGGTGGGCTATTCCCGTAAACAAAATAAATAAATAAATAACACAGCGCCACCAGATATTGTGTTAGTGTTCAAGGAATTTTGTTAGCAGCTCGACACTAAGCTGGAGTATGAAAAACAGTCCAGTCTAAAGCGTATTTTTGATAAATATTCCTCTCAGGGGATGTAAAACTGCACCAACCAGGTTAGCTTTAGCTAAAACACATAAAAAATCAGCTTAAATAAACTAGAAGAAATGTTATCATACGAGCCTCTGGAAACAGCGGACCTGATAGATGCGTACTGATGATAATATTAAACCAGTTTATTTAAGCAGAAGAATACAGATACAAAGTGGACAATAACAGCATTGACACGGCTGAGCTTAGCGAGAACCCTCTTAGTGTCACCTGATACATACGGTACATTTATCACGATGAACTATTATGTAACACTTGGTATCATTTGTCGTACTACATATAACATAGAATGGTATCACAAGTATCACTTATTTTAATATTTTACATTTATCGTGTATAATATAAATACTGTATATACACATTTTTATACCAAAGCACCAGGGTATAGTTGATATATATTGATCTGGTGAGTGAGCGGAGGTGATGCAACTTGCGGTTTGTTAGAGTGAAACGAAAGGACAGATACAGCCAGGAGGATCTTGTGACGGCAAAATATATTATACTTTGATCATTGCACTGGTATGTTCTATCAAAGTGATAATATGTGAGATAATATTTTTAATGGTACAGTAAAAATAAAAGTAGAAAAGTGCTACAAATATCCAAATATATTAATACTGAAATCATAGATATCTTTTAAGAGATGATTTAAAAGAAGTTGTTCCACACCTTCACCACATTTTCTATAAAGCAAATAGTTTGTTAGTGTGATCAGTTTTTTTTTCAAGTAGGTTATTGTCCTCACAACTGTCTTCTGTGTAGTGACCAGGGGTTGTCTCTTAGTGGTGCCAGAGTCCCCATAGTGTGTGACAGTGTATCAAGTGTTGGTAAACAAGGTCATGATAGATTTCTTCCATTGCAGCAAGAGTGAGTGACTGTCGAGTATGATACCTGATACTGCACTGTTTATTGACTTTACTGTGAATGGCTTGTATGTGGTTTCTCCAGTTTTGATTATCAGCAACACCAAAAGGAATTTAGTATTCTGTTCACCTTTGAGAACTGTATTACCAAGGTACAGGGGGTCCAACTCTGGAGGTAAGTTTTTCCTTCAGTGACAGATCGTGTAGCGGGTTTTTCGAGTTTTAAGGTCAGTTTATTAAGTATTACCCGGGTCCTGACTTAAGGTGTTCATAGTTCTTATCATGGAATGGAGATTTGAGTGACTAGCATAAAGATTAATATCGTCTGCAAACAAAGAATATATATTTTACGAGTGTACTATATCAATTATGAACACGATCAAAAGAGTGTCTGTACACAATGGGTCCGATGATTTTCTAAAGGATCAATACACCTGTGCAACAAGATAACCACCCACGTGAACCATGCTACACGTTGTTCACAAGATTGACACATTTCCTTCTGACTGTGTAAATAATAACAATACTTACTATGTATAACACAGGAAGTGTCACTACCAAGTGATGTATGGCATTGTACTCAAGAGGCTAATTCATTGTACTCGGTGAATTGGCATCGTAATCTAGGGGTTAAGTCATCGTACTCAATTACTGTAAGTAAGTCATGGTACTTAATACCTTGACTACGATGACATTACCCCTTGAGTATAATGGCATAAGCCTTTTGACAGATGCGCAGTATCTGAAGATACAAGATAGGTATCTAAGATACATTTTTCTGAGTATCTTGAGCATTACCTTAGATACATATTTGTCAAATATCTTAATATTAAGATAGATTTTAAAGATTCATTTGAATTCAGGTTTGAAATGTGGATAAAATATCCTATGCCAGTGTTAAGGCTCCGGTCGCCCGGCTAACAGTGACTCAGTGTTGCAAAGGTCGGTGTTTTCCCACGGCACTGGGCTAGTTTGAGCAGGGAGGTGCGGGTAATTTTCGGCAGTCGCGGTTTGTGGAGCTTTTTGCTATTTTCAAGATAAATAGTGAGTTTGTGAGTTATTTAGTAAAGATGAAATTTTTAATTAAAACCTATTATTAATAATAAAAAAAATCTTAACTAAAACTAGATAATTTCTAATTTTTAGCTAAAATTTTATGAATTTTGGTGAAGTAGAATTATTTAAACATTGGTAAGTTAGCAACACTATATTTTGTTGTCAGAGATGGAATCTACGTAGAGCGGGGCAGGAACCGTACTTTTGAATTTTTACCTTAACGATTCTAAAAAGTCTCCTCTATATTTTTCTTTCGGGCTTATTTATAACCCAAATTCCCCGGGAAACTTAAGACGTCATCTCCCGAGATCGTTACTAGTGAAGCACATATACAAACTTGGTATTCCCTTCAAGATAAAAGCAGGACTTTCTCCAACCTAAACAGTTATCCATCTGTGAAGAAGTGATCACACAAAGTACTTGTTTCTTCAGCACCAGATGAGAGAGTGTTTGTTCTCTTGTGTTGATATGATAATTATATAGACCGAAGAGAGACAGACTGTCAGGTTCGCTAGTACAGCCCCCTACTGGATGTTCACCCTTGAAGACAGTAAATGACGTGAAAAGTATATATTTTCATTCCACATTATTTGCTATACTTATAACAATGATTACTAAGGTACTGTGTGTTCTGAACTAGTGTAAAACATTAATGGGATTCAAGCGAAGCAAAATATTGTTCTCAAAGTGATGTATCTTAAAAATGTATCTTGTATCTGTATCTTTAACATACATTTTTAAGTATATTTGCCCATATCTGCCCCTTGAATACAGAGACAACCCTTGAATACAATGACTTAACCCCCATGAGTACAATGATTTAAATCACCGTATTCAAGGGCTTAAGTAATCAATATCATACGAGTTCACATCAGCCAGAACTCGGTAACGACGCAAAACAATAAATCAAAATGTTCTCTTCTCACCAAACTAATAAAAATTATGAGTAAAAACAAAAATTAAATTAAGTATTTTTGGATAAACGCCAAAAAATAATAATAATAAGCATTTTTGGAATAAACGCCCAAAAAAAATAAAATCCCATATTCATTCGCCACAAACTGACATATACAGTACAGTAGATCAACCTCCGTATTGAAACAGACATTTTAAAAGTCCAAGAAGGCAAATGGGGAGGGGGAAGGAGGGTAAAGGACTGTGTTAGGTATCCGGAAAACCATTGACATTAACAAAAGGTTTCCGACAGGTTGTGGGCGCGCGCAGGAGCGGTCGGTGGTGGTGGTGGTGGCGGCAAAGCGGGCCCGCCCAGTCAGACACACGGCCCTAACTCAAGTGTCAGTCTCCCCTCGTTCTCCAAGCTCTTCACAGCACCTCCCGGACCCCTCCCGCACCCCTCCCGCTCCAATTCGTCTATTCTAGGTAACTTACAGAACCTGTTAACTATCCCTGGTAACTCTCCTTGGTAACTCATTCTACCTGTTAACTATCCCTGGTAACTCATTCTACCTGTTAATTATCCCTGGTAACTCATTCTACCTGGTAACTCTCCTTGGTAACTCATTCTACCTGTTAACTATCCCTGGTAACTCATTCTACCTGTTAACTATCCCTGGTAACTCATTCTACCTGTTAACTATCCTTGGTAACTCATCCTACCTGTTAACTATCCCTGGTAACTCATTCAACCTGTTAACTCACTCTAACAATCAACGTCGCTCATGTGATTTATGCCACTGAGAATTAAATCTCCATCCGCCATGTGAAAAATTAGTGTGTGTGTTGACTCTCTGTTAGAACTGGCTGGTAACTTTGGTTAGTATTCAAATTGCGTCACTCATTTGCATTAGTGATATAACGTGTGTGTGTGTGTGTTATATGGGAGTAAGTTATTTATTTTGGCCCTGTACTAATTTGTTCACGGTGACATTGATTCTTGACGATTCTTTTTTTTTCTTCCTCCTATCTACACCTCGATAACCCCCCCCCCTCCCCCCGACACCTACCTCCCCCTCTGTCCGTCCGCGACAAGCTACGCCACACCCCCCAACACACCCCCTCAATAACACCCTGCCCCCCCTCCTACAGTACCGGGGAAGGAGAGTTGTGAGTTGTGACAGCTCCTCCACGAGGTGTGTTACACAGGTCGTCTCCTCAACCATCTACCCGCAGGACAACAAGCGGGTAATACGGAATATGTGGATACATGGGTTAAGTGGCTGATCCACACACCCAGCTCCACATTAAGTGTTCTCGTCTCCACTCCCTCGCCATATTGGAAACGATTTGTCAATAAAGTCAACAATGGCTATGACTTAAAAGTGTTGGTTGTGGTGTGTGAGAGGTGCAGGGCCGGTAACTAGGCTGGCATATATGAGCCACGTGTCTCGTAATATTAATTATTAAGCGAGGCGCCGCAGCTGTCAAAGGAATATGCCAAATGTGCAATAGGAATTAGTTCATTTCAGTCGTGCCTTCTGGTGTGTAAAATGAGGTTCATCTAACAGGAGGACCTTGTGTGGTGAAGGGGAGTAGGGAACGTGATGAAACTGTCGTGAACATTGACTTAATATTTACTGCTTTGCTTCATAAACATTCAGTAATATTTATAAAGTGTATGAAATTGTGTTATCTCGACGTTTGAGTGATTCGTTTCGTGTGGCATCAGAAAATGTTTATATGGCGGCGTCGGGGCACGAGACTGTGGTTTGCCTCCAACAATCACCTCGAGATGATGTTAAGTAATTTATTTTGTCGGCTCTGTGTAGTAGTAGATGTTTGTGTAAGATGAAAGATAGTACACGAAATGGTAAAACATGGCGACGACACAGAGCTTAAGACATGTGGCAAGGTTTCATGGCCTCTCAAAAGTATTTATATAACGTTATTGTCGATGTATGCTTTTTTCGTAAGCGGAATATTTTAATATAGCAGTGGTGGTTAATATGGCGGTCGGTTATGAAGATAATGAAGAAAATATGTGTAGTTGAGGAAGGAAGATCGATAAGGAAAGTTGCATGGCGGTGCATGACAAAAGGCGGGGCCAGGAGTGCGCCGGTCGCTGCTAGAGGTGCGCAGCCCTTCATCACTACTACCACCATCAACAACAACACTGCTGTCTCTTACTGGTATAACACAGGTGTGAGCAATACAAATAACGGTAAATAAAAATCAATGTTCTTGGAGGTCGATGATATCTGGCAAAGTAAGGCAGGAAGACAACAAAATGGCGGACACCCTCGGCTAAGAGCAAGTTGCATTCCTCGCTCTATATTGACTTACTTTACACGTACACTAAAGGCCACGCTAACACCTTGCAACAAGTAGAAGCCACAACAATATGTTTAAATATGGTGTTCCCATCTAAAATGCAGTAATGGTATTCTGACACACCCTGGAGCAGAGTACAAACGGGAGGATATACTAATCATGGTAACAACAGCCACTTTTCGTGATTCATGAACTCGATAAAAATATTTCTCTTACGGCTGAATGAAGTTTGATTTTTCATTTGTGGTAATTAATTTCTCATAAAATTCGGAGAACAAGTACGCGGATAAGTACTAGACAGGAAAGGTCATAAACTCGTAACGAAGAATAAGACTAGGCCAACGGCAAGTAAGGATATAAGCGGTGACGTGATAAATACGAAAAATGTGAAATGTATGATGCTTTTGTTTCACCAATTATAAGAAATAATTAAAAAAAAAATGAAGCCATCAATATTCGATGACGGTAGAATTTTTGTATATAATTCAGTTGCTGATTTAGCGAGGAGTTTTAACTGTCAGGTCTCTCGTTACTGATCATCAAAATAACAACATTAAAATACACGTGAGTACTTGGTCAAGGTTCTGTATATAAGTTTGCTTACTTATTGGCCTACTTATTCATTTACTTACTTAATTTCTTACTTATTGGTTTTAAAGTGTCCAGTATCTTCAATCTGAGTATACACGGTGCAGGGTTGACAACCAGTCCTCCACTCTAAAGGTTCTCGGGCTGTTTTTACCAGTTCTCTAAGGTTTTGTATCTCTCTAGGGATCCAGTTTTTAATTTCAATCATCCATCCCAGTCTGTGCCTTCCCCTGGTCCTCCTGCCCTCATCTTTGCCCATTAATATTTCTTTAATCTTCCCCTCATCCGTAATTATATGATCACAGTATCTAATATTTCCTTTTCTGTACAACCCAAACATTTCTCTCAAGTTTTTGCTAACCTTAGTACCTCTTCATTTGTTTCCCTGTCAGTGTAGTTTATTCTTAACATTCTCCTTAACACCACGTTGCAAAGGCCGCCAACCTCATTCTGTTGTCTGCTGAGTGTCCACACATCTGGCCCTTACAACAGTCCTGGCCCTGTAAAGCTTCTCAGCAGCCTTTTTTCTCATATTAAAGTTAATGTCTCTTTTCATTTGGTTATACAGATTATTAAATGCTGTTTTTTCTTGCCCTATTCTTGTTTTGATTTATTCCATACATCAACCATCACACCTAATTTACTTACTAAATATACAAAATTTTCCACTTGCTTAAGTTCCTTGTTGTCTACCATAATTTTAATTTTAAAATATATTTCCAATTTAGAAATAATCATTAATTTAGTTATATTCTTCAAGTTTTTCCACTAATCTGTTAACCAGTTTTTGTAATGCCTCTTCACTCTCCGTGATAAGAGCAGCATCGTCTGCATGTCGTGTATTATACATTACTTTACCATTCTGCTGTTCAGATAACTCACTGTCTATTCTAAATTTTATTCAACTTAAAGTAATGTTAAATAAGACTTAGCAGGCATGACTTATTAATCTTATCGTTCTAAACTGGGTGCTCTCTAAGGCTCGTGGCTTTTGAGGTAATAATACAAATACTGATTATTTTAAATCGCTGGGAAGGTCGCCTTTTGAAGAACGAGGAACATATTCTAGGCAAACATTTGATCCTATTCTTGTTCATTTGTTTTGTAAATTCTGCTGGAAGCTGACCAACACCACAAGCGTTATCATTTTCCATCATTGCTCACAGCTGCCTCAACTTCTGTTTCCAGAATTGGCATTTCGGTCTTTATTTCCTTTTCGTTTTTTACCTCTATTGTATCCTATCACTGTATAGTTCTTCTACATACTCTGCCCATCTCTCTTACTTTTTCTGCCTCAAACAGGATTTTATTGTCTTTGTTTTTAATAATTCCTCCCCATTTATTTCCTTTTTTCTGTACAGTTCCCCATCGTTATGTCTTCTGTCGTCATCTTGAAGCTCCTTCCATTACTCTTCTGTGTTGTTTACATTGTCCTGGGGTAAGACCCATGTATACAAATGCCCAGGGTGTTGTTCAAACCACGTGTTTGCAATTATCACATTGTTTTATTTACAAAAGTCAATTATTATTTCCCTTCTCTCATTTCTATTACCCAACCCATGTGGTCTCACTTCTGGTGCTACTTCCCTTTCCAAACTTTTGTGTTAAAATCGTCCATTATAACCAGACATCCATTAAACTTTACGGTGGCTTTTACTTTTATTAAATCTTCATTAAAAAATTAAGACTTCATTCTCAATATTATTTGTTGGTGCATAAACCTGTGTTATTACCAAGGCCTTGGGTTTAGCATTAAACTTGACCATCAGAACCTATCTCACACTGCCCAATATCCCTTCACACTACTGCTCAACTTCTGGTTTACAATAATACCAACACACTCATGTTTTCACCACCTTAATTATGAAGGAAGAATCTTCACCGCTAATGCTATTTGAACCAGTCCATCTTACTTCACTAAATCCCAGAATGTCCCACTGCAATCCTTTCATTCCCCTACAGACATTTACATATTTAACAGCGTCATATAATGTCCTCAGAGCCCATGCTCATCAATCTTTATTTTGTATTGGTTCATTTTTAAACATTCCATCGTGTTTAATGCCCAAGACTTTGTTTTCCCCGGACGGTACTTGCTAGCTCTCGGTGGCACACTGCCCACAAGCCCGGAAGGCAATGAGGTTGGACCTTAATGTGACGATGATCTAACAGGAAGGCCAGAAAATAATTTATTGTGTCTATCCATGGTTGTGGGAGAGCAAGAGATGAAGTTATTGAGAATGGATTCCCCAAATCTCTCTCATCAGAAGATTAATTAAAGGGAGTATAAAACGTCGGGGATGAGACAATTCGACACACACAAAAGAAGTAAAATTTAATAGTAGATCCAAGTGTACAGTGGTATACAAATCTCTTATATGTACAGTACAATACACTCATTTCTAGACTCAGAGTTTCAGGTAATTGTTGTATAAAATTTTTCACTAAGGTGTGTGTGTGTGTGTGTGTGTGTGTGTGTGTGTGTGTGTGTGTGTGTGTGTGTGTGTGTGTGTGTGTGTGTGTGTACAAACAAGCTCACTCCGTCATTACTATATGTCTCTCACCCCTCATTACTGTCTCTCACCCCCTCACTACTGTCTCTCACCCCATTACTGTCTCTCACCCTACTGTCTCTCACCCATTACTGTCTCCACCCCCACTACTGTCTCTCACCCCTCATTACTGTCTCTCCACCCATTACTGTCTCTCACCCCCATTGCTGTCTCTCACCTACTGTCTCTACCCCCATTACTGTCTCTCACCCCCATTACTGTCTCTCACCCCTCATTACTGTCTCTCACCCCTCACTACTGTCTCTCACCCCATTACTGTCTCTCACCCCATTACTGTCTCTCACCCCCATTACTGTCTCTCACCTCCATTACTGTCTCTCACCCCCCATTACTGTCCTCTCTTCATTCTGTCTCTCACCCCCCCATTACTGTCTCTCACCCCCCTACTGTCTCTCCCCCCCATTACTGTCTCTCACCCCATACTGTCTCTTTCATTACTCTCTCACCCCCATACTGTCTCTCACCCCTCACTACTGTCTCTCATCCCCCCCACTTCTGTCTCTCACCCCCTCACTACTGTCTCTCATCCCCCACTACTGTCTCTCACCCCCCCATTACTGTCTCTCACCCCCTCTCTGTCTCTCATCCCCCCCACTGTCTCTCCACCCCCATTCTGTCTCCCCCTCACTGTCTCTCATCCCCTACTGTCTCTCACCCCTCCTCTGTCTCTCATCCCCCACTACTGTCTCCCCCCCCATTCTGTCTCTCACCTCCACTGTCTCTCACCCCCTCTGTCTCTCCCCCCCCATTACTGTCTCACCCTCCATTACTGTCTCTCCCCCCCCCCCCCTACTGTCTCTCTCATCCCCCCACTTACTGTCTCTCACCCCTCACTACTGTCTCATCCCCCCACTGTCTCCTCCCCATTACTGTCTCTCACCCCTCATTACTGTCTCTCACCCCTACTGTCTCTCCCCTCTCTGTCTCTCACCCCCCATTACTGTCTCACCTCATTACTGTCTCTCACCCCTCTTTCTGTCTCACCCCCCCATTACTGTCTCTCATCCCCCCACTACTGTCTCTCACCCCCTCACTACTGTCTCACCCCTCACTACTGTCTCTCACCCCCATTACTGTCTCTCACCCCTCATTACTGTCTCTCACCCCTCCCTACTGTCTCCCCCATTACTGTCTCTCTCACCCCTCACTACTGTCTCTCCCCCACACACTGTCTCTCCCCCCTGTCTCTCACCCCCTCCCCTTACTGTCTCCCCTCCCCTCACTGTCTCTCACCCCCCCATTACTGTCTCTCATCCCCCCACTACTGTCTCACCCCTCACTGTCTCACCCCTCACACTGTCTCTCATCCCCTCCTCTGTCTCTCACCCCTCACTACTGTCTCTCACCCCTCATTTCCTGTCTCTCACACCCCCCATTACTGTCTCTCACCCCCATTACTGTCTCTCACCCCCCATTACTGTCTCTCACCCCTCATTTCTGTCTCCCCTCATTACTGTCTCTCCCCTCATACTGTCTCTCACCCCCATTACTGTCTCTCATTACTGTCTCTCACCCCTCATTACTGTCTCTCACCCCTCACTACTGTCTCTCACCCCTCACTACTGTCTCTCACCCCTCACTACTGTCTCCTCACCCTGTCTCTCACCCCTCACTACCCCATCTCTCACCCCTCACTACTGTCTCTCACCCCTCCCTGTCTCTCACCCCCACTACTGTCTCTCACCCCCTCACTACTGTCTCTCACCCCCCCATTACTGTCTCTCACCTCTCTGTCTCTCACCCCATTACTGTCTCTCACCCCTCATTACTCTCTCTCACCCCTCACTACTGTCTCTCACCCCCACTACTGTCTCTCACCCCCATTACTGTCTCTCACCCCTCACTACTGTCTCTCAACCCCACTACTGTCTCTCACCCTCATTACTGTCTCTACCCTCACTACTGTCTCTCTCTCTCACCTCTACTACTGTCTCTCACCCCCATTACTGTCTCTCTCACCCCTCACATTTCCTCTCACCCCCATTACTGTCTCTCTCACCCTCACTACTGTCTCTCACCCCCCATTACTGTCTCTCACCCTCATTACTCTCTCTCCACCCCCATTACTGTCTCTCTCACCCCTCATTACCTCTCTCACCCCCATTGTCTTCACCTCCCCATTCTCTCCTCACCCCCATTACTGTCTCTCACCTGATTTGTGGATCCTCCACCAACGTCCCACCCAACGTCCACACCCAACGACCACCCAACGTCCACACCCAACGTCCACACCCAACGTCCACACCCAACGTCCACACCCAACGTCCACACCCAACGACCACACCAACGTCCACACCAACGTCCACACCCAACGTCCACACCCAACGTCCACCTCCACCACCCAACGTCCACCCAACGTCCACACCCAACGTCCACATACAACGTCCACACCTACTGTGCGTTACCCCCCCCACTATTATAACTTTTTGACCTTTTTCACACCTGAGAGACCGAGTTTTTGTTGTTCGTTAATCAGTACCAATATTCCTACACTGGTGATGTCCCATATATATACTGGACCATATGTGTTAACCCTTTACCCATGGTGTCTACACATTCTCCCATATTGACCCTGATGTCTTTCTACAAGACTCACTGGGTTACACCAAACCCAACTGTAACTATTACTTTCCTGACTCACCTGGAGTTAAGTTCCATCCTCATATCACCTCAACCTTCTCCCCAATTAGCCGCATAATATCAGCAGCATTCCCTCACTTTGAGTACATTTATAGATCAGTGTATATCTTTACACAAATTGATGTACTTGGGTTCTGTGAGACCAAACTCACTAATGATATTGAACATTGTTTAGCATCCCTAATTATACTGGACACTGCGTCGCACTATATGTTGATATTCAGTACAACACTTCTGCCAGAGATGATTTAAAGGTCTAGGAGAAGTTCATGGAGTGTTTTTACTGAATTACGTAATCTACAGAATACCCCACACTAATGTAAGGAGCTTTCTTGATAAATTATCGGAGCTTATCTTCATGTCTTAGAGTGAAACTTTGCTACATTACAGGAGATTTCAACCTTGATCTATAAACTAGAGATAGGCACCTCAGTAATAGACCTTCTTGCTACCTGTCATTTCTAAACTCTTCTTCAACACTATAACCAAAACCACTGAGTACCACCACCTCTGCCACTGTGAGGATCATATCTGACTAACAACACTGCTAACAATCTAGCAAGGGAATTATTTATAACAATATCTCAGATCACTTCCCAGTTTCTGCCACGTATAACCAGTCGCAAGATCTGAGAAAGGTCTAGTAGAGTCTCAATTAAATACTGAGACTACTGCACCGGCAACATGCTCCTTTTTTAAAACAACTTAATGAATGATAAGTGGGATCTTGTCTATGCCTCCGACAACCCTAACGTGAACAGCTGCAACTTCTCTTGTATCTTCATTGCTTGCTTTGATAAGTGCTTCCCCCTCAAGACTAAGTTAGTAAAAACTTTATCTTCAAGCCCTATATTACAAGTGAAATCAAGGCAATGATAAAAGAAAAACACAAACTCCAAAGAAAATTTCCAAAAAGACCCATAACTTTCGGTGATGCTTTACCGAAGTATCAGAAATACAGTAACTCAAGCAGTTAGAAATCCCAGGTGTAGCTATTATACAAATCAGCTACAGTCAGCATTAGGCAACAGCAAGGAAATCTGGAATATCATCAATTCTATTCAAAACAGGAACACTCAACCCACGGCCCCTCACTCGGCTTTTATGATAGATGATTCCGTTGTAACGGAAATCCCTTCATCCAAACACTTTCAGTGATGACAAAATCTTGTGCAGAAACATCTCTAATCACCATGAGGAATTTAGAGCCAACCGCAAAACACACAGCAAAATCACTTATCCCTGTCGCATATAAATTATTGACCATCATAAAATGCCCAAATATGCAGCAGCCCACTTATTACTACCTGTCTCTTACACATGTGTAGTTCTATCCTTTCCGGATAAACTAAAAATTGTAAGTTCACCCAGCATATAAAATTCTTGGGGAAAAATCTTTTCAAGAATACCGCCCCTATCAGTCCTCCCAGCCTCGAGTAAGATACTGAAGAAGCTACGTAGTTGACCAAACCTTCTTGCAGTGTAAAACATCCTTACAGACTATCAGTCGATTTGCTAGGACATCAACTGAGAGTGCTCTGCTATCGTTTCCAATGACATCTTAAATCCTTTGATGACCGTCAGTTCAGTCGGTATATTTTTGAACCTCTAAAGCCTTCGATACTGTCGACCATACCATCTTGCTTGAACATTCACAGTGTTAGGCCTGTCCCAATACCCTGTATCTGTCCAACAGGAAGCAGTTCGCATAATAATCATCCATCTGACTCATCAGTTTTTCATGGCGTCCCCCAAGGCTCTATTCTCGGTCTTGTACTGTTCTGTACATAAACGATATAGTCCACTCCAGCGCACCTCCAAAAAATATAACTTATTTGCAGACTATTGTAATCTCTATGCCAGCAACCCAGATCTCCATTCCTTGATGAGAACTATGAACACTGAATTGACCTAAGTCAGCCCTGGGTAATATGTTAAAACTGACCTTAAACCGAAAAACACTACACCATCGTTCACAGAAAGAAAACCAACGTCCCCCACCCACTTTACGTCTCTTTACGTCCACACCCACTGCATGTCCCACCCACTCTTTACGTCCACACCCACTGTATGTCCACACCCACTGTACGTCCACACCCACTGTATGTTCACACCCACTGTACGTCCACACCCACTATTGTCGTCCACACCTACTGTATCCACACCTACTGTAATGGCCCCACACCTACTGTACGTCCACACCCACTGTACGCCACACCCACTGTGTAATGTCCACACCTACTGTACGTCCCACCCACTGTGGCCGTGTCCACACCCACTGTGGCCGTCCACACCTCCACTGTAATGTCCACACCCACCGTATCGTCCACACCTACTGTACGTCCCCACCCACTGTGGCCGTCCACACCCACTTTACGTCCACACCCACCGTACGTCCCACCCACCCTTTACGTCCACACCCACTGGCCGTCCCCACCCACTCTTTACCGCCCACACACCACTGTATGTCCACACCCACTGTACGTCCACACCCACCGTATGTCCACACCCACCGTACGTCCACACCCACTATACGTCCACACCCACTGTACGTCCACACCTACTGTGGCCGTCCACACCTACTGTACCGCCCACACCCACTCGTATCGCCCACACCTACTGTAATGCCTCCACACTTCATTGTATGCTCCCTACCTACTGTACGCTCATACTCCACTGTATGGGTCTTACACTTACTGTGGCTGTCTATTACCTACTGTGGCTGCCCATATATTACCTACTGTATGTCTCTACCTACTGTATGTTCATTGGCTCACTGTGGCTGTTCATGGCTACCTACTGCATGTCTGCTATTACTCTACTGTAATGTCCTCTACCTACTGTATGTCTACATCCACTGTATTGCCCACACTTACTGTATTGCCCATACCCACTGTGGGCCGTCTCACACTCTACTGTAATGTCTACACCTACTGTACGTCCACACTCCACTGTGGCCGTCCACACCTACTGTACGCCTCCACACCTACAATGCCCGACACTCCACTGTTGGGCCCACACCCCACTGTGGTCAAGTTCACACCCACTGTACGTCCACACACCCACTGTACGTCCACACCCACTGTACGTCCACACCCACTGTAATGTCCACACCCACTGTACCGCCCACACCCACTGTAATGTCCACACCTACTGTAATGTCCCACCCACTGTACGTCCACACCTACTTTACGCGTCCACACCCACTGTACGCCCCTCACCCACTTTACGTCCACACCCACTGCACGCCCCCACCCACTCTTTACGCCCACACCCACTGTATGTCCGCCACACCCACTGTATGTCCACAATTCCACTGTATGTCCACACCCACTGTACGTCCACACCCACTTTATACGTCCACACCTACTTCTGTACGTTCATTACCTACTGTGGTCGCCCGCCACCTACTGTACGCCACACCCACTGTACGTCCACACCCACTGCACGTCCACACCTACTGTACGTCCCCACCCACTGTGGCCGTCCACACACCCACTGTAATGTCCACACCTACTGTGGCCGTCCACACCCACTGTAATGTCCACACCCACTGTAATTCTTTCACCCACTGTACGTCCACACCCACTGTAATGTCCACACCCACTGTACGTCCACACCTACTGTGGCCGTCCTCACCCACTGCACAGTCCACATCCACTGTAATGCCCACACCTACTGTACCGCCCACACCCACTGTGGCCGCCCACACCCTACTGTACGTCCACACACCCACTGTACGTCCACAATTCCACTGTGGCCGCTCATACACCTACTGTAATGTTCATTACCTAATGGCCGTTCACACTCACTGTAATGTCTATTACCTACTGTAATGTCCACACCCACTGTAATACGTCCACACCCACTGCATGTCCACACACCCACTGTAATAACCACACCACTGTAATGTCCATTACCTACTGTAATGTGCCCACCTCCCTACTGTACGCCCCACCCACTGTAATGCCCACACCCACTGTACGTCCACACCCACTGCACGTCCACACCCACTGTGGCCGTCCACACCCACTGTGGCCGTCCACACCCACTGTACGTCCACACCCACTGTACGTTCACACCCACTCACCGCCCACACCTACTGTACCGCCCACACCCACTGCACGCCCACACCCACTGTACGCCCACACCCACTGTACGCCCACACCCACTGTAATGTCCACACCTACTGT
>NW_024733231.1:9406076-9457862 GCF_018991925.1 Homarus americanus
GGCCGTCCCACCCACTGTGACAATGTCCACACCCACTGTAATGCTCCACACCCACTGTAATGCCCACACCCACTGTGACAACCCCACCTACTGTACGCCCACACCCACTGTACGCCCACACCCACTGTAATGTCCACACCCACTGTAATGTTCACACCCAATACTGTACGTCCACACCTACTGTACGACCACACCCACTGCGGCCGTCCCACCCACTGTAATGTCCACACCCACTGTGTACGCCCACACCCACTATACGTCCACACCCACTGTACCTCCACACCCTACTGTACGTCCACACCTACTGTACACACCCACTTGGGGATGTCTCCCACTCCACTGTACGTCCACAATTCCACTGTAATGTCCACACCCACTGTACCTTCCACACCCACTGTATCGCCCCTACCTACTGTGGCCGTCTACACCTACTATACGCCCACACCCACTGTGGCCTCCCCACACCTACTGTACGTCCACACCCCTACTGTACGACCACACCCACTGTGTCCTCACCCACTGTAATGTCCATACACCCACTGCCTGCCACCACTGTGGCCTGAGACACCTGCTACTGTAATGCCCACACCCCACTGTACCCACCACACCCACTGCACGTCCCCACCCACTGCATGTCCACACCCACTGTGGCCGTCCACACCACTATAATGTCCACACCCACTGTACGTCCACACCTACTGTAATGTCCACACCCACCTCGGTGGGCCGTCCACACCCACTGTAATGTCCACACCCACTGCACCTCCACACCTACTGTAATGTCCCCACCCACTGTACGTCCACACCCACTCAGGCCGTTCATACCCACTGTACGTCCACACCCACTGTACGCTGCCCACACCCACTTTACGTCCACACCCACTGTACGCCTCCCCACCTACTGTAATACCTCCACACCCACTCACCGCCCACACCCACTGTACGTCCACACCTACTGTGGCCACGTCCACACCCACTGCAGTCCCCACCCACCGTGGCCGTCCACACCCACTGTACCTCCTCCACACACCCACTGTACCTCCACACCCACTGTACGTCCCCACCCACTGTACGTTCCCCACCCACTCACGTCCACACCTACTGTGGCCGTTCACACCCACTGTACGTCCACACTCCACTGTACGTTCACACCCACTGTAATGTCCACACCCAATGTGGCCGCCCACACCCACTGTGTGTACGTCCACACCTACTGTATGTCCACACCCACTGTACGTCCACACCCACTGGGCCGCCACACCTACTGTACGTCCACACACCTACTGTACGCCCACACACCCACTGTGGCCACGTCCTCTCACCTACTGTAATGCCCACACCTACTGTAGCTGTCCACACTCACTGGCCAAGTCCACACCTACTGTAATGTCCAGCACTGTAATGTCCACACCTACTGCTGTACGCCCCCTACCCACGGCCAGTTCATTACTCACTGTAATGTCCACACCCACTGTAATGTTCACACACCCACTCGTATGTCCACACCCACTGTATCGCCCACACCCACTGTGGCCGTCCACACCCACTGTACGTCCACACCTACTGTAGCCGTCCACACCCACTGTGGCCGTCCACACCCACTGTGTACTGCCACCCACTGTAATGTCCACACACCCACTGTACGTCCCTCACCCACTGTACGTCCACACTCCACCGTGTGGCCTCCACACCTACTGTACGTCCCTCACCCACTGCACGTCCACACCTACTGTACGTCCACACCCACTGTACGTGACCACACCCACTGCATGTCCACACCCACTGCACGCCCACACCCACTGTACTCTTCCACACCTACTGCACGCCCACACCCACCTGGGCCTCTGACACCTACTGTACGCTCCACACCCACTGTGGCCGTTCACACATTAATCTACTGTGGCCGTCCACACCCACTGTAATGTCCACACCCAGGCCTCCAATACCTACCGTACGCTGCCCACACCTACTGTGGCCGACCACACCCACTGTAATGCCCCTACCCACTGTGGCCGTCCACACCTACTGTACGTCCACACCTACTCTTATACAAGTTCACACCTACTGTATGTCTACACCTACTGTATGTCCACACCCACTGTACGTCCACACCCACTGTAATGTCCACACCCACTGTAATGTCTCACCCACTGTAATGTCCACACCCACTGTACGTCCACACCCACACTGTATTTCCACACTTCATTGTAATAAGTTCATACTTCCTATTGGGCTGACCTCATACCTTACTGTAGGCTGCCCTTTACCTACTGTGGCTGCCCATATTACCTACTGTACGTCTCACAATTTACTATACGCCCATATTACCCACTGTACCTCCACACCTACTGTAATGCCCACACCTACTGTAATTTTACCACACCCACTGTAATGTGCTCACCCACTGTAATGCCCACACCCACTGTACCGCCCACACCCACTGTACCTCCACACCCACTGTAATGTCCCCACCACTGTAATGTCCACACCCACTATACGCCCACACCCACTGTACCTCCACACCTACCGTACGTCCACACCTACTGTAAATGCACTCACACCCACTGTACGTCTCCCACCCACTGGCGTCCATTAACTCCACTGTAATGCCCACACCCACTGTGGCCTCCACACCTACTGTACGCCCATTACCTAATACTGTAATGACCACACCCACTGTAATGTCCCCACCCACTGTATCGTCCACACCTACTGTGGCCGTCCATTACCCACTATACGTCCACACCCACTGTACGGCCCACACCTGTACGTCCACACCCACTGTAATGTCCACACCCACTGTACGTCCACACCCACTGTGGCCTCCACACCTACTGCACGCCTCCCTACCCACTGTACGTCCACACCCACTGTACGTCCACACCCACTGTAATGTCCACACACCCACTGTACCGCCCACACCCACTGTAATGTCCCCACCCACTGCACGCCCCCACCTACTGTACCTTCACACCCACTGCGGTCGCTCCACACCCACTGCATGTCCACACCTACTGTGGCCGTCCACACCCACTGTAATGCCCCTACCCACTGTACCGCCCACACCCACTGTACCTCCACACCCACCTCCTCCACACCCACTGTACGTCCCTACCCACTGTACGTCTCCTACCCACTGCATGTCCACACCCACCGTGGCCGTCCACACCCACTGTACGTCCACACACCCACTGTACGTCCACACCCACTCAGGCCGTCCACACCCACTGTACGTCCACACCCACTGTAATGTCCACACCTACTGTGGCCGTCCACATACCCACTGTACGCGTCCACACCTACTGTAATGCCCCCTACCTACAGCCTATCCACACACCCACTGTAATGCCCACACTCCCACTGTACGTCCACACCCACTGTACGTCCACACCCCACTGTAATGTCCCCACCCCACTGTACCTCCACACCCACCGTGGCCGTCCACACCCACTGTAATGTCCACACCCACCGTGGCAATGTCCACACCTACTGTACGTCCACACCCACTGCATGTCCACACACCTACCGTGTACGTCCACACCCACTGTGGCCGTCCACACACCCACTGTAATGTCCACACCTACTGTACGTCCACACCCACTGCAATGTCCACACCCACCGTAATGTCCACACCCACCGTACGTCCACACCTACTCGTGTATGTCCACACCCACTGTACGCCGCCACCTACTGTACCGCCCACACCCACCGCCGTGGCCGTCCACACCTGCCTCCTGTGGCCGTCCACACCCACTGTACGTCCACACCCACCGCACGTCCCCACCCACTGTAATGTCCACACCCACCGTGGCCGTCCACACCTACGGTACGTCCACGGCCCACCTCGTAATGCCCCTCACCCACTGTACCGCCCACACCCACTGTACCTCCACACCCACTGTACTCTCCACACCCACTGTAATGCCCCCACCCACTGTACGTCCCCACCCACTGTACCGCCCACACACCCACTGTACGCCCCACCCACTGTAATGTCCACACCCACCTCGTGGCCGTCCCCACCCACTGTACGTCCACATCCACTGTGGCCCCTCCCCACACCCACTTCCTCCGTACGCCCACACCCACTGTACGTCCACACCCACTGTGGCCGTCCCTACCCACTGTACGTCCACACCCACTGTACGCTTTCACCCACTGTAATGTCCACACCTACTGTACGCCCACACCCACTGTAATACGTCCACACCTACTGTGGCCGTCCACACCTTACTGCAATGTCCACAATTCCACTGTACGTCCACACCCACTGTACCGCCCACACCCACTGCAATGTCCCCACCCACTGTACGTCCACACCTTACTGTACGTCCCTACCCACTGTAATGTCCACACCTACTGTAATGTCCCTTACCCACTGTAATGCCCACACCTACTGTATCGCCCACACCCACTGTGGCCGCCCACACCGGCCAAAGTGCCCACACCCACTGTAATGCCCACACCCACTGTACGTCCACACGGCCTGTACGTCCCTACCCACTCAGGCCGCTCCACGCCCACTGTACGTCCACACCCACTGTACGTCCACACCCACTGTAATGCCCACACCTACTGCCGTCCACACCCACTGTAATGTCCACACCCACTGTAATGTCCACACCTACTGCACGTACTCACACCCACTGTATGTCCCCACCCACTGTATGCCCACACTCCACTGTGGCCAAGTTCATTACCTACTGTGGTTCATACACCTACTGTACGTCCACACCTCCCACTGTAATTGACAATTCCACTGTAATGTCCCTCACCCACTGTACGTCCACACTCCCATTGCATGCCCATATTACCCACTGTAATGTCCACACCTACTGTAGGCCGTCCACACCCACTGTGGCCGTCCACACCCACCAGCGTCCCACCCACTGTAATGTCCACACTCACTGTGGCTGCCCACACCCTACTGTGGTAATGTCCATACCCACTGTACGTCCCACCCACTGTGGCCGTCCACACCCACTGTACCTCCACACCCACTGTGGCCCACACCCACTGGGCTGCCCACACCCACTGCAATGCACTCACACACCCACTGTACGTCCCCACCCACTGTACGACCACACCCACTGTAATGTCCACACCCACTGGCTGCCCGCCACACCTTGCTCAGGCCGTCCACACCCACTGTACTTCCACACCCACTGTACCTCCACACCCACTGTACGTCCACACCTACTGTACGGTATTCACACCCACTGTACGCCCTCTTTACCCACCGGTGGCCGACCACACCTACTGTACGTCCACACCCACTCAGCCGTCCACACCCACTGTACGTCCACACCCACTGTACGTCCCCACCCACTGTAATGTCCACACCCACTGTAATGTCCACACCCACTGTACGTCCACACCCACTGTACGTCCCCACCCACTGTACGTCCCTCACCCACTGTACGTCCACACCCACCGTACCACACACCCACTGTACGTCCATTCCACTGTACGTCCACACCCACTGTACGCCCACACCCACTGTACGACCACACCCACTGTACGTCCCTCACCCACTGTAATGACCACACCCACTGCACGTCCACACCCACTGTACGACCACACCCACTGTGGTCGTCTCCTCTCCCTCACCCACTGTAATGTCCACACCCACTGTAATGTCCACACCCACTGTAATGACCACACCCACTGTACGTCCCCACCCACCGTGGCCGTCCACACCTACCGTGGCTGCCCACACCCACTGTAGTTCACACCCACCGTAATGTCCACACCCTACACTGTACGTCCACACCCACCGTACGCCCTCACCCACTGTACGCCACACACCCACTCGTGGCCGTCCACACCCACTGTACCGGCCCACACCCACCGTACATCCCCACCCACCGTACCGTCCACACCCACTGTACCTCCACACCCACTGTACCTCCACACCCACTGTACGTCCCTACCCACTGTAATGTCCCTTTACCCACTGTAATGTCCACACCCACTGTAATGTCCCCACCCACTGTGGCCACGTCCACACCCACTGCACGCCCTCCTCACCCACTGCACGCCCACACCCACTGTACCCCACACCCACTGTACGTCCACACCCACTGTGGGCCGTCCACACCCACTGTAATGCCCCCACCCACTGTGTCCACACCCACTGTACGTCCCCACCCACTGTAATGTCCACAATCACTGTACGTCCACACCCACTGTACGTCCACACCTACTGTACGTCCACACCTACCGTAATGTCCACACCCACCGTAGGTCCACACCCACCGTAATGTCCACACCCACTGTACGTCTTCACCCACTGTACGTCCACACCCCTACTGTAATGTCCCCACCCACTGTGGTCAGCCCACCTCCATTGTACGTCCCCACCCACTGTGGCCGTCCACACCCCACTGTACGTCCACACCCACTGTAATGTCCACACCCACTGTACGTCCCCACCCACTGTACGTCCACACCTACTGTACATCCTCACCCACTGTACGCCCACACCTACTGTACGTCCCACCCACTGTAATGTCCCCACCCACTGTGGCCGTTCCCACCCACTGTACCGTCCACACCTACTGTGGCCGTCCTCCACCCACTGTACGTCCACACCTACTGTACGTCCTCACCCACTGTACGTCCACACCTACTGTACGTCCACACCCACTGTGTCCACACCACTGTACGTCTATTGTTCCACTGTACGCCCCACCCACTGTATCGCCTCCACACCTACTGTAACGCCCACACCCACTGCACGCCCACACCCACCGGTACGTCCACACCCACTGCACGTCCACACCCACTGCATGTCCACACCCACCGTACGTCCACACCTACTGTACGTCCTCACCCACTGTAATGTCCACACCCACTGTAATGTCCCCACCCACTGTAATGTCCACACACCCACTGTACGTCCACACCCACTGTACCGGCCCACACCTACTGTACGTCCACACCTACTGTACGTCCCCACCCACTGTACGTCCACACCCACTGTACGTCCACACCTACTCAGGCCGTCCTCACCCACTGTGGCCGCCACACCCACTGTAATGTCCACACCCACTGTACGCCCCCACCCACTGTATCGCCCCACCCACTGTACGCGTCCACACCCACTGTACGTCCACACCTACTGTGGCCGTCCACGGCCTACCGTAGCCGTCCACACCCACTGTAATGCCCACACCTACTGTAATGGCCCACACCCACTGTAATGCCCCACCCACTGTGTCCACACCCACTGTGGCCGTCCACACCTACCGTGGCCGTCCACACCCACTGCAATGTCCACACCCCACTTGCATGTCCACACCCACTGTATTGCCCACACCCACTGTGGCCGTCCACACCTCCCATGTAATGTCCCTACCTACTGTACGCTGTCCACACCCACTGTGGCCGTTCACACCCACCGTACGTCCACACCCACTGTAATAAGTTCACACCCACTGTACGTCCACACCCACTGTAATGTCCACACCCACTGTACGCCCACACCTACTGTGGCTGTCCACACCCACTGTAATGTCCACACTCCACTGTACGTCTCATACACCCACAGGCTGCCCACACCTACTGTAATGTCCACACCCACTGTAATGTCCACACCCACTGTACGTCCACACCTACTGTACGGGTTCCACACCTTACTGTATCAAGTTCATACCTACTGTACGTCTACACCTACCAGCTGTCCACATTACCTACCTTCAGCGTCCACACCACTGTAATGCCCTCACCCACTGTAATGTCCATTACCCACTGTAGCCGTCTCATTACCTACTGTGGCTGTCCACACCTACTGTGGCTGCCCACACCCACTGTGGGCTGTCCCTACCTACTGTGGCTGCCCACACTCCCATTGTATGTCCACACCCACTGTGGCCGTCCACACTCACTCGTGGCCGTCTGGCCACCTACTCAGGCTGTCCACACCCACTGTAATGTCCACACCTGCCTGTGGCCGTCCACACCCACTGTGGCCGCCCACACCCACTGTAATGTCCACCTACTGTACGTCCACACCCACTGAACGTCCACACCCACTGCATGTCCCTACCCACTGTACGTCCTTCACCCACTGTAATGTTCACACCCACTGTGGCCGTCTCCTACCCACTGTACGCCCACACCCACTGTAATGTCCACACCCACTGTACGTCCACACCCACTGTAATGTCCACACCCACTGTAATGTCCACACCCACTGTATCACCGCCCACACCTACCGTACGTCCACACCCACTGTACGTCCTCACCTACCGTACGTCCACACCTGTACGTCCACACCCACCGTGGCCATCCACACCCACTGTAATGTCCACACACCTACTGTACGTCCACACCACTGTAATGTCTCCACCCACTGTGGCCGTCCATACTCTTACTGTAATGTCTCACCTACTGTGCCGTCCACACCTACTGTACGCTCCATACCTACTGTAATGTCCACACCTACGTCCACACCCACTTTACGTCCACACCCACTGTAATGTCCACACCCACTGTACGTCCACACCCACTGTACGTCCATACCCACTGTAATGTCACACCCACCGTACGTCCAATACCTACCGTAATGTCCACACCTACCGTGGTCGTCCACACCCACTGTACGTCCACACACCTACTGTACGTCCACACCCACCGGGCCGTCCACACCCACTGTACGTCCACACCTACTGTACGTCCACACCTACTGTACGTCCACACACCTACTGTACGTCCACACCCATCAGGCCGTCCCTTACCCACTGTGGCTGCCCACATTTACTGTGGCCGTCCACACCCACCGTAATGTCCACACCCCACTGTAATGTCCACACCCACTGTGGCCGTCCACACCCACTGTAATGTCCACACCCACTGTACGTCCACACTCCACTGTGGCCGTCTACACACCCAATGTACGTCCACACCCACTGTACGTCCACACCCACTGTACGTTCACACCTACTGTAATGTCCACACCCACTGTGGCCGGGCCCACACCACCGTACGTCCACACCTTACCGTAATGTCCACACCTACTGTACGTCCGCCACCCAGGCCGTCCACACCCATCAGGCCGTTCCACACCTACTGTACGTCTACACTCCACTGTACGTCCATACCCATCAGCGTCCATTACCCCACTGTGGCTGCCCACATACCCACTGTAATGTTCATTACCCCACTACTGCCCACACCCACTGTACGTCCACACCACTGCATGTCCACACCCACTGTACGTCCACACCCACACGCCTCCACACCCACTGTGGCCGTCCACACCTGGCCTGTGGCCCACACCCACTGTAATGTCCCTACCCACTGTACGTCCACACCCATTCGTGTGGCCGTCCACACCCACTGTATGTCCACTGTACGTGTGTGTAGGTATAATATAAGAGATTCATCTGACGAAGCTCCTCCCCAGCTTACTTCACCTGAAGATTAATCCCCCTAAACTATTTTGGTGTATTGGGTTAGGTTAGGTTCGATTAGGTTAGGTTAGGTTAGGTAGTTAGATTAGGTTAGCATTAGGGCGGTTAATTATTATAATAGAAAGATTTCCTAACCTAACCTAACCTAACTTAACTGACCGTATCCTAACCTAACGCATCATAACCCAAGTTTGTCTTATATTGGTGTTCTGTTTCAGGGAGGTGGTCGACTGAGAGATCAACTACCAGCGAGTTAGAAGACTTCAGGAAGTAACGAAGTGTTATAGAAATTGGGGAAACGTTGCAGAAAATGACAAAGTGTTACAGGAAGTGGTGAAATAGTACAGGAAGTGACAGGGTATCACAGGGTAATGACCAGAGTGTTACAGCGAGTGACAAAGGTGTTACAGAAAAGAGTAGGGGAGAGAGCCATACTTTTGAGACGATGTTGGGGTGTTTGTGGTGAAGCGTGTCATGGCCAGTAGGAGTGATCAATCGCTCTTAGACACTTGCACCACCCAGTCCACACCTTCCTCTGCCCACTCCACGCCCGCCACCGCCCACTCAACACCAACTACGCCCGTTCTCGTCACCACAGTTCGGTGGGCTGAGAAGCGAACTGCCCTGAAAGGTTGGTTTGATGATTGAATGAAATGTTTGTGTGTGTAATGTGATGTACAGTACAGGGGTTCATTATACGGTGTTGTACAGTACAGGGGTTCATTATACAGTGTTGTACAGTACAGGGGTTCATTATACGGTGTTGTACAATACAGGGGTTCATTTATACAGTGTTGTACAGTACAGGGGTTCATTTATACGGTGTTGTACAGTACAGAGGTTCATTTATACGGTGTTGTACAGTACAGGGGTTCATTTATACGGTGTTGTACAATACAGGGGTTCATTTATACGGTAAGTGCAGTAAGTTCATTTATACGGTGTTGTACAATACCGGGGTTCATTATACAGTGTTGTACAGTACAGGGGTTCATTTATACGGTGTTGTACAGTACAGAGTTCATTTATGTTGTATAGAACAGGTTCATTTATATGGTGTTTACAGCACAGGGTTCATTATACGGTGTTGTACAGTACAGGGTTCATTATACGGTGTTGTACATGTTCATTTATACGTGTTGTACAGTACAGAGGTTCATTTATACGGTACAGTACAGGGTTCATTTATACGGTGTTGTACAAACAGGGTTCATTTATACGGTAATGTGCAGTACAGGGTTCATTTATACGTGTTGTACAATACAGGTTCATTTATACAGTGTTGTACAGTACAGGGGTTCATTTATACGGTGTTGTACAGTACAGAGGTTCATTATATGGTGTTGTATAGAACAGGGGTTCATTTATATGGTGTTGTACAGTACAGGGGTTCATTTATACGGTGTTGTATAGTACAGGGTTCATTTATACGGTAATGTGCAGACAGGGTTCATTTATACGGTGTTGTACAACAGGGTTCATTTATACAGTGTTGTACAGTACAGGGTTCATTTATACGGTGTTGTACAGTACAGAGTTCATTATATGGTGTTGTATAGAACAGGGTTCATTTATGGTGTTGTACAGTACAGGGTTCATTTATACGGTGTTGTACAGACAGGTCATTTATACGGTGATGCACAGTACAGGGTTCATTTACACGGTGTTGTCAGTACAGAGTTCATTTATATGTTTGTATAAACAGGGTTCATTTATATGGTGTTGTATAGAACAGGGGTTCATTTATATGGTGTTGTACAGTACAGGGGTTCATTTATACGGTGTTGTACAGTACAGGGGTTCATTTATACGGTGATGTACAGTACAGGGGTTCATTTACACGGTGTTGTACAGTACAGGGGTTCATTTATACGGTGTTGTATAGAAGGGTATTTATATGGTGTTGTATAGAACAGGGGTTCATTTATATGGTGTTGTACAGTGGGGTTCATTTATACGGTGTTGTACAGTGTGTCATTTATACGGTGATGTACAGTACAGGGTTGATTTACACGGTGTTGTAATACAGGGTTCATTTACACGGTGTTGTACAGTACAGAGGTTCATTTATATGGTGTTGTATAGAACAGGGGTTATTTATATGGTGTTGTACAGTAAGGTTCATTTATATGGTGTTGTACAGCAGGGTTCATTTATGGTGTTGTATAGAACAGGGTTCATTTATATGGTGTTGTACAGTACAGGGGTTCATTTATATGGTGTTGTACAGTACAGGGGTTCATTTATACGTTTGTACAGTACAGAGGTTCATTTATATGGTGTTGTATAGAACAGGGGTTCATTTATATGGTGTTGTACAGTACAGGGGTTCATTTATATGGTGTTGTACAGTGCAGAGGTTCATTTAGACTAGGCCCCGTAACCTTTATATACATAACCTAACCTAACCTAAAATTAACTGGCAGTAGGTAGTACGCAGCTATCAAACAGGGAGGTACTACGGCCTGGAAAGATATTGGAAGCATAATGTGTTGTCTAATGGTAGACCCTGCTGCTATATGGCATCACGAAAATTGTGACCAAGCCCCAGGTTGCTCATCTGACTTTCTGCCTCATTTACACACAATTGTGGGGTCTCAACTTTTCTTATTGACAACACAACAAACATATATTGTTTCTCATTATTGATTTTTTTTTTTATTTATTATTATTATTATTATTATTATTATTATTATTATTATTATTATTATTTCGTCTCCCAGGTCCTGTTTTGGGTCAGTGACCTGTGCCCCGGGTGGCTAATCCCCGTAGAAAAATAATAGTAATCAACAATCGGCCGCAGCTGTGCTAAGGCAACTCAAGTCTGCAATCATTCCACAGGATTAAATGAGCAATACAAAGCTCAGTCTATATATTGTTACTTTAAGAAGACTTGTGATAAACAACGCTGTAATACAGGAAAACGGAACAATTGCCACTTGCCTAATTTGTTGTTTATAATAAAAGGGTAAACAAACTTTGTTTAGGATAAAATTATGTAATATATTATTTTATTTTAGCAATACAAATAAACGATTCACATACATAATACAGAAATGCTTTATGAAATAAAGTATTACTATAGATTGTACAGCACAGAACGAAAGAAAGCTAATGTGATAATTTTAGAGATAAAACTGTTCTCATTCCAAATAAAAATACAAAGAACAACTGTAAATCTAATATGAGGTTTGTGCCTGGAAATGGTTTGCAATTTCAGCAAAATTTGGTTCAAATTTAGTACCGGCAGCCATCACACGTTCTGTGGTGTGGACTTTGAGCGGTACTTGTTTCACAATGGTAAACACACTGATGAACAGTACGTCGATTAGAAAATTGAAAGAACGATAAACGCCCTATTCTCGGATATATCCTTCATCACTTACCCCAGATATTATTTTTTTACCCAAATTACACGTAGTAATAACAATCTTACCGGCAGCTTAACCGAATTTGGACGTCGTTCAACCGGTCGCATATAGCGGCCAGAAAAAAGGAGGGTAGCGGACCCCCTGATTGTCGACGGTGATGTTGATGTACAGTACAGGGTGTCAATATGTGGGAAGTGTGACGCATTGGGGCCTGGGGGGGGCAGTACAGGGTGTCAATATGTGGGAAGTGTGACGCATTGGGGCCTGGGGGGGGCAGTAGGTGTCAGTATGTGGGAAGTGTGACGCATTGGGGCCTGGGGCAGTACAGGGTGTCAATAGTGGGAAGTGACGCATTGGGGCCTGGGGGGCAGTACAGGGTGTCAGTATGTGGGAAGTGTGACGCATTGGGGCCTGGGGGGGCAGTACAGGGTGTCA
This sequence comes from Homarus americanus, assembly GCF_018991925.1. Classification (NCBI taxonomy): domain Eukaryota; kingdom Metazoa; phylum Arthropoda; class Malacostraca; order Decapoda; family Nephropidae; genus Homarus; species Homarus americanus. The sequence goes on from NW_024733231.1 coordinate 9,419,299, forward strand.
ATATGTGGGAAGTGTGACGCCTGGGGGGGCTGGAAAACAAAAAATGATAATAATTAAATAAATAAATAAATAAATAAAAACAGATTAACAGTGAGAAACGATATATATGTTGCGTTGTCAAAGTAAAAGAAACAGTTGAGACTCTGCAACTGTGTGTAAATGAGGCAAAGTAGATCAGCAACCCCGGACTTGGTCACAATTTTTGTGGTGCCATATGGCAGCAGGGTCTACCATTAGACAACACAGTATGCTTTCATGTTTGTAAGCTACCTACTGCATAATTCCTGGTGACAACATGTGGGAGGTGACCAACAGTCTGTGCCATCTGTGGTAGGGGCGGCCATGATGTATAAATCAATGCAGGTCAATAATATAAGCTGTGTGGCAGCAAACTCCCCTCACTTCCCCCGCCCCTTACTCCCCCCGCCCCTTCAATCCTCCAGCCCCCTTCCTCCTCCGTCCCTCACTCACCTCGCCCCCCTCCTCCCTCCGCCCCCTCACTACCCCCCCTTCACTTCCCCGCCCCTTCCTCCTCCCGCCTCTTCCTCCTCCCGCCTCCTTCCTCCTCCCGCCCTTCACTCCCCGCCTCCTTCACTCCTCCCGCCCCTTCACTCCCCGCCCCCTACACTCCTCCCTCCCTTCACTCCTCCCGCCCTTCCTCCTCTCCCCCCTTCCTCCTCCCGTCCCTTCACTCCCCGCCTCTACACTCCTCCTGCCCCTTCCTCCCGTCCCCTTCACTCCCCCGCCTCCTTCCTCCCCGCCTCCTTCACTCCTCCCCTCACTCCCCCGTCCCTTCCTTCCCCAGCCCTTCACTTCCCCGCCCTTCACTTCCCGCCCTTCACTTCTTCTTCCCCCTCACTCCCCGACCCTTCACTTCCTCCGCCCCCCACTTGTCTCTCCTCCTTCACTTCCTGACCCTTCACTTCCCCGCCCTTCATTTCCCCGCCCCTTCACTTCTTCGCCCCTCACTCCCCGACCCTTCCTTCCTCCGCCCCTTGTCTCTCCTCCCTTCACTTCCCCCGCCCTTCATTTCCCCCTTCACTTCCCTGCCCCCTTCACACCCCAGTCCCCTCTCCCCCCCCTTCACTCCCCGCCCTCTTCACTTCCCCTGCCCCCTTCTCCCCACCCTTCATTTCCCCCCCCCCCCTTCACTCCCCGCCCTTCACTTCCCCCGCCCTTCCTTCCCCCCGCCCCTTCACTTCCCCCCCTTCAATTCCCCTTTCACTTCCCATGCCTTCCCTCCTTTCTTCCCTTCACTTCCTTCCCCCCTTCACTTACCCCACCCCTTCACTCCCTCCTCCATTCACTTCCCCCCTTTCTTCCACTCCCTCGCCCTTCACTTCCCCCTGCCCCTTCACTTCCCTGCCCTTTCACTCCCTCCTCCCTTCACTTCCCTCTTCCCTTCTTCCCCCGCCTTTCTTCCTACCTCGCCTCCCCCCTGCCCCTTCACTCCCCCTGCCCCTTCACTCCCTCCTCCTTCTCTTCCCCTAACCCCCTCCTTTCTTCCTCCTCTCTCCTTTCTTACTCCTTCCACACAACTGTTACACAACTTAAGCTGCTGTGGTATGAAGATCAATTCTCGATGAGTCATACTTTATACATAATCTAACTACAGTATGTCCATTAAAGTGTTGACGATGTATTCTCAGAGGTTTGTTCCCTGCATAGTTGGTGAATACATCTCACATAATCAGTTAAAATAAGGTACTTATTTCCCTTACCTGGAGATGTGAGAACTCATCTGACAAACTGTGGGAGACTTGATGACCAAAATGGGTGTCTGATTGCACCGAGACTCTACCATAACTAGAGCCGAGGGAAGAGAAGAACACGATAGCAGAACTCTTCCATTATATACAGCAGTAAGAATGAGCGATAGTCAACAAAGGAGGAGTGTGTGTGTGTGTGTGTGTGTGTGTGTGTGTGTGTGTGTGTGTGTGTGTGTGTGTGTGTGTGGTGTGTGTGTGTGTGTGTGTGTGTGTGTGTGTGGTGTGTGTGTGTGTGTGTGTGTGTGTGTGTGTGTGTGTGTGTGTGTGTGTGTGTGTGTGTGTGTGTGTGTGTGTGTGTGTGTGTGTGTGTGTGTGTGTGTGTGTGTGTGTGTGTGTGTGTGTGTGTGTGTGTGTGTGTGTGTGTGTACTCACGATTTCCTCTACCCTCCTGCATTATAGCGGGGAAAGGCTTCAACAATGATGGTCTTTTTAAGCGCGTATTTAGGTTAGTAATTACACTATTATAATTTTGAAAAATTATTAGAAATATAACTTTGTTAAAGCGATTAATCTTGTTTTCCTAGCGACTGCCTCATTCAGTGATGGACAGCTGGGAGCATAAGGACCGGACTTGTTCAAGGTTACTAGCTACTGATCTTGGTCTACCTGTCCACTTGTCCAGTTCAGCACCCAAGCTTTGAGCCACGTGGCTGTCTAGGAGTATTGTACTCAAACTCAAAAATTTCAAAATTGCTTGTGACTCCTAAATCATATCTATACAGTGATACAATGAAGTGAGAACTGTGTAAGATTATGTAATTTGTTTACTTAAGATTACAGTACTTTAAAGATGATAATTATATAACCTAGAGCATACACGGGACCATGTTGCTATTTTTTTCTCCCAGATGCCGCACCTTTTGTCCTTCATCGCTTCCTACGGGATATACTGTAGGAGTAGTTGCCGTTCCTTCGCCATGCATCTTTTGAACGGGAGAAAACGATGATTTTTAAACTTGCTAAGTGGATGTAATCCAACAATATCTCGAATGTTGTCGATAATAAGTTATTTCCTTCTGTATTTTGAAGAATTATGGCCGTTTTGTCTTTGGCGACGGGATCCCCAAACCCTTGTGGTCAGTTTGTTAATATCCTTATACAATATATTTTAACGAATTTTAATTTTTTTTTTTTTTTTGGGGGCCATTACCAAAGCAATAAAAGTGCGCTCTACGCCACACACTGTATCTCTTGGTAAATATAACTTCTTTGACTCTCAGCTGTGACCTCCATCTTTAACACACACACACTACTACCACTACTTTGCTGTCACTCGGAATCGAGTATGACGATCATCCGTCTATGATACAATGATATGAGTTATTAAGGATGTCACCTTCGTTGATGAGCTCTGAGGTGACTAGAGAGGCCGATACGGCACCGGGAGGGTCGTCCACAGATGTTGCACGTGTGAAGGGCTACATCCAGTGCGGGAGGAAGGCGGCAGCATCTTTCCGACGCTGGCGCTTGTCTTCCTCGGTATGCAGTGGGGCTAAAGCTACGGTCACTAGAGTTTTCTGTGCAATAAATTCACGATAGCATTTCATCCACAGACAATAAATCAACCATACCATCCACACACTGGTGAAAGGAAGCCATAGGCCGCCGCCCAGCTCTGCAGCCTAGTTTGAGCTCAGTTTGAGAGCAGAATGGCTTCATTGTATGTTTCTATGGCAGCATTAACCGCTTTAGTGAGATGTGTGGTCATGTTAAAAGCCAAGACGAACAAGAAACGATTGTAGCATCCGAGCGATGTTTGTGTCTAAGAGTGATGCAAGTACTCCAGAGTCAAATGAAATTCCCGTCGTGATGTGTTATTATTATGATTATTATTTTTTTTAACTATGAAATTTTTGCTCGTGTTTTGTTATTGAAATAAACTTTATATTTTGTACATCTTAACATTAATAAGAAAAAATGTAAAGCGTAAATTTTATTAATACAATAGACTGTATACCAAATGTCAACCCACCATACTGTGGGATTTTAGACGCTCCGCATCGTCCCACTTTCGACAACAAGTAAGTTGTCGCTGTAGAATAACTTGAGGACTTCGTTGAAAAATCAACGCTTCGGTGGTTATTTTGAATAGAAACTCTAGTGTGACCGCAGCTTAATTCGAAAGTATTGACACCTTCTCGTGTGGTGAACCTCCAAGCGTTACGGTCTGGATGATCGACTTCCAGGTGAGGAGATCGATTTAGCACTTTTCAGGTTTGTCTTAAAATTATCTGTATACCACTGCCATCAGCGTTACGTTTACTATTCGTTAGGTGACTGTAAAGTAACTGCTTTAGCAGTCTACTGTCATCCATGACAGTCTCGATGCTCCTACAGTTGGTGTCAGCGAGAATACTGGCATTTGTTCTCTTATCTTCCCAGCGAACTCGGGGGATGGAACGTAGGCTGTGTTAGTGGCCACACACACACACACACAGTCTAGTGCTATTATATCTTACTGTAAATTTTAATCAGAATGACTGAATTGACATCAACCTGCACCCCGAACAAGGGAAAGCCTGCGAACAGACACACCGACAGACTCGCACCGCCATACGCCCGCTCCCTCATCCCCATCTAAGAGAAGAATGTATTGTACGAACCTCTGAGTCTATTGTTCCTCTTCTTCACCAATCCTCCTCCCTGCTTCCCGCTCCTCTCCCTCTCCTTGGCTCCCCCCTTCTACGGTGTACTTGACTCTTTCTCTCCCCGGGTCTCCCTCTCCCCTGGTCTCCCTCTTCCCTGGTCTCCCCTCTCCCCAGGTCTCCCTCTCCTGGATCTCCCTCCCCAGGTCTCCCTCTCCCTGGATCTCCCTCCCCAGGTCTCCCTCTCCCCTGGATCTCCCTCTTCCTGGATCTCCCTCCCCTGGTCTCCCTCTCCCAGGTCTCCCTCTCCTGGGTCTCCCCTCTCCCAGGTCTCCCTCTCCCTGGTCTCCCTCTCCCTGGATCTCTCTCCCTGGTCTCCCTCTCCCGGGTCTCCCTCTCACCGGGTCACCCTCTCACCCGGTCTCCCTCTCCCCGGGTCTCCCTCTCCCTGGATCTCCCCTCTCCCTGAGTCTCCCTCTCCCTGCTCTCCCTCTCCCAGGGTCTCCCTCACCCCAGGTCTCCCCTCTCCCCAGGTCTCCCTCTCCCTGATCTCCCTCTCCCCGGATCTCCTCCACATGGTCCCCTCTCCCCGGGTCTCCCTCTCCCTGGGTCTCCCCTCTCCCTGGGTTCCCTCTCCCTGGGTCTCCCTCTCCCCGTCTCCTCTCCCTGGATCTCCCTCTCCCCAGGTCTCCCTCACCCCAGGTCTCTCCCTCTCCCTGGTCTCCCTCTCCCTGGATCTCCCCTCTCCCTGGTCTCCCTCTCCCAGGTCTCCCTCACCCCAGTCTCCTCTCCCCGGGTCTCCCTCTCCCCGGTCTCTCCCTCTCCCGAATCTCCCCTCTCCCCGGGTCTCCCTCTCCCCTGGTCTCCCTCTGGGTCTCCTCTCCCCGGGTCTCCCTCTCCTGGATTCCTCTCCCTGGATCTCCCCTCTCCCCGGGTCTCCTCTCCCTGGATCTCCCTCTCCCCGGGTCTCCTCTCCCCTGGTCTCCCTCTCCCCTTCCTCTCCCCGGGTCTCCCTCTCCTGAATCTCCCTCTCCCTGAATCTCCCTCCCTCAATCTCCCTCTCCCGGTCTCCTCTCCCTGGATCTCCCTCTCCCTGGTCTCCCTCTCCCCCAGGTCTCCCTCTCCCGGGTCTCCCTCTCCCTGGTCTCCCTCTCCTGGATCTCCCTCTCCCAGGTCTCCCTCTCCCGGGTCTCCTCTCCCTAGGTCTCCCTCTCCTGGATCTCCCTCTCCTGGGTCTCCCTCTCCTGGATCTCCCTCTCCCTGGGTCTCCCTCACCCCGGGTCTCCCTCTCCCCTGGGTCTCCTCTCCCAGGTCTCCCTCCAGGGTCTCCCTCTCCATGGATCTCCCTCTCCTGGGTCTCCCTCTTGGTCTCCCTCTCCCCAGGTCTCCCCTCTCCCCAGGTCTCCTCTCCCAGGTCTCCCTCTCCCCAGGTCTCCCTCACCGGGTCTCCCTCACCCAGGTCTCCTCTCCCCTGGATCTCCCTCCCTGGGTCTCCCTCTCCCTGGATCTCCCTCTCCCCGGGTCTCCCTCTCCCGGGTCTCCTCTCCCGGTCTCCCTCCCCGGTCTCCCTCTCCCTGGATCTCCTCTCCTGGTCTCCCTCCCCCGGGTCTCCCTCTCTGGTCTCCCTCCCCAGGTCTCCCTCACCCTGGATCTCCCCTCCCCGGGTCTCCCTCTCCCCGGGTCTCCCTCTCCCAGGTCTCCCTCTCCCCAGATCTCCCTCTCCCTGGATCTCCCTCTCCTGGGTCTCCCCTCACCCCAGGTCTCCCTCTCCCTGGGTCTCCCTCTCCCCGGGTCTCCCTCCCCAGGTCTCCCCTCTCCATGGTCTCCCTCTCCCCTGGTCTCCCTCACCCCGGGTCTCCCTCTCCCCAGGTCTCCCCTCTCCCCCAGGTCTCTCCCTCTCCCAGGTCTCCCTCTCCCGGGTCTCCCTCACCCCGGGTCTCCCTCACCCCGGGTCTCCCTCTCCCTGGATCTCCCTCACCTGGGTCTCCCTCTCCCTGGATCTCCCTCTCCCCGGGTCTCCCTCACCCCAGGTCTCCCCTCTCCCTGGATCTCCCTCTCCCTGGGTCTCCCTCACCCCAGGTCTCCCTCTCCCGGGTCTCCTCCGGGTCTCCCTCTCCCCAGATCTCCCTCTCCTGGATCTCCTCTCCCTGGGTCTCCCTCACCCAGGTCTCCCTCTCCCCTGGGTCTCCTCTCCCCAGGTCTCCCTCACCCCAGGTCTCCTCTCTGGATCTCCCTCTCCTGGGTCTCCCTCTCCCCAGGTCTCCCTCTCCCCAGGTCTCCTCTCCCAGGTCCTCCCTCCCCTGGATCTCCCTCTCCCCTGGTCTCCCTCTCCCCAGGTCTCCCTCTCCCTGGTCTCCTCTCCCGGATCTCCCTCTCCCTGGATCTCCCTCTCCTGGTCTCCTCTCCCAGGTCTCCCTCTCCCGGTCTCCCTCTCCCAGGTCTCCCTCACCCCCTGGATCTCCCTCTCCCCAGGTCTCCCTCTCCCCGGGTCTCCCTCCCCAGGTCTCCCTCTCCCCGGATCTCCCTCTCCCTGGATCTCCTCTCCCTGGGTCTCCCTCTCCCCAGGTCTCCCTCTCCCTGGAGTCTCCCCTCTCCCGGGTCTCCCTCACCCCAGGTCTCCCTCTTCCTGGATCTCCCTCTCCTGGGTCTCTCCCTCACCCCAGGTCTCCCTCTCCCCAGGTCTCCCTCTCCCCAGGTCTCCCCTCCCCAGGTCTCCCTCTCCCCGGGTCTCCCTCACCCTGGGTCTCCTCACCCCAGGTCTCCCTCTCCCTGGACTCTCCCTCACCCTGGTCTCCTCCCCTGGATCTCTCTCCCAGGTCTCCCTCACCCCAGGTCTCCCTCTCCCCTGGATCTCCTCTTCCTGGGTCTCCCTCACCCCAGGTCTCCCTCTCCCCGGGTCTCCCTCTCCCCAGGTCTCCCCTCTCCCAGGTCTCCCTCTTCCCAGGTCTCCCTCACCCCGGGTCTCCCTCTCCCTGGTCTCCCTCACCCTGGGTCTCCCTCTCCTGGGTCTCCCCTCTCCCAGGTCTCCCTCACCCCGGGTCTCCCTCCCTGGATCTCCCTCTCCTGGGTCTCCCTCTCCCCGGTCTCCTCTCCCAGGTCTCCCTCTCCCCGGTCTCCCTCTCCCAGGGTCTCCCTCTCCCAGGTCTCCCTCACCCCAGGTCTCCTCACCAGGTCTCCTCTCCCTGGATCTCCTCACCCTGGATCTCCCTCTCCCTGGATCTCCCTCTCCCCGGGTCTCCCTCTCCCCGGGTCTCCCTCTCCCCAGGTCTCCCGGGTCTCCTCTCCTGGATCTCCCTCTCCCCAGGTCTCCCTCTCCCCGGTCTCCTCTCCTGGTCTCCCTCTCCCTGGATCTCCCTCTCCCTGGATCTCCCTCTCCCTGGGTCTCCCTCACCCCAGGTCTCCTCTCCCCTGGGTCTCCCTCTCCCTGGGTCTCCCTCTCCCCGGGTCTCCTCTCCTGGATCTCCTCTCCTGGGTCTCCCTCCCCCAGGTCTCCCTCTCCCAGGTCTCCCTCTCCCCCGGGTCTCCCTCCCCTGGTCTCCCTCTCCCCGGGTCTCCCTCTCCCCAGGTCTCCCTCTCCCCAGGTCTCCCTCTCCCCAGGTCTCCCTCTCCCCAGGTCTCCCTCACCCAGGTCTCCCTCTCCCTGGATCTCCCTCACCCCAGGTCTCCCCTCTCCCCGGGTCTCCCTCTCCCAGGTCTCCCTCTCCCCCAGGTCTCCCTCCTGGATTCCCCTCTCCCCAGGCTCTCCCTCTCCCAGGTCTCCTCTCCCTGGGTCCCCTCTCCCCAGGTCTCCCCTCTCCCCGGGTCTCCCTCACCCAGGTCTCCTCTCCTGATCTCCCTCTCCTGATCTCCCTCCCCCAGTCTCCCTCTCCTGGATCTCCCTCACCCCTGGGTCTCCCTCTCCCTGGATCTCCCTCTCCCTGGATCTCCCTCTCCCCAGGTCTCCCTCCCTGGATCTCCCTCTCCTGGATCTCCCTCTCCCTGGATCTCCCTCTCCCCGGGTCTCCCTCTCCCCAGGTCTCCCTCTCCCAGGTCTCCCTCTCCTGGATCTCCCTCTCCCTGGATCTCCCTCTCCCTGGATCTCCCTCTCCCTGGATCTCCCTCTCCCCAGGTCTCCCTCTCCCTGGATCTCCCTCTCCTGGGTCCCTCTCCCCAGGTCTTCCTCTCCCTGGATCTCCCTCTCCCTGGATCTCCCTCTCCCTGGTCCCTCTCCCCAGGTCTTCCTCTCCCTGGCTCTCCCTCTCCCTGTTCCTCCCCGTCCCTCTCCCTGGTCCCCTCTCCCTGTCTCCCTCCCGGGTCCCTCTCCCGGCTTCCTCTCCCTGGTCTCCCTCTCCCCCGGGTCTCCCTCTCCCAGGTCTCCCTCTCCCGGGTCTCCCTCTCCTGGATCTCCCTCTCCCTGGGTCTCCCTCTCCTGGGTCTCCCTCTCCCAGGTCTCCCCTCCCCTGTCTCCTCCCCTGGTCTCCCTCTCCCCAGGTCTCCCCTCTCCTGGATCTCCTCTCCCTGGGTTTCCCTCTCCCCAGGTCTTCCCTCTCCCTGGATCTCCCTCTCCTGGATCTCTCCCTCTCCCTAGGTCTCCCTCTCCCCAGGTCTCCCTCTCCCCGGTCTCCCTCTCCCTGGTCCCCTCTCCCTGGGTCTCCCTCTCCCTGGGTCTCCTCTCCTGGTCTCCCTCTCCCTGGGTCTCCCTCTCCTGGATCTCCTCTCCCTGGATCTCCCTCTCCCCTGGGTCTCCCTCTCCCCTGGGTCTCCCTCTCCCCCAGGTCTCCCTCCCTGGGTCTCCCCTCCCTGGCTCCCTCTCCCCAGGTCTCCTCTCCCTGGATCTCCCTCTCCCTGGGTCTCCCTCTCCGTCCCTCTCCCAGGTCTCCCTCTCCCTGGATCTCCCTCTCCCTGGTCTCCCCTCTCCTGGGTCTCCCTCTCCCCGGGTCTCCCTCTCCCGGGTCTCCCTCTCCCTGGATCTCCCTCTCCTGGGTCTCCCCCCTCTCCCCGGGCCCTCCCCTCCTCCCCGGTCTCCTCCCTGGATCTCCCTCTCCCTGGATCTCCCTCTCCCTGGATCTCCCTCTCCCTGGATCTCCCTCTCCCTGGGTCTCCCTCACCATGGGTGGTATGCTTGTACTATACATCCTGGTGGGGTCAGGTGGACCCCCCCCGGGCACATTGTCGTGTGCACTCACCATGACTGTTTCCTGCCCGTGTTATGGCTGCTTCCTCTTTGTGTGTGTGTGTGTGTGTGTGTGTGTGTGTGATAGATAGATAGATAGACAGATAGATAGGTAGATAGATAGAGATATTCTCCCTCCCCCTCTCACATTCGCCACCATCCCCAAGTTCAGTCATTAGGGCTCGTGGCGGTGTAATTAACTGCTGGTGGCACGGTAGATAACGAGGCCATTTACATCAGCTCCCTTCTTCTGCTTATGTACCATAGCATTATAGAAAAGCTCGAGTCATTAACGTGAGTTGTTATGGCTTCATCTAAGGCGCCGCCCTGTTTCCTCGTGAGGGAAGGTGACGTAAAGGAGCTATACGTGTAGTAAAATAATAGTATGGTTAGTTTCAGTGTGGGAGAGGTACAGAAGGTTGTTAATAATAATGATAATAACAATAATAATAATAATAATAATAATAATAACAATAATAACAATAATAATACTAATAATACTAATAATAATAATGACAATAATAAAACTAATAATAATAATAATGAGCATCATCTATTGAGGGAGGGTATAGAGGCCCTGGGGGAAAGATATAGTAATAATAATATTGCTTCCTCGTGTGTGAAAACCTGGTAGCAGTGGCAGGGCTCAATAAGCTCAATGATATTTCCTCACGAGAGAAGGCCAACTGTAGGCAGCGTGTAAAAGGCAGGCAGGCAGGGAGGGAGGGAGGGAGGGAGGTGCGTAGTATGGAGGCGAGGGCGGGAGGGAGCATGGTGGTGAAAGGAATTAAGTAAGTGTAATGGGAAGGAAGGGAACGTTGTAACGGAGGGAGGAGGAAGGAAGAGAACATAGTAGCCGAGAGCGTAGTTGGTTGGAGGGAGGGGAAGGGAGAGTGGTGGGAGGAAGAAAGGGAGTATGGTAGGTGGGAGTGACGGAGCGTGGTTGGAGGGAGGGAAGGGGGAAGCGTGGTAGGAAGGAGGAAGGGAGAGTGGTGGGAAGGAGGGAGAGAGCGTGGAGGGAGAGGAGGGAGGAGGGAGGGAGGTGTGTGATGGAGGAACGGAGTGTGGTAGGAGGGAGTGTGACGGAGCGTGGTTGGATGGAGAGAGGGGCGTAGTAGGAGGGAGGGAGGAGCAGGCAGCAGGTGGGAGGGAGCGTGGTAGGAGGGTTGGAGGGAACGTGGTAGGAGGGATGGAGGGAGCGTGGTAGGAGGGTTGGAGGGAACGTGGTAGGAGGGATGGAGGGAGCGTGGTAGGAGGGTTGGAGGGAGCGTGGTAGGAGGGATGGAGGGAGCGTGGTAGGAGGGAGTGAGAGTGGTAGGGTAGAGGGAAGGAGCGGATATTGATATTGATATAAAAGTTTATTTAGCCAGAAAAACACAGACACAGAGTGGATAATAATAACAATATCGACGTGACTGAGCCAGTTGAGAGCCATAGCTCTCCTGTAGGCACCTGATATATACTATACATTTATCTCAAGGAAGTATTATGTAACATTTAGTATCATCTGGAATAGAACACCTAGCATAGTGGTAATAAGAACATATTAGAATGTTACCAACATATTACCACGATTATCACTTATTATTTATCTTTTTTATTTATTGATTTATTGATTTATTTTATTTTTTTACATTTATATTATAATTATATAAGTACAGTATATACATATTTTACAGTGGCGTTGATATACATTAATCTGATAAGTGAGGGAAGCAATACAACACGGGTTGTATGTATGTGAAACAAGAGGACAGAAGCACTAACACCCTCTTCCCGGGAAGAGGGTCGTCGTGTTTCAACCCGAGTTTTAAACTAAATGAGTCCTGAGGGACACCGCAGTACAGTACTTAACGGGGTGGTGTGGCGGTAAAATGAACTAATTCCAATATTATATATTAATTTTATTGGAATTAGTTATTTTTACCTTCTGGACTCATTTTTTCTAAAACTCGAGTTGAAACACGACTGCCTTCTTCAACGGAAGAGGGTGTTTAAAACTCCGGCCGTGACAGATCATGTCTTGTCTGCAAATATAAAATTATTGCAATGGTAATTTCTATCTTTCCATGTAACAATATATTATAGAGTGGTTTTGGTGGTATAATGAAAGTAAGAGTATAAAGTGTTACAAGAAAATTAATACTTAGAAAATAGATATTTTTTAAGAGATGATTTAAAGGAAGGGAGCGTAGTCTTTGCTCAGATGGGCAGGGGGGCGGGGGTAAGTTGTTCCACACCTTCACACAGTGATATTTTATGGAGGTCTGGGACTGAGAGGAGTGCATGGGGGGTGGTCTTAGTAGCTGTGAGTGTCTTAAATTATCTCTGGTTATTCCGGAACTGAAAAAAAAGTCAATCAAGTGATTGACAGACTTATCAACAGATAGGGCACAGCAGTAAGTGTTAATATCCCCGAATTTTAAAATTTTCTGTAAAGCAAATTGTTTGTCAGTGTGATCAGTTTTTTCAAGTAGGTTATTGTCCTCACAACTGTCTTCTGTGCAGTGACCAGGGGTTGTCTCTTAGTGGTGCCAGAGTCCCCATAGTGTGTGACAGTGTATCAAGTGTTGGTAAACAAAATCATAATAGATTTCTTTCATCTTTGCAAGAGTGAGTGACTGACGAGTGTGATACAGGATACCGCACTGTTTATTGACTTTACTGTGAATGACTTGTATGTGGTTTCTCCAGTTTAGTTTCTCATCAGCAGCAAACCCAAGGAAATTAGTATTTTGTTCACGTTTGAGGACTGTATTACCAAGGTACAGGGGGTCCAAGTCTGGGGGGGATATTTTTCCTTCTGTAAAAGATTGTGTAGTGGGTTTTGTCGAGGTTTAAGGACAGTTTATTACGTATTATCCAGGTCCTGACTCTTGTCAATTCAGTGTTCATAGTTCTCATAAGGCATGGAGGTCTGAGATGCTGGCATAGGGATTGCTATCATCAGCAAATAAGTTGTATTTTATGAGTGTGATGGAGTGGACTATATCGTTTATGTACAACAAGAACAGTACTGGACCGAGAATGGAGCCTTGAGGGACGCCATATAAAATAGTTGAGGAGTCAGATTGATGATTATTTAGCAGACATACTGCTTCCTGTTAGACAGATATGAAGTGAACCAATTGTGGGATAAGCCCCTAATGCCGTAATGTTCAAGCTTTGACAGGAGGATGGTATGGTCGACCGTATCAAAGGAATATACTGACTGTGAACTGACGGTCATTAAAAGAATTGAAGATGTCATTAGTAAAGGACAGCAGGGCACTCTCAGTTGACCTTCTAGCTCTAAATCCAAACTGAGAGCGCCGCTTCACCTTACACAAGGATGTAGGGGAGTGCCCACACCCCCCAAAAAAAAAAGAAGAGCTTGTAAAGATGTTATTGGCACTGCAGTTTAGTCTACTACCTGCTAGCTTCTCCAGTATCTTACTTTAGGCTGAGAGGACTGATTCTTGAAGGTTAGGAGGGAGTGAAGGAACGTGGTAGGAGGGAGGGAGGGAGGGAGCTTGGTAGGAAGGAGGGAGGGAGCGTGGTAGGAGGGATGGCGGGAGCGTAGTAGGAAGGAGGGAGCGTTAAGTGTACGTCGACGTGACACTTCCATTACCCTCACTAAACAACCTTCCTTCCTTCCTTCCTTCCTTCCTTTCTTTCTTCCTTCCTTCGGTTAATTTTTCTTCCTCTTTTTTTATCTATTTCCCCTCCTACCATCCTTACACTCTGCCTTACGTTTATTCCTTTTCTTTCTCATCTTCATCTTCCTTCCTTCCTTCCTTCCTTCCTTCCTTCCTTTCTAGTTATTTGTCCTCCTTATCCTGCTCACTCTATTCTCTTTCCCCATCCTCTACTTACCCTCAATCCTACTTTCTCTTCCTCCTCCTCCTCTTCCTCCCCTCACCGTTCTTCCCTCCTTTCTCCTCCTCTTCTCTCTCACCGTTCTTACCTCCTTTCTCCTCCTCTTCTCCCTCACCGTTCTTCCCTCCTTTCTCCTCCTCTTCTCCTCACCGTTCTTCCCTCCTTTCTCCTCCTCTTCTCTCCCACCGTTCTTCCTCCTTTTCTCCTCACCGTTTTCCCTCCTTTCTCCTCCTCTTCTCCCCTCACCGTTCTTTTCCCGTTTCTCCTTCTCCTCCTCCTCTTCTCCCTCATTCTCCCTCTTCCTTCTCCTCCTCACCAATTTTTTTATACATTTTCTACTTTTTGTGGGGAGTACTTTGTTTATGTTTCTGCTTGCTTCTGACAGTTTTTTATGATTGTTTTTAGTTGTAAACAAATTGTATTACTCCGTTGTTGCTGTTGTTTTAGGTCCTCTTGCTGTTGTTTCCGTTGTTACTGTTGTTTTTGGTCTTCCTGCTGTTGTTTTAGGTCCTCTTGCTGTTGTTTCCGTTGTTACTGTTGTTTTTGGTCTTCCTGCTGTTGTTTTTGGTCTTCCCTCAAGCTACAAAAATCATTTCTACTTTTGCATCATTTTAATTCAGCGAGTGATGAGGGGGTGAGTGGAGGAGATGGTGATGGTGATGTGTGGTGATGTGTGGTGATGTGTGGTGATGGTGATGTGTATCGTATGTGTATGGGTGGTGGTGGTGGTGAGGGGGGGGGGCAGTGTTGGGTGTGTGAGTGGTAGTGGTAGGTGAGGGTTGGGTGGTGATAGTGTGGAATGGTGATATGTGTGCGCGGTGGGGATAGTGGTGGGTGGAGATGGTGTGGTGGTGGTGGTGGGTGAGGATGGGTGGAGGTGGTGGTATGGGTGTGTGGCGCCTCTGCTTAAAGGGAATAGGATTACCAGACTGAGTGAGACAGGCGGGGCGTATGACACACGCTTTACGCCGCCACCCTGCTTACCAAACCTAACCTAACCTAACCGACAGTACTGGTAACCTAACTTAAAGTACCGGTAACCTAACTTAACGTACTGGTAACCTAACTTAACGTACCGGTAACTTAACATACCGGTAACCTAACTTAGCGTACCGGTAACCTAACTTAGCGTACCGGTAACCTAACTTAGCGTACTGGTAACCTAACTAAACGTACCTGTGACCTAACTTAACGTACCGGTAACATAACTTACCGGTAACCGAACTTAAACCTAACCCAACTATACTTAACATAACCTAATCTAGATTGATAGTTAGCTAATCTAACTAAACCAAACTTAACGGCAACCTAATTTCACATAGTCCAACTTAACCTCACCTAGCTTAATCTATCCTGGCATGACTTAATCTAATTTGCATTAACTTAAACTCAACCTAACCTAACCTAACCTAATTGGAGAATTGAGATTACACCTAAATGGTTAGTCTGGACACAAAGGTAGTCTGGACACAAAGGTAGCCTGGACACAAAGGTAGTCTGGACACAAAGGTAGCCTATAGACATTGCCCGGAGACAACACTATCCCGGATAAAGTGTGGCAGGGGTGGATGGGGAACGTACTTGAGCGGGGGGCATAATATCGACGTGTGGAATTATCTGCGACTTGGATGAGACCGAGCGGGCAATTTAATTGATCCCGAGCTGGGCCCCCTCCCTCCTTGCCACTTTTCCCGATCGTATGATAATTTCTTCCGACAGTAACTCGGCATCAGGATTCTCAAGAGCGTTCTTACTTGGAAATTTGTTTTCGTTGCTTGAAATCTAAGTTACATTAAGATTGTGTTTCAGTGTTTTACGTAAGGTATTGATCAAATTTTATTTATTCTTTTTTGACAACTCACTGTAATTCTTTTCCCGTACTGGTAAATGGTCGTGCTGTATCTAGAAAAAAAAAAGTTTCAGTGTAGTTTTCGACCCCATGCTTAGAAAATTCGAGTCATAATAGTATTTTTTAGTAAAGTTACGAGGAAAACTTGAACCTACGAACCTTTGAGAACTCCACCTCTTGGGAACACAGTATTCTCCGGAGCATACGTGGAAGCTTTCCCCGTAATAAAAGATGCTTAAAACGTATCGGGTAACAGCTGATATGTGACGTCAGTATGGGTTGGATAAAATGGCATAGAAATTAAATAGTCATATTTTGTCATCAATTATTGCCGTCAATCACCACAATTCTACACCATCTATTCCTCACCACCATTCATCACCACCACCATCCATCATTACCACCACCATCATCCATCACCACCACCATCCATCATCACCACCACTATCCATCACCACCATCCAACGTCATCACCACCATCCATCATGACCACCATCCATCATCACCACCATACCATCATCACCACCACCATCCATCATCACCATCCATCACACCCATCCATCCATCATCACCACCACCATCCATCATCACCACCACCATCCATCATCACCACCACCATCCATCATCACCACCACCATCCATCATCCACCCACCATCCATCATCCACCATCATCACCACCAATCATCATCACCACCATCCATCCACTCACCACCATCATCACCACCACCATCCATCACCACCATCCATCATAACCACATCCACCATCACCACAACCATCCATCATCACCACCATCCATCATCACCACCACCGTCCATCATCACCACCACCATCCAACGTCATCACCACCATCCGTCATCATCACCACCATCCAACGTCATCACCACCATCGATCATCACCATCCATCATCACCACCACCATCCATCATCCCCACCACCATCCATCATCGCCACCATCCATCATCACCACCATCCATCATCACCACCAACCATCATCACCACCACCATCCATCATCACCACCACCACCATCCATCATCACCACCACCATCCATCATCACCACCATCCATCCCACATCACCACCACCATCCATCACACCACCATCCATCCATCATCACCACCACCATCCATCATCACCACCATCCAACGATCATCACCACCAATCATCATCACCACCACCATCCATCATCACCATCCATCATCACCACCATCCATCATCCACCACCATCATCACCACCACCATCCATCATCACCACCACCATCCATCATCGCCACTATCCATCATTACCTATCACCACCACCATCCATCATCACCACCACCATCCATCATCACCACCACCATCCATCACCACCACCATCCATCATTACTACCACCATCCATCACCACCACCATCCATCATCACCACCATCCATCATCATCCATCACACTACCATCCATCATTACTACCACCATCCATCATCACCATCCATCATCACCACCACCATCCATCATCACCACCATCCATCATCACCACCACCATCCATCATCACCACCACCATCCATCATCATCACCACCACCATCCATCCACCATCCATCATTACAACCATCCATCATCACCACCACCATCCATCATCACCACCACCATCCATTATCACCACCACCATCATCATCATCCACCACCATCATCATCACCACCATCCATCATCATCACCACCACCATTCACATCACCACCATCCATCATCATCACCACCATCCATCATCACCACCATCCATCATCACCACCACCATCCATCATCTCACCACCATCATCACACCACCATCCACCACCATCATCACACCACATCATCATCACTCCATCACCACCATCTATCATCACCACCACCATCTATCATCACCACCACCATCCCACCATCCATATCACCACCACCATCACATCATCACACCACCATCCATCATCACCACCACCATCCATCATCACACCACCACCACCATCCATCATCACCACCATCCATCATCCACCACCACCATCCATCATCATCACCACCACTATCCCCCACCACCATCCATCCACCATCCACATCACCACCATCCATCATCACCACCACCATCCATCACCACCACCATCCATCATCACCACCACCATCCATCATCACCACCACCATCATCATCACCACCATCCATCACATCATCCATCCACCACCATCCATCATCACCACCACCATCCATCATCATCCACCACCACCATCCATCATCATCACCACCACCATCCTTCATCATCACCACCACCACCATTCATCATCACTCACCATCCATCATCACCACACCATCATCATCATCCACCACCATCCATCATCATCACCACCACCATCCATCCATCACCACCATCCATCATCATCACCACCACCATCCATCATCATCACCACCACCACATCCACCATCATCCATCATCACCACCACTATCATCATCACCACCATCCATCATCACCACCATCATCATCACCACCACCATCATCATCACCACCACCATCCATCATCATCACCATATCATCACCACCTCCATCCATCATCACCACCTCCATCCATCATCACCACCACGTCCATCTCACCACCACCATCCATCTACCACCACCATCCATCATCACCACTATCCATCATCACCACCACCATCCATCATCACCACCATCCATCATCACCACCATCCATCACCCATCCATCATCACCACCACCCATCATCACCACCATCCATCCATCACCACCATCCATCATCACCACCACCATCCATCATCACCACCACCATCCATCCATCACACCACCACCATCCACATCATCACCACCACCATCCATCATCACACCACCATCATCATCACCACCATCCACCACCACCACCACCATCATCACACCACCACCATCCATCATCACCACCATCTATCACACCACCACCATCATCATCACCACCACCACCATCATCACCACCATCCATCATCACCACCTCCATCCATCATCACCACCTCCATCCATCATCACCACCATCCATCATCACCACCACCATCCATCATCACCACCATCCATCATCACCACCATCATGCATCCATCATCATCATCACCACCATCCATCATCATCACCACCACCATCCTTCATCATCATCACCACCACATCCATCATCACCACCACCATCCATCACCCACCACCATCCATCATCATCACCACCACCATCATCATCACCACCACCATCCATCATCATCCACCACCATCCATCATCGCCACCACCATGCATCACCACCACCATCCATCATCACCACCACCATCCATCATCACCACCATCTATCATCACCACCACCATCCATCATCACCACCACCATGCATCATCACCACCACCATCCATCATCACCACTATAATACAGGCAACAACTCGTATAGAAGATATAGGTAGAGTATTTATGGTTGTGGGAATATAAAGGGTGGAAGTTTGGTAGTGTGGCCGGTTAGTTATTTAGCTGTATATTATATTAGTGGGGGGAATCTTTCTAAACACAACTTTCTATACAACTATTTATTTATGAACTGAATGGCACGGACACATTAAAAGATCAATATATCGAAGTTACTAGACAATGGATCTCGGACACAAACATGAAATGGGTACACTTCCCACTGTAAGTAACTCACCCCTGGATCGCACTGACAAAGACTCACGTTTGACCTGAGGGAGGCCCAGCAGGTGCAGTTTGAGGGAGTGCTGGACTATGTTTCCTGCGGGAGACTCTGCTAGCTGGAGAGGGTGCTGGGGAGGGAAGTCTCCCTCTGGGGAGGAGCTGTCGGCTCCTTCCCTCCTAGAATAGTATCCGAATGCAACTGTTCATGAGAGGGAGCTGCAGGGCCTATATATTGACGATTTCCAGCCGGAAGATGTCGACACAAATCTGGGTGTGTCTGGCCAGGTGACAGGTGTACTGGCTGGGGGGTAGCTTCTTGAGTAACACGGTCATAACGCAGGGTTAACTTAGGTAACTTGTCCGTGACCTCTCCTGGGTCAGGTCTTACTGTCACTGTAGGGTGTGTCAATCTATGTGCGTTAACACGTGGGTATGGTGACCGGATAAAACCCCAACGGACAAAACCCCAGTCTCATATATAAAATATAAAATAAAACACTTTTATGTTTAGGTTAGGTTAGGTTAGGTTAGGTTAGGTTAGGTTAGTGTTGATAAACGACAACCCCTTTGGGGTTTTGTCATGGAACCCGTAGGTATATACTTAATGTTATATGTGTTGTATTTCTCTGGGCTGTAAGCTGTGGTCTGATAAACAATCATTACACCACCACCACCATCCATTCGTCACCACCATCCATTCATCACCACCATCCATTCATCACCACCATCCATTCGTCACCACCATCCATTCGTCACCACCATCCATTCATCACCACCATCCATTCATCACCACCATCCATTCGTCACCACCATCCATTCATCACCACCATCCATTCATCACCACCATCCATTCGTCACCACCATCCATTCATCACCACCATCCATTCATCACCATCCATTCGTCACCACCATCCATTCGTCACCACCATCCATCATCACCATCCATCACCATCCATTCATCACCACCATCCATTCATCACCACCATCCATTCATCCACCACCATCCATTCACCACCATCATTCATCACCACCATCCATTCATCACCACCATCCATTCATCACCACCATCCATTCATCACCACCATCCATTCGTCACCACCATCCATTCATCACCACCATCCCATCACCACCATCCATCACCACCATCCATTCATCACCACCATCCATTCATCACCACCATCCATTCATCACCACCATCCATTCATCACCACCATCCATTCATCACCACCATCCATTCATCACCACCATCCATTCGTCACCACCATCCATTCATCACCACCATCCATTCATCACCACCATCCATTCATCACCACCATCCATTCATCACCACCATCCATTCGTCACCACCATCCATTCATCACCACCATCCATTCATCACCACCATCCATTCATCACCACCATCCATTCATCACCACCATCCATTCGTCACCACCATCCATTCATCACCACCATCCATTCATCACCACCATCCATTCATCACCACCATCCATTCATCACCACCATCCATTCGTCACCACCATCCATTCATCACCACCATCCATTCATCACCACCATCCATTCATCACCACCATCCATTCATCACCACCATCCATTCGTCACCACCATCCATTCATCACCACCATCCATTCATCACCACCATCCATTCATCACCACCATCCATTCATCACCACCATCCATTCGTCACCACCATCCATTATCACCACCATCCATTCATCACCACCATCCATTCATCACCACCATCCATTCATCACCACCATCCATTCGTCACCACCATCCATTCGTCACCACCATCCATTCATCACCACCATCCATTCATCACCACCATCCATCATCACCACCATCCATTCGTCACCACTACCATCCATCATCACCACCACTGTTACAACCTTTGGTCTCTTAGCTCGTAACAATGCACAAATTCAACTTCTCTTTGTATCGAAGGTCCAAGGAATAGATCCCACCAAAATCATCACATCATTACTATGGGGTATATTGAAAATCATAAAGGACATTTAATTACAAATATTAACAAACAAACAAACAATAAATATATCAGTTATGTACAAAAAGAAACAAATACAAACTAAACTATACAATACTTGGCATTCTTAAAAGTCGAGCAAGGTTTTACACGTTATACCACAAGAAATATACAATAGGAGAGGAGATACTTATCTTATGGCTCCCAGCCCAATACTAAAAGCCACCCGGCTTTGAGAGGTAAAACCAAGCAAGCAGAGGCGGGCGGAAATGACGTCACAAACAGGAGACGTTCACGTTGCGAATCCGCAAACAACCATTGAACGCTCACTCGCTCATTAGTATTCAGGACAATATAATAAACATTACTTTGTTTTACCTAACACATCGAAACAAATGTTACATTTCAAGTATAACATATAAAATCTAAATTTTAACTGCTTCGGTGTCTACACAACGAATCATTCGAAGTTCATATGCCGACCAGTAATCTATTCATTGGTTCTTAATTCCGACACTCATAACATCTCTCCCCTTAATTTAAAAGTTTAAGAAGCTCTGAATAAACTTTTACTCAACACGAGATAGAGTGTCGGCAATGATATTATCACAGCCCTTTATGTGATTGATTTCTATATTATAGGGTTGAAGAGCTAATGACCACCGTAACAGTCTTGGATTTTTATTTCTCATTTTATGAACAAACTGAAGTGGATTATGATCTGTATAAACTATCACTGGATAAGGTGATCCACTTACATACACCTCAAGCTTTTCCAGAGCGAACAAAAGGGCCAATGCTGGCATATCCACGTTGATGCTTTTTCAGTTTGACCGAGAAATAACAGTTCGGGTGCAATATTCCATCTTTTTCTTTTTGCATTAACACGGCACCAACTCCTGTGTCACACGCATCCGATTGTATCACAAACTGTTTCTTAAAGTCTGGGAGTTGCAGTACAGGAGCCATCGCCAACAACCCACGGACCTTTTCGAATGCTGTCTGACAGTCATCAGTCCACACACTTTCTTTTGGGGCTGACCAGATCTGCCAGGGGAGTGACCATCCTGGCAAAGTTTTGACAAAACCGCCTGTAGAATCCAGCCATCCCGAGAAATCTACTGAGAGCCTTTCGATTGAGAAGTGTGGGTAGACTGAGGATATGGGCAACCTTGGCATCAATTGGGGCAATTTTTCTTTGTCCAACGACGTGACCGAGGAAGATAAGGTGGCATGTCCGAATTCACTCTTAGGCAGGTTTACGGTGAAGTTGAACACTGCTAGATGATTGAAGAGTGTACGGAGTCGGCCAATGTGTTGTACCCATGTGTCACCGACGACGACCAGATCATCTAGATAGGCGTACACTCCAGGCAGGCCTGATGTCACTATAAGCATCGCTTGCTGAAATGTTGCTGGTACTCCTTTGAGGCCGAAGGGCATAACTCTGTATCGCCACAGCCCCTCTGCAGTGACAAAAGCCGAAATCTGCTTTGCTGACCTCTTGTTTTGTAAGGTCACCCTGTGTACATAAGCCTCTCAGTCCTTGTAATTCAGTTGCCTCTGAAGATATCTTGAGCAAAGACGAAAGCTAAGGTGCTCCATTGTTTCCCTTTTTCCTGTGTGATTTTATCAAGATTTATCTTATCCACGTTTTCATTGTGGATCTACATGATATATATATATATATATATATATATATATATATATATATATATATATATATATATATATATATATATATATATATATATATATATATATATATATATATATATATATATATATACGACATATTTAGTCCATATAACACGCGGACTTTGAACATATAATCAACTACCTCACCGGGGGATCGGTGGTAGAAGCAGTACCGTTCTTACCTCGCAAGCGAGATGTCAAGGGTTCGATTCCCGGGCCGGTGGAAGTTGTTTGGACTTACTTCCTAGCCCCCATTAGTCCCTGTTCACCTAGCAGTAAAGTAGGTACCTGTTGTAAGTCGAAAGTTGCGAATTCGTATTCAGGGAGTTGTTGGAGCTTCCAAAAACTGACTCTTCAGGCTTCTATGCCCTTAACTCATGAGACATGAAGGCAAGCATGAACTTAGCATGCTTCCCTGTTGGGCACTGTAAACGCTTCTGCCTTCACCTTACACAGGGATGTAGGGAAGTTCCCAATAAAAAAACTACCTCAGCCAGACTCGAGGATTCGAGTCCTGGCTGGTGAGGTAGTTTATATATATATATATATATATATATATATATATATATATATATATATATATATATATATATATATATATATGCAAGTAAATCACTGTAGGTGCGCGTGATCTAGGTATATATATATATATATATATATATATATATATATATATATATATATATATATATATATATATATATATATATATATATATATATATTGTATTTATTCTAAAAAATATATATAAATTATAGTCCTAATTATTTATCTAATGTTTGTTCAGCTATCAAACATTTGAGTGGTATTAATATTTGAGAAGACTTCAAAGCTGTAATAAAAGGCAGGAGTTTAGAGGTGACCACCAGGTCCCCAGCAGCTCCTCACTATAATAAATAAAGAATTTCATTTATTTTATTCTTATGAATCTCTGTAAATAAGAATTCCACCATCAAAAATGTCAAACACTGGTGACCAGTAAACATTTGTCATACTTTAACTAATTTGTAAAAATAATAAAATACTGTAATAAGTTATTTTCCACAGGCGTTGTCATGGAAGACGTTGAGAAGCAGACGTCAGGTTTGTCTAACATGAAGCTGCAGTCATTTAAGGTTGGTGATGTCACCGCATTCCTGGAGGGTGCTAATGAAGATGACATACACAACTTGATCCAGATATGGGGAGCAGCAACTGTGTGCAGGCGACCACTCCTCGGTGATAATGGAGTAACCGTTAAGGGAAACCTACTCCATGCCGCTGCTAAAATGGGAGCGCATGAATGTTTACAGGTTTTATTAGATGCTAATTCATCTAAAGATGTCCTCGACGCCCCAGATGATGAAGGAAGAACACCACTCCTAGTGGCAGTCTCGGAAGCACAGGATGAAGTTGTTAAAAAGCTCCTCGATGTTGGAGCTCATATTAATGCTCGTAATAAAAACGGTCAGACGGCGCTACACATCTTGACTTGTGCCATAGCTGCTGGGAAAAAAAATGAGGAAACCTTAGATAAAATAGCAAACTTACTTTTAGATAAAAAATACAAAATTGATTTGGAACCTCATGACCCTTATGAAGACCTCACACCATTAGGAATAGCTGCATCCAAGTTACCTCAAGAAGACGCGGCTCCCACAAGGAATGGACTCATCAAATTATGTAAAAATCTGGTAAATGCTGGTGCTTCTCTTCAGGAAAATGGAGAGGAGGGCACTATTGAAGAAGTTCTAAAACGCAAAGGAGCCCTTCCTTCTATCCTGATGGGTGGTGAACTTCCCCCTGCACCTACAAGGCCTGCAGCATCAGTATTCCTGGATATGATATTAAGAAGAAACAGTATACAGAATATACGGGAATTCTTGCTGACGAAATCTGCTGAAGATGCTCGTGGCGCTGAGTATGTTCGTGCGATAGTCAATGATCGACTTGGTAACCAAACTCTACTTTTCTATGCTATTGACAACAGCAATGAATCATTAGTTAAAACACTAATTGAATTTGGTGCACATGCTCGGGCACTTGAAATAACACATGAACTTCCCATTCACCGTGCTGCTGCCCTAGGGCACTTGCCTATATTCAATCTTATCATTGATCGTATGAAAGGGGGCAATAAATCCGTAGATCTTAGGGAATATACTGTTAGTGTTGTCCAAAAACTGATGGAGAGCAGTAAAAGAAAAAAAGGCCCTTCTCGTGACATTAGTCATTTAGATTGTTTACGAAGATTAATGGAAGACGATGTTCTCTTGAACGTCGACCAGGAATGGATGGGTCAGACTGTACTGCATGTAGCTGCATATTTCAAAAATCAAGAGGCCATAAGCAAGTTTTTGCATATGGGGTCATTCCTTGGTGCTCGCCAAACAATGCCAGGTAAGAACCAAGGTAATATCCTGGATTCACTACTTCCAGCAACTTTGGAACGAGCCATGGATGGCTGTATTACACACCAGCCAGCAAATGGTGATGACAGTGAACCAGAAAATGTTCTAAAGGAGGATTACTTGTTGAAACTGAACTTTAATTTTCTTTTACCTCCAGTCACTGTTGATAAAAAGAAAGAGGTGAGAAGTACTAATGAGGTGGAAGTATTGATGGACATTAAAAGGAGTAAAAGGCACCGACATACCATAAAACATCCACTCGTACAGTGTCTGTTGTATGCAAAGTGGCGGAAGGCTCTACCTCTTTACCTTCTCAATCTAGGGCTCTACTTCTTCTTTGTCGTTATTCTTACAGGATTTGTTTACAGTCTGAATGATTTACGTGTACTTGAAGCTAAATCAAAGATGTCTGGCAATTCTGGATCTTCCAATACTACTCAGGATCTGGAAGAACGGATTTCAAGTCAACAAACAACAATGTATTTGTTCAAAGGATTTCTTATCCCGCTCACTATGTACATGCTTAGCAGGGAGGTGTTCCAAATTCTCTACGTATGGGAAGACTATCGTAAGAATATTAAGAACTACTTTGACATATTTTTGATAGTGGTTGTGATAATAATGTGCTGCACAACATTTGATTCCGACATCACTCGCCACCTAGCTGCTTGGGCTATGATTGTTGCCTGGTAAGTTGACTTCATCTATGAGCTCATAATCAACACTTTTGTAACATGAGTATAATTTACCAATTTAGGAGTCATGTATGTTAAATTCACATTCCACAGTGTATTAAACCATATAAATACTATACTGTATATAATAAAAGATGTTCAAATATGGTTACTGTAACTGCATAAATTCCAGGTACGAGTTTGTGCTGATTCTTGGTCGAGTTCCTCCCCTTGCCATCTACATTACAATGGTTCAACATACCTCCAAGAAATTCATAAAGTTCATAGTATTGTATGGTGCCCTTATCCTAGCCTTCACCATCAGCTTCAACATCATCCTACAGCCCACTAATAATGGTCAGGTAAGTCTCACGCTGTCATCACCTGTAATAAGATTTTTAATGTCATTTACTAATTGTTGTGCTTTTTATTATGATAGTTTTGTTGCATTAATTTAAGTGTAATAAGAACCTTTTTATTTTACATTTCACTTCATATACAATACTGTAGATTTGTTTATATGGGTACATTATTTATCCATCTGTAGGCCTACAGTATGTACTTCCATTCCACCCAAATTAATTAGCAGGATTGCACTAGATGTATGTTAACATACAGTACACTTCTTTTTGTACACCCATTGCTTACTTCCCCCACAAGGTACAGTCTCGTTCAAGATTCTTCAAACACTGCTGGAGACAGCTGGCAACTCGAGGCCGTTTGTTTACAATAGGACGAAGTAAAAATTATGAATAAATGTAAAAGGTTATCGATGATTGGTTACTTACTTCCCTGTTGCTTAACTTAATGGTTGGGCTTTGTTGTTTCGTATTATATTATACTGTGCACTATATAGTAGAGAAAGGGCCTTGAGTTGCCAGCTGTGTCCAGCAGTGTTACCTTGTCGTGGTGTGGGGGCTCGAACGAACCACTTTCAAATACCTAGAATGGGTATAAAGTTCCCATCATGTAACCTCAAACGAGAAGGTTGAAAATGGATCGTAGCCAAACACGGATATTTCATAGGTGATGGACTGGTTGTTTTACAGAGTGGGGTATGAGCAGGCTCTACACCCCACAGTTCATCCCCAACGTTTTATACTCCCTTTAATTAATCTTCTGGTGAGAAAGATTTGGGGAATCTATTCTCAATAACTTCATCTCTTGCTCTTCCACAACCATTAACAGACACAATAAATGATTTTCTGGCGTTCCTGTTAGATCATCGTCACATTAAGGTCCAACCTCATTGCCTTCCGAGCTTGTGGGCAGTGTGCCACCGAGAGCTAGCAAGTACCGTCCGGGGAAAACAAAGTTTTGGGCATTAATCACGATGGAATGTTTAAAAATGAACCAATACAAAATAAAGATTGATGAGCATGGGCTCTGAGGACATTATATGACGCTGTTAAATATGTAAATGTCTGTAGGGAAATGAAAGGATTGCTGTGGGACATTCTGGGATTTGGTGAAGTAAGATGGACTGGTTCAAATAGCATTAGCGGTGAAGATTCTTCCTTCATAATTAAGGTGGTGAAAACATGAGTGTGTTGGTATTATTGTAAACCAGAAGTTGAGCAGTAGTGTAAAGGGATATTGGGCAGTGTGAGATAGGTTCTGATGGTCAAGTTTAATGCTAAACCCAAGGCCTTGGTAATAACACAGGTTTATGCACCAACAAATAACATTGAGAATGAAGTCTTAATTTTTAATGAAGATTTAATAAAAGTAAAAGCCACCGTAAAGTTTAATGGATGTCTGGTTATAATGGACGATTTTAACACAAACGTTTGGAAAGGGAAGTAGCACCAGAAGTGAGACCACATGGGTTGGGTAATAGAAATGAGAGAAGGGAAATAATAATTGACTTTTGTAAATAAAACAATGTGATAATTGCAAACACGTGGTTTGAACAACACCCTGGGCATTTGTATACATGGGTCTTACCCCAGGACAATGTAAACAACACAGAAGAGTAATGGAAGGAGCTTCAAGATGACGACAGAAGACATAACGATGGGGAACTGTACAGAAAAAAGGAAATAAATGGGGTGGAATTATTAAAAACAAAGACAATAAAATCCTGTTTGAGGCAGAAAAAGTAAGAGAGATGGGCAGAGTATGTAGAAGAACTATACAGTGATAGGATACAATAGAGGTAAAAAACGAAAAGGAAATAAAGACCGAAATGCCAATTCTGGAAACAGAAGTTGAGGCAGCTGTGAGCAATGATGGAAAATGATAACGCTTGTGGTGTTCGTCAGCTTCCAGCAGAATTTACAAAACAAATGAACAAGAATAGGATCAAATGTTTGCCTAGAATATGTTCCTCGTTCTTCAAAAGGCGACCTTCCCAGCGATTTAAAATAATCAGTATTTGTATTATTACCTCAAAAGCCTTAGAGAGCACCCAGTTTAGAACGATAAGATTAATAAGTCATGCCTGCTAAGTCTTATTAAACATTACTTTAAGTTGAATAAAATTTAGAATAGACAGTGAGTTATCTGAACAGCAGAATGGTAAAGTAATGTATAATACACGACATGCAGACGATGCTGCTCTTATCACGGAGAGTGAAGAGGCATTACAAAAACTGGTTAACAGATTAGTGGAAAAACTTGAAGAATATAACTAAATTAATGATTATTTCTAATTTAAAAATAAATTCTAAAATTAAAATTAAGGTAAACAACAAGGAACTTAAGCAAGTGGAAAATTTTGTAAGTGAGTAAGTAAATTAGCTGTGATGATTTTTGTATGAAAGAAATCAAAACAAGAATAGGGCAAGAAAAAACAGCATTTAATAATCTATATAACCTAATGAAAAGAGACATTAACTTTAATATGAGAAAAAAGGCTGCTGAGAAGCTTTACAGGGCCAGGACTGTTGTAAGGGCCAGATGTGTGGACACTCAGCAGACAACAGAATGAGGTTGGCGGCCTTTGCAACGTGGTGTTAAGGAGAATGTTAAGAATAAACTACACTGACAGGGAAACAAATGAAAAGGTACTAAGGTTAGCAAAAACTTGAGAGAAATGTTTGGTTTGTACAGAAAAGGAAATATTAGATACTGTGATCATATAATTACGGATGAGGGAAAGATGAAAGAAATATTAATGGGCAAAGATGAGGGTAGGAGGACCAGGGGAAGGCACAGACTGGGATGGATGATTGAAATTAAAAACGGGGTCCCTAGAGAGATACAAAACCTTAGAGAACTGGTAAAAACAGCCCAAGAACGTTTAGAGTGGAGGACTGGTTGTCAACGCCTCAGATAATTATGAGGACGGTACTCTGATTGCTAACAGTACTTGCTTATTTGAATACTGTATATTGTTCAAGCAGTTTGATTCCTACATTGTTTCTAAATTTTCAGAATTTCTGATTTTGTTGTTGTGGATACATTTAGCTGTACAGTCGGCCACAGGAATAAGTACACACACTGTAGCTGTAAGGTCCAGACACATGATGAAACTCAGCTCCCCCCCCACCTGTTATCTTTAACTATTTTCTGTTTTCCCTTCTTTATTATTCTATTTACTCCTCTTCCTTCCTTTACTAAGCCAAACACCAGTAAAAAATGGTAGGGTAAGAGAAAAAGTGGGGGAGGAGGAGGGAGCTGTACGATAATTGCAATCCCATTCGGCAACAAGTTTACTACCATTAGATACAATATACCACTTGCAATATAACACAAGACACTAGTAAAACATTCACAACAAATGTATTTATAACATATATGTAGGAATAAAACATAAATAACAGGTCATTTTGTCTGTTCTGTTCAGGACAGTGTTACCAGATATTTTGTCTCAAACACGAACCGTAGGTGTATACTTATTCTTGTGGCCGACTGTACCTATAGTTATTGGTTTTAGAAACTCAACTCATATTTTCTATTTTATTATCAGGAGTCAGACTTCAGTAATTTCTGGTCAACACTGCCAAAGGTAATAGTGATGGCAACTGGTGAATTTGAATACTCAGACCAGCGTGAGCAGTTCTCTCGCAAGTTTCTGTTCTTCACGTCGGCCATACTTCTCTTCCTTCTCTTTCTCTTCCTGATTTTTCTGGTCCTCATGAATGTTATGATTGGACTAGCAGTCACAGAAACCCAGGTGAGTTCACTACAGTGTTTCTTAGTATATATATATATATATATATATATATTGTGTAAGCTGCCGGTAAAGTGTAAAAGTCAGGCATTGTATGAAATACCTAGGCAGTCTATACAGTGGCGGGTCTGTTTTAGGCAGTGTGAGCGAGGCTGTTTACACACGTTTATTCCGTAGCTCAGCCTAACCTAAGATTACGTTACATTACGTTACGTTACAGGAATAAATGCGTATAAAGAAGTCTCGTTTCACACATTGTTGATTTTGCCAATAAATAACAATGTATATTAACATTTGTCCTTTTAATGCTTTGGTTAAGTCCATTTACACATTTTATATAACGTCTAAGTATTGTACATAATGCCTATGTATTCCATACTAATGCGTGAAAATCAGGCAGGTTATGACCTCACAGGGTCAGCGTATTAACCCTAACCTCAGAGACCCGGCCTAGACACACGTAGGGACGGTATACCATGTAGTCTATAGTTTTCTTAATTTTATTTATTATTTATTTAATAACATGACCATAGAAGTAATCTAAATGATACAGTGAAAGAAGTTGAAGAGGTTAAAATATGTCGTTGGAGGAGGAGAGTTGCCATGGTGATGAGGGAACGAACTAAAACACGGAGGTCTGGTGATGCTATTGAAGGATTAATAGCAGAAGCTCTGGTGATGCTATTGATGGATTAATAGCAGAAGGTCTGGTGGTGCTATTGATGGATTAATAGCGAACTAACGTGTAGCAGTGAGTACTGTACATAAGCTTCTGGGAATGAAAAGAGAAGGCAATAAGAGTTTCATGGAAGACGAATAACTGTACAGGGATTTAATTTATGACAAAGACAGGAAAAATAAATTAACTAAAATACAATACTTATATTTTCTGTTAAAATCTGCAGAGAAATCCAAATAAAAACATAAGCATTTTTGTTTCATTTCTAAAGCCAGAGTAGCGAGTCTCATAAACCACTTCAGGTTCTATATCTTCATTAAATCAGTTTCCGTGGAGCATATTAGAACGGCCTCCAGATGATCTTGACGAAATAGAGATCTCAGTCGCCTCCTGACATACTGCAGTTTCATAATACTCTATCACATGAGACAACAGTACAAGGGATCATTGAAGCATTTACAAAAGAGTATTGTAAGAGTTCCGCCTAGAGTCTAGGCCCTAGACAGTTGTCATTGCAGGAAGATGGATTCACAGACTGGGTGGTCCTCATCATCATTATTATTAGTACTGGCAGTCACACTCTTGTTGAAATGTGAGTTAAACAGGTGTCGGTGCACACGCATGAATGGGCCAGTTCTTCTTTTAATTCAGCCTCATCTACATCAGTCAGCTTAGCGAGATATGACAGTGCTAATACAGCTACTGTACATCTGCAGCACTACTGTACTGTAGTTGCTTGAATTCAGATTCCAGAGTTCTTTGTAGAGTGCCGACTTTTTCTCATTAAGAATGTAAGAGGGGGTCCAGACTATGTTACAAAAAAAGGAATGGTCCAAGTAAAAGAGAGAGGAAAAAAAAAGATTATATAACGGCTAAATATTACAGATGGTGGCAGCTCCCCATGCTGCAGCTGCACTTTCTCTTGCAGTCTCTCTTGTCAAATTATTAACCCTGATCGTGATGGAGTCGTTTCTTATAACCTCTCCCCATGTTATTCTTGACCTGTCCCTGGTTCTCCTCCCCTCCACATTAGGACTCATGACCCAACTGGTCTCCTCCATTCTCTCCACATGCCCAAACCATCTCAGCCAGCCTCTACCCTCAATACCCAGCTGCTATCTTAGTTTTGAACAGGTCCTCCTGTCATATAACACATCCACCTCACCATTCTCACTTCAGCTCACTTAAGTTTACTTAAGTCATCCTCTTTAACTGCCTATATTTCACTGCCACACAACATCACACATCTCACACCAGCCTTGCTAAGGCCACATGGATACCTGCACATATAGAACACTTAAAGTCGGCAACATCCTGCAGTCTGCCATCTACTCCACTGCACCTCCTGTGTACTCCCCTTCCACATTCACTGCACTTTATTGATTTTCTGCCAAAACCTCTTTTGCAGGCAGCACAATATCATTTTCCACTGTTCACCATGGATCCCTAACTATCACCACTAATCAATACTTTTCTTTTTACTCTCAGGCCCTTTGTCTCTCTTCCATTTCTTAAATTTCTCCCCTGCCTCTACAATACTGTCTGCTGTAAGCACTAAGTCGTCAGCATACAAAAACTCCCAGGGCAGGCCAGTCTTATAGTCCTGTGATGTTGTCTCCATCACCAGAGGTTTTTGGTCCCTCATATAACGCCATAACCAGAAATGATCATGAGAAAATGTATTGTTTATTTTTGGATTTTATCTGAATATTTGTTTGTACCCTTTTTAGATTTGTATTCATTAATATTGTATATTGACACAATTGGAAATAAACGATAGTAGAATTTTGAGAAAATCTAAAGGTACTGTAGGTTGTAATGGGGAATTTATTGAAAAATATTTATAATATAATAATATATTAGCGTAGAACATAAATAATTAGGGAAACTCAGTATGCCACTGTTAAAAGAACCATGCCATAGGATAGTACTTATAAGTACAGTAGGCTATAACAATGATGACAATATGTGAGACTAAATTATATTGGTGATTTTCAGCAAGTGTTAGAGGATGCCATACTCTACTCCCTTACTTCACGCCTGGAACTCGTCTACCTCACTGAATCCTTGTTCCTTCAGTGTCCAAGATTGAGGTCTTATATTGACAAAATTCACGTAATGTTAGGATCCAAGTACTGGCCCATTCTGTCAGGAACCGAGAAAGGATCCATTCTGTATGCACAGATTAATAACCCCAAGAAAAGGAAAAGACTCATATCTGGGGAAAACCAGGAATTCCAGAGTAAACTGGACGATGACACAGCTGAATGCCTCAGGTAGGCCCAACCATATCTGTAAATTTGACTATAAATTTAAGTGGGTAGTAGGTAGTATGCAGATATCAAACAGGGAGGTACTACCACCTGAGAAGATATTGGAAGCATAATGTGTTGTCTAATGGTAGACCCTGCTGCCATATGGCATCACGAAAATTTTACCAAATCCCAGCTTGCTGATCTGACTGACTTTCTGCCTCATTTACACGCAGTTGCAGGGTCTTAATTGTTTCTCTTACTCTGACAACACAACATTTTTATCGTTTCTCACTCTTCATTTGTTTGATTTATTTATTTATTTATTTATTTATTTATTTATTTCCCCCCCCCCCCTTCCCGGGCCCCGATGTGGGTCGGTGACCTGTACCCAGGTGAGTTAATCCCCGGAAAAATAGGTGATAAAGCTGTGAACCATTTTAAATTAGTGTTAATGCTAAGCAGTCACTGAGTATGCAAGTTGATGATATGAATACGTCTATAGTGGGTATTTCCACTTCTTCCAGCTCTTACGTATCACTTTCTACATTTATCGTGTATTGTTTGTGGTTTATGTACACTAGATCTTCCTCACAGAGAAGTGAAAAAATGGAGTTAAGATAATATATTGATATTTCAGTTACAAAATAAATAGTAGAGGAATTTACCCCAAGAGGTCCTGAAGGTGACTGAGGGAAGAGTTTGGCATTGTGACCTTTATAGGCAACTCATTTTATATATCAGCCAGTGTTAGAACCCATATAACACTTAAAGAGTGAACAGGTGCAGAAAATAAGCATCTTCTAGCTTTAACCAGAGTCTTGAAGAGGCTCCTCAAGAAGTTTTAATGACGCATGATTTTCCACACCATTAGTGCTACATATTGATTTCCTCCATCACAACATAGGACAGCCCAAACTAATGTCATTTGAGTTATAGTTGTCTGTAAACTGCTGACAAACCAGTTCCTTTTTGTTTCTTATTTTGAGTCAAATGATTACATATATACCTGTACTGCATGTTACAGACAGTGGAGATCAATCAATCAGAGTACCATCCTCATATCTGAGGGTTGGAGACGCGAATTATTAAACCTTCAGTACATGTGTAGGCAATGTGGCTGGTACTGAGCTCGATAGCCTTCATATCCCCAGCTGTAAAGTTAGGTATTCATTCACTGTTGGATATTAACCCTCTCATCGGTTGACAACGTAGGTTATGTCACTAAGAGAGAGGCAGTTACCAGACCTCTGCCACTTGCTCGTCTCAGGCATAGTCTGCCCAACTGCAAATGTTTATGCTCATTGTTGTGTTGATACTGCAGCATTTTTATAATACTTTTGCATATATTATATACTGTATATATATGCTGTATATGAGAGATAATGAGCATTGCATTGACTGGGATAATGCCTCCTCAATATTACCTTGTAATTCGATTGTCAGTAGGAACATTATAGGATCCAGTCTCATTAAACATACCGAATCTGTCAACATGAATTTGAGTGATGGTATGTACAAACTGGATAATTTTGAGCTATGCTTAGAGATGGCATGGTCAACTTCTTTGGATTAAAAATATTAGTAAGGGTCACTGCCTTATGACCGGAACATTGTGGACCCCTGCTGTCCCCTAGGGACTTGATCTAAGTATTTCTCCCTAGTCTGTACTCACCCCTGAAGATGTGAATTACATGAAGGCGCTAGGGAACTTCGAGTTTTCTTGTTTCCTTGTGGTTATCAGCATATATATATATATATATATATATATATATATATATATATATATATATATATATATATATATATATATATATATATATATATATATATATTGTGTGTGTGTGTGTGGCATTGCCTGATGGACAGGCTACTAAGGCGAAACCCAACAAACTGACCTATCGGCAGTCCATTGCAACTATTCCTTTCCCCAGTCGTTGCAACACTTGCATCACTGGATCAGGAAAAAGAAGAGCCAAGATGTGTGGTTGCAGCCTGCGCTCTTGTCTCACCACATAAATCAACTCACGTGTAGCCATCATCCAGCTCATCATACCTCTCATCATCATCAAAACCCCTATACCCCCAAAAGTCCTATGGAGACGGACGAGTGGTGATGGAGACAGGCAGTGATGACTGCTGGGAGTCTCTAGTCTGCACATTTTTTATGGGGATTAGCCCACCCGGGCACAGGTCACTAACCCACATCGGGGGGGGCAGGCAATCTAATAATATTAACAATAATAATAATAATAATAAAATAATAACTATTATTATTATTATAATTATTCATAAAAATTATTAACAAAATACAAAAAAATAATAACCATAAATAAATACAAAAATGAAAAAATTAAATCAAGAATGAGAAACGATATACATTATGTATGTTGTGTTGTCAAAGTAAGAGAAACAATTGAGACCCTGCAATTGTGTGTAAATGAGGCAGAAAGTCAGGTTCCGCAACCTGGGACAGCGGCACAGATAAGATGGTCATTTATGCACTGAATCTAGACAGCAGTGCAATCCGGTCCTGTCTGTGCGATTGAGCAGCCCTCTCGAGGAGCCACTCTGTTCACCCCACATTAGGAGAGGGCTAGAAAAGGTGCCCTAAACATAGCCTGCTTCAAAAAAACAACCTGACTGGGCAACCGCATCCAGTAAGGTCATCCTTATGCGGTCGAAAACACAATAAAAATGACAGATCCAAACAAAAACAAGCTACACAACCTCTTATGGTTGTTGCATGGAATGTCAGGACCCTGATTTTGTTAAATGAGTGACGATTAGCCAAATAGTTCCTGCACTGTCATCTATTGAATTTACAGGGTAAACACTAGAGTTACAGACTGCTTACGGGACTGTAATTCAATTTTGAGTATGATAAATTTACGGGACTGTACAGGGCCGGATTCAGGAGTGGGCAAAGTGGGCAACTGCCCAGGGGCCTCCACAATCTGGGGGCCTCCACATATTACAATTTTTTATTTATTGTTTGTTCATTTGGATTAATTTTATTTTCATTCTTTAAAATTTATGTTTATCTATTCCGTCACGTAAAACTATGTTCAGCAAGAAGCGTCATAGAAATTAGGCTAGCTACTCCTTGAAATAACTAATAACTAATAATATATTCTTTTCTGTGAAGTCTCTTGAAAATTTTGGACATGTGCGGTAGTAGCTATATCAGGGCTGGTCGACTTGAAACCACATGAATGACTCCAGTCATGTCTCACTTTTGTGTGTGTGTGTGTGTTGGGAATTTGTGCACTATCAATAAATATACAGTTCATTAAAAATTTCTCAATGTTCTAATTTCCTCAATATAACTGCATGTGGCTTCAAAATTCTCCAAAGAAGTGTTGAAATTTCAAAATTTTCCCGGGGGGCTTACAACGCCCCCTGGAACTCCCAGATGTTTAGGCTCGCTTCACTCGCCACCCCACCCTCTTGGGTAGTTATAATGAGAGGGGCCTCCACAAAGAGGCTGCCCATGGGCCTCCACAGGTCTCAATCCGGCACTGGGACTGTAAGGAGTCTGTAAGTTACGGTACTGTATCTCTGCTACTGTACGTAACTGATGAGGTGTTTTGAGTATGCAGCCCAAGGTGTGGAGCTGACAGTGGAAAAACACTGTCACATGTACAGTAGCTAAAACAACTATCTGTGCAGGTGGGGGTTGATATGCTCTGAAATTTTACACATGACTAGTGACAGCCCCCATATACCAAAATTTATCATCCATGGTCTCATATTGCTTCCCACAAAGCTACTGTACCACTCACTGCTCGTAGGCTAGCTACAGTGAGTGATGTAATTATATAAACATAATGTATGTAGCCCACATTTATATAAGTATTACTGTCTGTTTGACAGGGGCTAATACAGACTCAGTCTTCAAAGGGGACAATAATAGAAACCAGGCCAATCAAATGTTGGTACACGATTTTCAGACGTTTATGCCAGCGCCTATGCAGACAAAGAACAACAGACATCATTGGAATTAGCGAGTCTGGGGTCGAGAAAATGTGTCTCATGTGAATATTACTTACCTGTACCAGGGTATCACCCAATATTTAAAAAATACAGAGCCACATGAGGTGGTGGTGTACCACTGCGTGTCAAGGAGCATCTGGCAGTAACCATTACGGACGAACTAAACGAAATGGGATCATCCAGGTCTAATTGGTGCAATTAGATAGCACAAAACAAGAGCAAACTGACAACAGGTGTGCTACAAGGCTGTTTAATAGAGTCCTCCAGATAGCATCCAGAGCACAAGCCTTCATCATGGGAGATTTTAATCACGAGACCATAGACGGGGTGAATCTTACCACACAAGCCGAGGGAGAAGAATTCCTTGATCATAGGATAGATATTCGAGGTAGTAGATAATGACGAAAATTGCGATGTTATTTACTTAGACTTTAGCAAAGCATTTGACAGAGTATCGCATCAGAGGCCTCTGAGAAAAGTTAAGACTCATGGTATCGAGGGGAAAGATAGAGTTTTGTCAGGGGAGGGTACCAATCCAGTAGTGTGTCTTAGTGTGGGAGGAAACGACATAGGAAAGGTTAGGAGTGAGGAACTTTTCAAGAGGTATAGGGAGGCGCTGGGGAAGGTTAGAGATAGGGGAAGGATCCCGATAGTATGTGGTGTCTTGCCTAGAAGAGGGGTTGGTCGTGAATGGCTGTCCAGGGCAATTGCTATAAATTGCCGACTGGAAAAACATTGTGCAAACAATGGTTGGGCATTCATTGATAACTGGCAACGATTCTATGGCAACGACTACCTGTACAGTCGTGACGGAGTACACTTGTCTCGTGCGGGGGTAAAGACGTTGTCTGCATCCCTGGAGCGTGAAATTGTTACTCCAAAGGGGGGGTTTCGCCAGTAGAGAGAGGTCGGGGTAAGTGGGAGTCAAAAAACAAGCAGGTCCTGGGAAGTAAAAGTGGTTACCCAGAACAAGGGGTAAAACAGGACCAGGGAAGAGTAGGTTTAAATGTATACTATACAAACAATAGGAGCGTTAGAAATAAAATAGACTTGCTGAGAGCGGTTGTATGTACCGAGAATGTAGACGTCATATACTGCCAGACTGGGGTCACTAATTCTAAGGGGAAGTACTTAACTCTAATCTTAATTTCTAAGGGTCGCTGCCACCAGACCCCCCTCTGGACAGTATGTAGCTCGTTAGGTAGCGTGCAGAGTGGACTAGGCATTGGGTTAGGCTTTTCATTGACCAGATCGATAAGGGAAAAGAAGGGTGAAACCATAACATGTCTTAACTAATTTATTCTTTATAAACTATATGGTATCAAAAAATACAATTGAGCTGGCCTTCCTCAGAAGAACAACGATGAGTTTGGTTACCCTGCTTACGATATCATTTAACACTTCGGACTGCTCCACCTGTATGGAATATAGCACCTTAGGTCATCATACATAGTAACACCATCTCACCTCCCTGTAGCACCAGCTCACCACACCTGTTATACTCCACACCTGCAAGTATGGGACTCCTTGTGATTTCTAGGTGCACACATCAGGCACCTCGTTCGCACACCATCCTCGGTGGGTAGAGACGAGGGCTACACCAAGAGACATACCAGTACTGTTTCTGCTCCTAGCATTATAGGTCGCTCCAGGTGACGACCGCGGAGTTTCTCAAGCATTTCCTTATTTATTCCTACTCATTTGGGGTGGTCTGCTGGGGATCCACAGGTTCACAGTGGAATAGTATAGCTGGTAGCCACCTCACATGGTGGGAGGCTCACAGGGAGAATGGCCGAAGCCCAGCAAGGTGCTCCGACCGCGTGTGACCTGAGGTGACGGTAGTACGGGGGATACTGAGAAATA
This sequence comes from Homarus americanus, assembly GCF_018991925.1. Lineage (NCBI taxonomy): Eukaryota > Metazoa > Arthropoda > Malacostraca > Decapoda > Nephropidae > Homarus > Homarus americanus. Next base: position 9,457,796 of record NW_024733231.1, read on the forward strand.
TTGCCTGATGGGCGGTTATCACACACCCTAACACATTACTATTTCACTTATACATCAGGCAAAGCTT
>NW_024733231.1:9457961-9535230 GCF_018991925.1 Homarus americanus
TACCATCAGTTAGCTAACATGAGAAATGTTCGATCTTACGGAGGGATAAAATTAATCACAAATCTACATCATTACCAGCAATGGGGAGCAGTCTGTGTTGTCACCAGTGAAAGGTGACAGTTGTTGATATACTGTAGCATTTGGTTCATCTATCTTTAATACTTTAGTGACTTTTTTTTTTAGTCCTCAACTACAGTTTAACACACAAGCAACAGACAGTTTCTTTCCTGAATATATTCACCAGGACTGAGGGCCTTAAGGTTCACCAGGGCTGAGGACCCTAAGGTTCACCAGGACTGAGGGCCTTAAGGTTCACCAGGACTGAGGGCCTTAAGGTTCACCAGGGCTGAGGACCTAAGGTTCACCAGGACTGAGGACCTAAGGTTCACCAGGACTGAGGGCCTTAAGGTTCACCAGGGCCGGGGACCCTAGGTTCACCAGGACTGAGGACCTAAGGTTCACCAGGACTGAGGGACCCTAGGTTCACCAGGACTGAGGGCCTTAGGTTCTGGGCTGAGGATCCTAAGGTTCACCAGGACTGAGGACCCTAAGGTTCACCAGGACTGAGGGCCTTAAGGTTCACCAGGGCTGAGGACCTAAGGTTCACCACTGAGGACCCTAGGTTCCCAGGACTGAGGGCCTTAAGGTTCACCAGGGCTGAGGACCCTAAGGTTCACGGACTGAGGGCCTTAGGTTCTGGGACTGAGGGCCTTAGGTCCAGGGCTGAGGACCTAAGGTTCACCAGGACTGAGGGCCTTAAGGTTCACCAGGACTGAGGACCTAGGGTTCCCGGGACTGGGACCCTAAGGTTCACCAGGACTGAGGGGCCTTAAGGTTCACCAGGACTGAGGGCCTTAGGTTCACCAGGACTGAGGACCTAAGGTTCACAGGACTGAGGGCCTTAAGGTTCACCAGGACTGAGGGCCTTGGGTTCACCAGGACTGAGGGCCTTAAGGTTCACCAGGACTGAGGACCCTAGGTTCACCAGACTGAGGGCCTTAAGGTTCACCAGGACTGAGGGCCTTAAGGTTCACCAGGACTGAGGGCATGGGTTCACCAGGACTGAGGGCCCTTGGGTTCACCAGGACTGAGGGCCTTAAGGTTCACCAGGACTGAGGGCCTTAAGGTTCACCAGGACTGAGGACCCTAAGGTTCACCAGGACTGAGGGCCTTAAGGTTCACCAGGACTGAGGGCCTTAAGGTTCACCAGGACTGAGGGCCTTAAGGTTCACCAGGACTGAGGACCCTAAGGTTCACCAGGACCGGTCGATGGAGAAAGTCATACAAGGTTAGTGATTGGTCAAATGGAATCCCGTCCAAAATCTTACTTTGAGGTACAGTCATAAAACAATTAGTCACATGATTTAAAACAGGACTTAATATATTAAAACAAATATTTATAATTCTACAGAAGAAGCAACGGATATTGTAGCATTGTTTGATGCATTCTATACATAATAAAGACACAGTTTAATATTATTGAGTATCACAACCGTCTCTGTTTGTCATTTTTAACATTGTGGGGTTTCGTGATGTTGAATCGCACATAGGATGGAGATGAGAAGGGAAACTCAGCTATGGTGGTTTTCTTATATAAATATATTATATACAAAACAGTCTGGTGCTGGAGAGTTGCTGTGTGGTAGAGGAGGTGCCGTGCAGGAGCTTCTTCAGAGAAGGTGTTGCGTGTTGCAGAGCTCTAGGTAGAAAGGACTTCACGGCGAGACTGGGAGCTTGTATACACGGCCACCGGAAGTAAGCGTCGCCGGTGTCGACTTCCAGTCTAGGCGGCTAGGCTTGTCAGAGAAACTTCGTCACGGGATCGGCTGATCAGCGACTAACGGCAGTGGCAGTTGTAGGGAAGAGTATCCACTACATCATCTTTTTACAACCTTAAGTTGGTCATACGATCTTCTTAACTATTGCTGCCAAAGGGGTGAACTTTGCTAAATATAAAGACAATATGGTTTACAAGACTTACTATTTAAAAAAAAACAGCAAAATACTTTCATATATTTAAGATTTATGAGGGAATAATAATTTATGAAAAATAATTAACTTAGACCTTCTAAGTTTCTTATGGAATTATGAAGACTAATGGAAGAAAGGTTGTTGCTGGTAACACTGATGAACAAGGCTGCATTACTGGCTACAGTGGATCCACAGCGGCCCCTCTCACATGTGACGTTGAAGGTCCTGTTATTGGAGATGTTTCTTGGTGCAAATATTACTGTCAGTATTTTTCTTTGCTGTGATAGTTTTTCTTTGTGCTAAAATTATTACATCATGAGCATCTTGGTGTTGGCACGTATTGTGTTTATAGTTTATCTTTATTACAGTATTATACATCTAAGTTTATTTATTTCTTTTAACAGCGTGTGCCTCAACAACATCACCTGAACTCATGTCCATTGAACATGAACTTCTACAAAAACATAGCTGTGCAAATTTATTATTTTAACTGAAAAGAAACTATTATACAAAAATTTCTACATTTTTTTATTGCAAAAAGTCAAAAACATGATTTAGCTCCTTGGTGTTGATCTGGTTCTGCTTACAACAATGGAGGATAATAATGCTCCCTCACCTTACCTCAGCCTTCAGTGAGGTGTTTTAATGACTAGCACCCGTGACTGCTCACTTGACAACTTGGTGCAATAAAACATCATTAACAGCAAGTAACTTACATATTAACATGAAGTCTATAATAATGTAAAACATTTGTCTCATTTTGATTTATTCAAGAGAGATAATAACCATGAAATTGGCATGGAGAAACCTGTACATTTTTATCAGAAATATCTTATATTCACTGGTGACAACTTCCATGACCCAGTGTTAACAATTACTATATATCAAAGATGACACATAATCCATAATGCAATATATCGGTATAATTATTCCTCCAGCAAAACAAGAAAGCACTTACATTATTTGGCAGATTAACTATTTGAACAATAATTTGTACAGGAGCTATCCCACCAAGGAACTGGGAAGAAGAATTTTCTTCAAACCGTGATTATCTCAAGAACTGTAAATACACATTGGGTGAAAAAAATCAAATACCAGATATATATATATATATATATATATATATATATATATATATATATATATATTGTATATTTTAAGATGCAAAGTAAATAAGCAGCTGGGTAAGGTGGCTAGGACAGACCCACACTACAGTATGTACCATGTGTGTGTGTAGCAAATACAAGACGGTCTCAAGTCTTCTCAACACTTCACAGCTACCTGGTTCTTTGGCGAAACGAAAATATTAAAGGAATGATTAAGCTTAGCTTCAATTTATATACAGATATATTTATCCTATTTTGAGTTACGTGGGTAGAAAAAGTGCAGCTATGAAGAATTATGACCCACAACACATGTACAGTATGTAAAAATGCTTATCTAACTACAATACTGGAGAGTATTGACAAAAGTATCAAATTATTATTAATTCTTAATCCTACATGACAGAATACTAAATTCAGAATGTCTGTTTTATATCTGAATCTGTGAAGGTGTCTCGTCACACTGTGTACACTACACTAAACTACACTACAAAATACATTATAAATTTTGGTGCTTCGTCACCTTGAAAACCGGAAGGACGACGTTATTTAGGGTGCTTGAGCTCCTTGATCGCTTGCCATATGCAGAAGGCAAACATCATAGAGAAGAACTGAAAAGAAGAAGAAATAACAGTACTGTATTGAACTGAACTTATTTTGTTGTTTGTTAAAAAAATGCACTAATGCAGTTGTTATGTCTCAACCTGAGTGTGATGATATTTCTAATCTTCTGGTCATGTTTAGGCCCACATGAGAATTTGCCAAAAATATTCCTACAGAGCGATATCCGAGTTGATTATATAATGCAGAACGTCATGCTTTCAAAACGTATGTTTCCAGACAGACACCTTGGACAAAATAGGCATTAAATCTGTGGGCTCCAGGAATGGTCGAAGAAATGGTTGCTGAGATTCAATGTCACGAAGTGTAAGAGGATGCACCTGGGGCGTACCAACGGTAAGGAGGCGTATCATATATCCCAACGGGATGAAGAAACTACACTAGTTGAGACTGAATGTGAGAAGGACCTAGGTGTGTATGTTGACAATGAGCTGAAGTTCTCGGGCCATTGCGAGAAGAAGGTAAACCAGGCAAATAAATTATTGGGTCTTATAAGAAGGTCGTTCAGATATCTAGACGGTCTGTCCCTCGTAACGATCTTCAAGAGTGAAGTGCTTCCCCATCTGGAGTACTGTCACCTCATCTGGTCCCCGAGATATGTTAGGGACTGTCAGTTGGTTGAAAATGTTCAAAGGAGGGCCACCAGACTGGTGCCTGCACTTCGGCACCTCAGCTACCCTGAGAGATTGGAGCGCCTGAACTTGCCTAGCTTATATTACAGACGGGCAAGGGGTGACCTAGTTGAGGTGTATAAGCATCTCAGAGGGCACTACTCAGTTGAGTGTCCTTACTTGGAGCTGGCGGACGCTCGCCCCACAAGTCCAGAAAACTGTGAGGGCAAACTTTTTTGGAGTGAGGGTTGTAAACTCTTGGAACAATCTACCAGTGTTGTGACAGCACCGAGTGTGAGCTCTTTCAAGACAAGACTTGACCACCACTGGAGCAGGTTCAGGTACATTCAGGAGCCAGTGCATGGCCGATATTTGCCAACAGTGCGTGACAGAGACGTGACCGATCGCCCGGGTGGCTAGCGAGCCGATCAGTGGCGAAGAGGATAAAAAAAAATGAAGGAGATATTAGAATTTTAAAGAATCTTTGTAGGCAAAAGGAGGCTACAGCGTTAGAAAATAATGAGCTTACCAATTAGTTCACAGTTAGACAGGGAGTAACACAAGGCTATGCTCTATCTCCAACACTGTATAATATATATTTAGAATTCGTAATGAGATAAATTATAAGTATGAATGAAGTACTAAAAGTTAATGGTAAAGCTATATAAAATATATGCTATGCAGATGATACTGATCTTATCACAGATAGTAGAGGCGTTACAGAAATTTGTTAACAGATTAATGGGAAAAGCTGAAGAATATGGTTGAAGAGATAATTCTGTAAAGACTAAATTAATGGTTGTTTATAAATTGGATATAAATCTTAAATTAAAAATTATATCAGGCAACAGGGAGCTTCAACAAGTGGAAAATTGTATACTCTATTTGGGAATAATATTAGCGGTGATGCTAGATGTACGGAAGCAGTCAAAATAAGAATGAAACAAGCAAAAACAACATTCAATAATCAAAGAGAACCCATTGAAAAGGGCCAGAAGAGTGGACACTTTCAGCAGACACCAGAAAGAGGCTAGAGGCCTTTGAAATGTGGTGGTTACAGGCGAATGCTAAGAATAACTGAATAAGCTATACTGACAGGAAACAAATGAAAACGTCCTAAGATTAGTAAAAACTTCAAGATAAACATTTTAAATGTACTTTAGTTATATAATTAGGGATGGGGGAATAATAACGGAAATAACATTAATGGGCAAAGTTGAGGCTAAGGGCCAGGGGAAGGCAGAGAGATTCAAGTTAGGTTAGGTTAGGTTCCCAGAAAAAAGAAACAGACTCATTTGGAAGAAACAGACTCAGGTTAGGTTAAGTTAGGCTAGGTTAAATTTGGTTATGTTAGGTTAGACGATGTTAAATTTGGTTGGATTAGATTAGGTTAGGTTATGAGCCCAGAAAAAAGAAACATAAGACTCACTTGGAAGAAGCAGAGACTCAGGGACAAGCCAGTGATCCACCCGGTCCGGACCTCCAGATACTGGGAGAAGATCTCAGCGCACGAATCACCGTACTGGTTCCCGGTAACCTGTGGAGGGGAAGCCTGGGCTGTAGTAGACGAGGAGGAGAAGCAGAACCGTTTGTGTTAAGAACAACAGTTAACAGTTAGTGACAGTTAACAGGATACCAGCTGGATGGAGGACGTGAGCCATGCTGGACCACACTACTGTATGGCTCTTGGCGATGTTTAATAAAAAGAGATAACACCCTAACATGTGAAGTAGGCGCATTTTTTGTGTATTTTGAAATATTTCATTCTCTGATTTCTGTTAACATTTACTACAAAGAATGTTTTTTTTATTTAAGAAAGATTAGTCACTTTTTCCTACGAGGTCATTTGATCAATGTTTTGTACTACCAAATGCAATGTTGTAGCCATATTACTGACTGGGACGAATCATTACTTTGACACGGCCTGGTAAGGCGAAGTAACACCTGTTATTGTTTGTAGAATGTGATTTGCAAGTTTGTCTCGGATACTGTGCTAGATATGTTCACTCACTGTGTATGTGTTTTTTTCCTCCTGTCATAGAAGCTTTGATCTTGACGGGAGGTATAGAAAGCTAGGTCAGATCAAACTAAGCCTGTAGAAAAACATACATCTCTAAGCTTATTGTTTGTAAATGTGAGTTTGTATTATCGCCTCAGGGACTATTTTAGATACTGCACATGATATTACCGTCTCTATGTCATTAGTTCTCTGGTATGAGAGCTTTGGTCTTGGCGGGAGGTGTAATGATTGTTTATCAGACCACAGATTGCAGCTCAGAGAAATACGACACATGTAATAATTGTAGATGAGCAGGAGTCCATAATTTGACACACCCTACAGACCCAGGAGAGGTCCAGACTTGACCCGACCCAAGGGAGGTCAAGTTCACAAGGGAACCCCTCACTGCCACCCGATAACGGTTAACAGGTAGTAACGGTTAACAGGTAGTAACGGTTAACAGGTAGTAACGGTTAACAGGTAGTAACGGTTAACAGGTAGTAACAGTTAACAGGTAGTAACGGTTAACAGGTAGTAACGGTTAACAGGTAGTAACAGTTAACAGGTAGTAACGGTTAACAGGTAGTAACGGTTAACAGGTAGTAACGGTTAAAAGGGAGTAACAGTTAACGGGTAATAACAGTTAACGGGTAATAACAGTTAACGGGTAGTAACAGTTAACGGGTAGTAACAGTTAACGGGTAGTAACAGTTAACGGGTAGTAACAGTTAACGGGTAGTAACAGTTAACAGGTAGTAACAGTTAACAGGTAATAACAGTTAACAGGTAATAACAGTTAACATGTAGTAACGGTTAACAGATAGTAACAGTTAACAGGTAATAACAGTTAACAGGTAGTAACGATTAACAATGTAGTAACAGTTAACAGGTAATAACAGTTAACAGGTAATAACAGTTAACAGGTAGTAACAGTTAACAGGTAATAACAGTTAACAGGTAGTAACAGTTAACATGTAATAACAGTTAACAGGTAATAACGGTTAACAGGTAGTAACGGTTAACAGGTAGTAACGGTTAACAGGTAGTAACGGTTAACAGGTAGTAACGGTAATAATAGTTAACAGGTAGTAACAGTTAACAGGTAGTAACAGTTAACAAGTAGTAACGGTAGTAACGGTTAACAGGTAGTAACAGTTAACAGGTAATAACAGTTAACAGATAGGAACAGTTAACATGTAGTAACAGTTAACATGTAATAACAGTTAACAGGTAGTAACGGTTAACAAGTAGTAACGGTTAACAGGTAATAACAGTTAACAGGTAACAGTTAACAAGTAGTAACAGTTAACAGGTAGTAACAGTTAACAGGGTAGTAACGGCTATCAAGCAGTAACGGTTAACAGGCAGTTAACGGTTAACAGGCAGTAACGGCTAACAGGTAGTAAACGGTCAACAGGTAGTAACGACAACAGGTAGTAAATGGTCAACAGGTAGTGAACGGTCAACAGGTAGTAAATGGCCGACAGGTATGTAACGGTCAGGTAGTAAATTTAATAAACAGGTAGTAACGGTCAACAGTAGTAAATGGCGAATAGGTAGCAACGGTTAACAGGTAGTAACGGTTAACAGGTAGTAACGGCAATAGGTAGTAACGGTTGATTGTGTAGTAATGGTTAACAGGTAGTAATGGTTAACAGGTAGTAATAAAGAATGGGTAGTAACAGTTAACAGGTAGTAACAGTTAACAGGTAGTAACAGTTAACAGGTAGTAACAGTTAACAGGTAGTAACAGTTAACAGGTAGTAACAGTTAACAGGTAATAACAGTTAACAGGTAGTAACAGTTAACAACAGTTAACAGTTAACAACAGTTAACAGGTGGTAACAGATAGTAACGATTAACAATGTAGTAACAGTTAACAGGTAATAACAGTTAACAGGTAGTAACAGGTAGTAACAGTTAACAGGTAGTAACAGTTAACAGGTAATAACGGTTAACAGGTAGTAACGGTTAACAGGTAGTAACAGTAATAACAGTTAATAGGTAGTAACAGTTTACAGGTAGTAACGGTTAACAGGTAGTAACAGTTAACAGGTAGTAACAGTTAACAGGTAGTAACAGTTAACAGGTAGTAACGGTTAACAGGTAATAACAGTTTACAGGTAGTAACGGTAGTAACAGTTAATAGGTAGTAACAGTTTACAGGTAGTAACGGTTAACAGGTAGTAACAGTTAACAGGTAGTAACAGTTAACAGGTAGTAACAGTTAACAGGTAATAACAGTTAACAGGTAGTAACAGTTAACAGGTAGTAACAGTTAACAGGTAATAACGGTTAACAGGTAGTAACGGTTAACAGGTAGTAACAGTAATAACAGTTAATAGGTAGTAACAGTTTACAGGTAGTAACGGTTAACAGGTAGTAACAGTTAACAGGTAGTAACAGTTAACAGGTAGTAACAGTTAACAGGTAGTAACGGTTAACAGGTAATAACAGTTTACAGGTAGTAACGGTAGTAACAGTTAATAGGTAGTAACAGTTTACAGGTAGTAACGGTTAACAGGTAGTAACAGTTAACAGGTAGTAACAGTTAACAGGTAGTAACAGTTAACAGGTAGTAACAGTGTGTATGGGATGGCCGTGTCTTACGCTGGTGGATAATCCTCATGAGCAGTTGGGGCCCACACGAGCACCCAGCTCTTACCTCTGGCTCCGAGAAGTTGACTGTGCGCGTCTGTATCCTCTTGAGCGGTCGCAAGCGAGTGGACCAAGTTTCGCTTCCCAGGCAAAGTGAAACTATGGGCAAGTTTTTTTGTCATTTTGTTTAATCATAACGACAATGCAATTTTAATATTTACATACTCTGGTGCTATTTTTTTTTTTTTTACGGATTATTTAAGATTTCACAGGTCCAGTCCCTGTCCGTGTGTCATCCCTTTGCAAGTGGTGATAGGACCGAAAACAGTGGAGTGTATTGTCTCTGAACCATATAGTGTGTTTGAGCTTGACTCAAGCATAATATACTCCATAATTGGTGTTACTTATTTTGTTTCATTATTCATGTGGTCGCTGCTTTACGTGGGTGAAATATTTGTACACTTCCTTTATTAATTATTTCCTTATTTATTGGTGCCATTGTTGTTCATACTCATTCTTTACTTATATAATCCTACCATTTTTAGTGCTAAATTGGTATGACTTACTATTCTTCTCATTCTTCCAGGTTGGGCAGTGCTTGTCAAAGGAGGCCTGTTCTTGCTTACAGGAAGTAAACTTCAGCTTGCTAGCTTGAGTGTGAATGTTTACCTGTGTGCGTGTTTGTGTATGACTGTATGTGTGATTTATGTGAGTGCATGGGCGTGTTATGTATGTGTGTGTGTGTGTGTGTCATTCTAACTCTTGTCCTATTTATCTGTCCTTAATCATTCTTTAGTCTTTATCACTTGTCTGTTTGTCTGTTCTGACATTCTGTCTTCTTTATTTTCTCTAGATTTGTGATGGCTACTAGTGTTGCTAAGAAGCGGAAGTACATCGATGGATACATTAACTACGGTTTTACATCAATCCTCGCTGATGGCATTGAGAAACATCAGTGTGTGCTGTGCTTCAAAGTGGTTGGGAACGATTCTATGAGGCCTAGTAAGCTGAAGCATCATCTGATGACGATCCATCCACAGTATGCGGAGAGACACCAATTTCTTCAGGCGCCATGAACGGAGTTTAGGAAAACAGAGACTGGACGAGAGTGATGCCTTCCAACAACAGACCGTAAGTGTAGTTGAGGCATCATACGAGGTTTCCCTCGAAATAGCAAAGCAAAAGCCGCCCCATACAATTGGTGAAACTTTAATTAAGCCATGTGCTTTAAAAATTGTCAAACGGGTTCATGGAGAGGCAAGTGAACGTAAAATTCAACAAATTTCCTTGTCAAACGATACAGTGAAACGGAGAATTAATGAAATGTCAGATGACAAAGGAAAAAGTGATACAAGAGATCAAACTATCTCCAACTGGTATGTTTGCAATACAGCTGGATGAGTCAACGGACGCGAGTTCTTGTGCACAGCTACTCGTGTTTGTTAGGTATGTTTTCTTGTGTGACGTCAAGGAGGAATATCTGTTCTGTACACAGCTTGAGACCACCACAACAGCTGTAGATGTGATGGAATAGCTGTCTTCTTTCTTCACAGCTAACAGGATCAGCTGGGAAAATTGTTGTGGAGTCTGTACTGATGGGTCTCCGGCGATGCTGGGATCAAAATCGGGGTTCCAGAAGCGTGTCAAGGAAGTAGCTCCGAATGCCAAGGGAATCCATTGTACGATCCATCGTTTTGCACTGGCGTCGAAAACCCTCCCTGATGAACTTTACAAGATCCTGGAGGCAGTGGTCAAATATGTCAAATTTGTGAAAGCTGGAGATCTGAACTCTCGCTTTTTCCAGAGCCTTTGTAGAGACATGGATTCAGAGCATGAAGCCCTCCTCTTTTGCTCCAAAGTGCGCTGGCTTTCCAAGGGCAATGTTGTGAATCGAGTGTTTGAACTTCGGGGAGAGCTTAAGTTAATCCTGGAAGTGCAAGGGAAAGATGATCTATTAAGTCACTTCAATGAGGTGTTGTGGGAGCCACGTCTTGCATATTTAGCAGATATATTTGAGCAGCTAAACAGGCTGAATCTCAAGCTGCAGGGCAAGAACAGAAATGTGTTTCACCTCATGGATTGTCTTCGTGCATTTCTTGCCAAGATCCAGAATTGGCAAAGGAAAGTCAATGCAGGAAATGTTGCTATGTTTGAGAATCTTTCAACTGTTCTTGATGAGAATGAAGATCATCTGCTTGACCCATCACTCAAAACTGAAATCACTCAGCACCTGAAATCCTTGGAAAGTGAGCTCAAAAAGTATTTCCCAGAATTCGAGGAGGAAGATGGGAAATTGGTGAGCAATCCTTTCTCTGGCACTCTTGATATTGTTACCATTCCAAATGATGTTCAGGACGAATTTCTTGATCTCAAGAATGATTCTGCTGCCAAAGATCTCTATGAAGAAAGATCTCTGACTGTATTCTGGTGCTCAATGTATCAGTCATATCCAAAAGTTAACGAGATCGCACTTCGAGTCCTCTTGCCTTTTTCAACTACCTATTTATGCGAATCTTGTTTCTCCACCCTTCTACATTCAAAGGAGTAAAAGCCGGAACCGACTGGATGTGGACCCGGACACGAGTTGTGCATTGTCAGTGACAACCTCGGATCAGTCACCTGACTGAAAGGAAACAATGTCAGCCTTCCCATTGAGCTGTGACAAAAAATGCAGAGGTCATATGAACTTTTTCCCAACCAAATTCAAGTTTGCTGTGAGGCTTGTCTCGTAGTCACTCTAGTCTAGTGACGTCAGTTATGTCAATCATGTAAGTCTATCAAAATATAAGATAATGATGATTGTCAACCTTGATATAAAATAAGGGTATTCTCTTCATCTGCATTTTATTTTTCAACATTATTTGTGGAAACATGAAGGAGGCCACGAGGATGTTGAAAATTCCTCAAGGGGGGAATGGAGTGAAAAAGGTTGAGAACCACTCTAAGGACACCAGTGAATGCAGAGGGTGAGACAGAATATATACGAAGTACCAAAAAAGGAAAGTTTAAAAGAAAAATTATGCATTTCAGTTTTAACTATGTATTTATGTACAGCGCCTAGAGGTACTTTCTTCCCTGTTGTGCTCATTTGTTAATAATGTAGAAATAAGGTGACATGAGTTATGACCTCAAATGACAAGCGTTGCAACCACTGACACCATTTAGTCAAGTGATCTGTGTGTCGATATATACAATAAATTTGATTGTTTTAAGATGTTTATTTAACTTTTCCCTTATAAAGTCAAGGAAACAAAATTTCATTCATAAATTTGTCAGGGCAAGTAGTAAAAACTCCTTATGAATATTTCCCTACCTGAAAGAGGACTTATCTATACCCAAACCCTGCAGGGTATTCTACAATGTCACATTAGTGGTACTAAAATAAATTAACTACAATAACTACTGGATATCCAGCTGCTTCTGCCTTTACAATTAAGTCGTACAAAATATCCTTGGTCAAATAAGTATCAAAATTATAATATATAAGTTGCTTCCATGAGCCAATCACTCCTCGTAACACTGCACACTGAACTCGCTTTTTGGGTGCATAGAGGTTATCAGGTGCTTTGTCTTAAGTCCATTCCTTTGGAACACTTGTTTCTTCAAAAAATAAAACATGGAGACGTCCACGGTCATCGATAGATTCACTTTTATACTGCAATAGCTGCATAAAACACCTCTGGTTCAATATTGAGCCTAGAAATGCAGCGATGCATTATTTATATTCTGCATCACCCACTGCATTGATTGGTGCCCTTAGCTAAAGTTATATGCAAGATTAGACACTCGACTAGTATTATTTTCTATGAGATACTGAAATAACAAAGTACAGTGTGTGGAACCATAAATGTTCTGTTTATAAGGGGTGAGAGACAGGGGAGGGGCCGGAGTCTTTCTAGTGACGTCGGCAAAGCTCTACTCTTCCTGCGCGCGGATGACGACCTCATCTATAGACCTTGGGAGGAGACACAGAGTCATGCACGGAGGGGGTGATCATCGTCGATGGACAATCGAAGAAGTAACAGTTAACAGGTACTAACATTTAATAGGTAAGAACAGTTAATATGTATTAACAGTCAAAAAGTTGTGGTAAACAATCGTTTGATGCTATAACGGGAACTTTATTATCAAAATATGTTTTTTATGCTGTTTATAGTTAGGAAAGGTTAGGTCGGGTTTTCAAAGGTTTGTTTGGAATTTTAATGTGTTTATCCCCACATTTTACTCGCCTTCAAGGCCCTGCCCACTTTGGAAAAAATCAGCTTTAAGAAATCGTTTTGGCATAAAACGAATCTTTATGCAAGTGATAAGAGCTAAAATACACTCACCTGGTCCCGGCAGGTGTCTGGTATGGGCATATGAATGTCGGTGTAGTCACTAGCAGAGTAGCCACCACAACACCCCACCTGTCATGGATAATAATAATAATAATAATAATAATAACAATAATAAAAATCATAATAAAACTAATAATAATAATAATAGAAAAAAAATAAAAATAAATAAAAATAATAATAATAATAATAAACCATAAAGAAATACAAAAATAAAAATAAAAATCAAGACTGAGAAACGATATATATACAGTATGTTGTGTTGTCAAAGTAAGAGAAACAATTGAGACCCTGCAATTGTGTGTAAATGAGGCAGAAAGTCAGATCAGCAACCTGGGACTTGGTCACGCCCTAATCCAGTTTAGAAAATCTCCAGTTCCATGAGCCTCCACTATACATATTAGTCTCTCATGGGGGACCCTGTCGATGGCTTTGCTAAGGTAAAGGTAACCTACAGTACATCGAAATCGTGTGTCATCCATTGACTGGAAAAAATTGAAAAGAATGATAGTAGATTTGTCAGACATGAAGGCCTACTTATGAAGCCATGGTTGGAATCATTGATCAACTTGTGCTTCTACAGGTGATTTCGAATTGAGTTTGAAATTATTGCTTCCACAATTTGCCTACAATTGATGTTAAACTAATTGGACGGTAGTTAGAGGATAGTGATCTATCTCCGTTCTTGAAAATCGGTATAACATTTGCTATCCTCCTGGATTCTGGTACTACACCCGTTTTTAATGACATATTAAACAATTTGCTAAGGGCATACAGTACTAAGTTCTTCCTTACATTCCTTTAATACTCTGGCAAATATGTCATTGGGATCTGGAGACTTACAAGGTGCCAGTTTAATTATTTGCTTATTAACATTGTTACTAGTCGCTCCTAACTCGTTTAATCTATTTCTTTACTATCTCTGTTGACAGTCGGTGGTGAAATTTTAGGAAAAACATCTATTCAGATTATTGATCAATTCTCCTTCGTTATCGGTTAGTTCGCCGGTAACTGACTGTCAGTGTATTAGTCCGATCTTGTCTAGTGTTTTAGTTTGACTTCGCCTGTCTTGCTACTTTTTGTTCATTATTCCTCTCTGCTTTTCTTATCTCGGTCTTAACCCTACTTGCCAATACTTTATAATAATCGCGAAAGTAAACGTCACCACGATCTATTCTCCAACCTACAGCCTTTCTTTGTCCAATAATATTCTTTAAATAATTATTTATCCATTTGGGGTCCGTGTTATTTGATCTGAGTTTTCTGTATGAAATGTTCTGCCTTTGTTCATCAAGTAACTAAATATTAAAATCTTTATGGTAGGCTACTCATATCTCGTGGCCAGGTCATCCCTAGTGGTCATGTTTTGTGAGGTTATCGTTACCAGGTAAAGTGTGATCACCCTCTGTAGGCACAGTATGTGAGGTCAAGTTCTTTACACCCTCTCGTGAGATGATGTTCGCCACCAAACCTAACACTCTCTCTGAGGAAGCTGTGTGCTGAGCAGTAATCACGAACTGACAAGGGGTTTCACTACATTGACCACTAATTTATACAAAAAATGAACATTAAGTTTTGTGACAGAGAAACACCTTTGTTTAAATCCATACAGCAAATAGGTGTGTGAGTTAACTACAGGTAACAAGCGAATTACAGGTAGTGGATTAACTACAGCTAAGATAAGTTAACTATAGATAAAATAAGTTAACAACAGATATGATAAATTAACTACAGGTAAGATAAGTTAACAGGTAAAATAAGTTAACAACAGGTAAGATAAGTTAACTACAGCTAAGATAAGTTAACTACAGGTAAGATACGTTAACCAAGTTAAGTTCATTACAGGTCATATAATTTAACTAATGGTAAGATAAAGGACTCACATATTCCTGGATAATGTCGACAGTCCTCCTAGAGTTCATATCCCATTGGTATTGATAAATTAAATTCCTCATGGCTTCCTGGATGACGGGGAAAGCTTGGGAGTCCTCCAGTCCATGGGCGAGGATATAACCAGATCCAACCAGCAGCATGATGAAGGTGACGACTGTCAACACCTTGTACTGTGGCCAAAAACAGTAAACATTAACGCACCTTGTACTGTGGCCAACAACAGTAAACATTAACACACCTTGTACTGCTTGTACTGTGGCCAAAAACAGTAAACACTAACACACCTTGTACTGTGGCCAACAACAGTAAACATTAACACACCTTGTACTGTGGCCAACAACAGTAAACATTAACACACCTTGTACTGTGGCCAACAACAGTAAACATTAACACACCTTGTACTGTGGCCAAAAACAGTAAACATTAACACACCTTGTACTGTGGCCAACAACAGTAAACATTAACACACCTTGTACTGTGGCCAACAACAGTAAACATTAACACACCTTGTACTGTGGCCAAAAACAGTAAACATTAACACACCTTGTACTGTGGCCAAAAACAGTACACATTAACACACCTTGTACTGTGGCCAACAACAGTAAACATTAACACACCCTGTACTGTGGCCAACAACAGTAAACATTAACACACCCTACTGTACAACAACAGCAAATATTAACACACCTTGTACTGTGCCAACAACAACAGTAAATACACACACCTTTGTACTGTACAACAGTAAACATTAACACACCTTGTACTGTACAACAACAAACATTAATACACCCTGTACTGTGGGCCAACAACAGTAAACATTAACACACCTTGGTACTCAGGCCAAGAAAACAGTAAACATTAACACACCTTGTACTGTACAACAACAGTAAACATTAACACACCTTGTACTGTGGCCAACAACAGTAAAACACTCCTGTACTGTGGGCCAACAACAGTAAACATTAACACACCCTGTACTGTACAACAACAGTAAATATTAACACACCCTGTACTGTACAACAACAGTAAACATTAACACACCTTGTACTGTACAACAAACAGCAAACATTAACACACCTTGTACTGTACAACAACAGTAAAACATTAACACACCTTGTACTGTGGGCCAACAACAGTAAAACATTAACACCTTGCACCAGGCCAACAACAGCAAAACATTAACACACCCTGTACCAGGCCAACAACAACAGTAAACACTAACACACTTCTGTACTGTACAACAACAACAGTAAACATTAACACACCCTGTACTGTGGCCAACAACAGTAAACATTAACACACCTTGTACTGTGGCCAACAACAGTAAACATTAACACACCGTGTACTGTGGCCAACAACAGTAAACATTAACACACCTTGTACTGTGGCCAACAACAGTAAACATTAACACACCTTGTACTGTGGCCAACAACAGTAAACATTAACACACCTTGCACTGTGGCCAACAACAGTAAACATTAACACACCCTGTACTGTGGCCAACAACAGTAAACACTAACACACCCTGTACTGTGGCCAACAACAGTAAACATTAACACACCCTGTACTGTGGCCAACAACAGTAAACATTAACACACCCTGTACTGTGGCCAACAACAGTAAACATTAACACACCCTGTACTGTGGCCAACAACAGTAAACATTAACACACACCTTGTGCACAATGACCAACAACGGTAAACATTAACTTACCTGCTTGTACTGTGGCCAACAACAGTAAACATTAACACACCTTGTGTACTGTGGCCAACAACAGTAAACGTGTACACACACCTTGTACTGTGGCCAACAACAGTAAACATTAACACACCTTGTACTGTGGCCAACAACAGTAAACGATAACACACCTTGTGCTGTGTGGCCAACAACGGTAAACATTAACACCTTGTGCTGTGGCCAACAACAGTAAACGATGCTTACACCCTGTGCTGGCCAACAACAGTAAACATTAACACACCTTGTACTGTGGCCAACAACCAGTAAGCAATTAACACACACCTTGTGCTGTGGCCAACAACAGTAAACACTAACACACCCTGTACTGTGAAGCCAGCAACGGTAAACATTAACACACCTGTACTGTGACCAACAACAGTAAACATTAACACACCTTGTACTGTGGCCAACAACAGTAAGCATTAACACACCTTGTACTGTGGCCGAAAAACAAGCAGTGAAACATTAACACACACCTTATTGCACAATGGCCCGAAAAACAACAGTAAACATTAACACCTTATACTGTGGCCAACAACAGTAAACATTAACACACCTTGTACTGTGGCCAACAACAGTAAACATTAACACACCTGTACTGTGGCCAACAACAGTAAACATTAACACACCTTGTACTGTGGCCAACAACAGTAAACATTAACACACTACATCATGTACTACACTTACAACACAGCTAACAACAGAACACAGCTAACAACGCAACACAAGTAACAACACAACAGCTAATAACAGAACATTTCTAACAACACAAAACAGGTAACAACACAAAAGCTAACAACAACACAATGAAGCTAACAACATAACAGAATGAAGCTAACAACACAACAGAATGAAGCTAACAACACAACAGAATGAAGCTAACAACACAATTAAGAACAACACAACACAGGTAACAAACACAACAAATAACATAACACAGCTAACAACAAAAACACCACACAACACAGCACAACACAACACAGCTAACAACAACACCGCACCACATCACAACACAACATATCACAACACAGCTAACATCACAACACAACAGCACAACACAGCTAACAACACAACACAGCACAACACAGCTAACAGCACAACACAGCTAACAGCACAACACAGCTAACAACACATCACAGCACAACACAGCTAACATCACAACATAACATATCACAACACAACACAACACAACTAACAACACAATACAACACATCACAACACAACACAGCTAACATCACAACACATCACATCACAACACAACACAGCACAACACAGCTCACAACACAACACAACACTACAGAACACAACACAACACAACACAGCTAATACAACACAAATAACACACTCACAACTATGATCATTAAGGTGCTCTTGAAGTAGGCACCGCAACAGGCAAGGAAGGAGGAGACCATGACGAGGGCCGCGGCGACCATCAGGCCAGTGGTCGCGTTCCAGTAGTTGAACATCCCCAGGCCAGGGATGTAGTCACCCATGTCTTTGTCAAACAGGATCCACAGACCCAGGGCGAAGATGGCCGCCCCAGCCATCTGAAAAAGCAAAAGGAGCTAATGTATTTACTTGATGTAAGGAACAGATATACAGGTAATGTAATGGAACCAGAAAGTGCCAGTAGTGATGAAGATATTGATGTACTGTACTGTATTCTTGATAGTGAATTGCTAAAATAATCATTATATTAACTTTCGTTTTTAATTCTGTTTTATCCCGCTTGTGTTATTAGTAATAAATGTTGAAAAACAGTGAAAAATTCAGCAGGATTAAGAGAACTTCATTTTTTAATAAATATTTGTGGGTGCGAATAAATTTGGTACACTGGTAGAAACAGTCAGTTGTCTTGTGACCAGTGTTCAGAATGTATCTCTTAAACACACGTGTCACAATGTTGTTTCCAACACACCAACGACCACTTAGACTAGGGCAGATAGTGGATTACCATTGTCCAGAGTTCTCACAGACACAGTAGGGGGAAAGCTTGTAGTGGATTCCTCCCCTACAAGCACCGAACCTTCTCGAATTCCCCAGCCTACGCCTCCAGCGCCGCCCACGGAGCGGGGGTCAACTATCTACCCACGCCTACCCCCGCCTTATAAGGCCTGACACCGCTGTGAGCACTACAGACACACTGCCAACAAGTGTGAGGCGCAGGAGGACACCTGCTCCCTGTGCGGCAGCCCCGGACACCGCTACACGGTCTGCCCCAACACAGTAAAAAAAAATGCGCTGCCTGTGGCGGCCCACACTCCTCCGCCGATCGGACCTGCCCGAAATGGAAGGAGGAATGCAGGATAGCCAGGGCTCGACTCGACAAGAAACTGAGCTACAAAGAGGCCCTCTTTGCTGTACGCTCCCAAGACAAGAAAAAACAATAGAAAAGAAAAACCAAGAAAAGAAAACCCAAGAAAAGACACCCGCCACACAGAATCAAGAACACCACGAGGCCCGTGGAGCTGAAGCCCACGTGGTCAACCTCACCGTCTCCGACTTCTTCCACACCTATGAGGACATAAGACACGAGGAAGACGAACAACAAGGCCCAAACACGAATGAATGGACACTTCAAGAGAGCAAGAAGAGGAGGAGAGTTAGAAGAAAATCAACATCAAGCTATGGAGAATACCAAGACAGAAGACCAAGACATTTCCTCCACACAAGAAAACAACACACACAATCAAGCCGACCAAGCACTGAGAAACCATGGCCCAACCCAACACGCACCTGACGCTTGACCTGACGCTAACCTGACTGTCCTTAAACATGATATAGGAATAAAGAAAGGAATATATAAGAAATTAAAGGGAGGGGAGGAGCAGCTCAGAAACATGTATAATGAACTATCTAGGAATGTTAAGAAAAATGTAAGGAAAGCAAAGAGAGACGATAAAATCAAAATAGCAAGAGAATCCAAGACGAATCCCAAGGGCTTTTTCCAGGTATATAGGACAAAGGTCAAGGACAAAGTTGGGTCTTTAAAGTCAGGGAGGGGAGAATTGATAAATGGCAGTGAAGAAATAAGCAAAGCATCGAACAGCTACTTCTTATCAGTTTTCACAGATGAAATTTGCGATGAAATCCCGGAGGTGGAACTGATACTTATGGGAAAGGAAGAAGAGAAATTAAAGAATATCACTATCAGAAAAGAGGATGTTCTTAAGAAGATAAATAAACTAAAGAATACAAAATCCCCAGGGCCGGATGAAATTTTCCCTCGAGTCTTAAAAGAGTGTAGGGAACAGATTAGCGGACCCCTCGTAAACTTATTTATAAAATCATTAGACACTGGAGTTGTGCCAGAGTTGTGGAAACAAGCAAATGTAGTACCCATATTCAAAAAAGGAGACAAGAGCATCAGCGTCAAATTACCGGCCGATCAGTTTGACGTCAGTAGTGGGGAAATTTCTTGAATCAATTATAGCAGAAAGCATCCGATCGCATCTAGAGAAAAGCAAATTAATCTACGACTCTCAACATGGGTTTACAAAGGAAAAATCTTGTCTAACAAATCTGCTAACGTTTTTTAGGAAAGTCTTCGAGGTAGTAGATAATGACGAAAATTACGATGTTATTTACTTAGACTTTAG
Organism: Homarus americanus; assembly: GCF_018991925.1. Lineage (NCBI taxonomy): Eukaryota > Metazoa > Arthropoda > Malacostraca > Decapoda > Nephropidae > Homarus > Homarus americanus. Next base: position 9,478,428 of record NW_024733231.1, read on the forward strand.
CAAAGCATTTGACAGAGTACCACATCAGAGGCTTCTGAGAAAAATTAAGGCTCATGGTATCGAGGGGAAAGTTTTAAATTGGATAAAATCATGGCTCACCGATAGAGCGCAGAGGGTCAGCGTAGATGGTGTTAAATCTGAGTGGGGCCGTGTAACCAGTGGGGTTCCCCAGGGGTCAGTACTAGGCCCACTCTTGTTCATAATCTACATAAACGATCTAGATACTGGGATCAGCAGTGACATAAGCAAGTTTGCGGATGACACCAAAATAGGGCGGCAAATTAATTCAGGGCAGGATGCAAATGCATTACAGGAGGATCTAAATAAACTGCAGGGGTGGTCTGAAAAATGGCAAATGAAATTCAACACCAGCAAGTGCAGCGTACTTATATTGGAAGAACAAATACTTATAATGTATACAGCCTTAACAACATCAACCTAGAGAAGTCGACTTGTGAAAGAGACCTAGGGGTACTTGTAAGCCCGGACCTACGGCCTAGAAAACAGTGCGTTAATGTTCGAAATAACGCAAACAGAGTATTGGGTTTTATATCTAGAAGTGTAAGTAACAAGAGTGCAGAGGTCTTATTGCAACTATATCTTGCGCTAGTCAGGCCGCACCTCGATTATGCGGTTCAGTTCTGGTGCCCCTATTATAGAATGGATATATATTCACTAGAGTCGGTGCAGCGAAGAATGACAAAAATTATTCCGGGACTTAGAAACCTTCCATATCAGGATAGGTTAAAGAAACTTAACTTGCATTCCCTAGAAAGACGAAGAGTGCGGGGAGATATGATAGAAGTATTTAAGTGGGTGAAAGGAATCAATAAAGGGGATATAGATAAAGTTCTTATAATATCCGAGCAGGATAGGACTCGGAGCAACGGATTCAAGTTGGATAAGTTTAGGTTTAGCAGGGAGATAGGAAGAAACTGGTTCACAAATAGGGTGGTGGACGAGTGGAACAAGCTTAGCAACTTTGTAGTAAGTGCGGGAACTCTGGAAAGCTTCTTTCTCCATCCCATCCTGAATGTGAACCAATATCTCATACCCCTACAAGCTCACCCTTGTCAGCTACGGAAGATACTTAGGTCACTTTCCCCTCAGCGTGTGTGTGGGCAGGGCTGTGTGTGTGGACAGCCTGTGATCATATTATGATTACGGTGGTACACACTGGGTTTTGAGGAACAGAATTCTCACAGTGTTGTTAGGTGTCCTTCCTAACACAGTCACTTGAATGATTATTTAACCAATAGGATAACAACTGCAAATCTGTTGCCTGTTTAATTCGTGAACTGATGCGTGGCTTGAGCACTGTGGTGTGTGTAGGTGCCTGCGAGGCCTACCCTCATGGTCACTCCCCGCCATGTGGCGAGGGTTTGTATAAACAAACTCCCCACCTCACATGGTGCCAGGCTAGATAGTTCTTTTGAAACTGAAATTGACTTTGATACATATCTAACCAGAAAGACACACATCCATTGAGCAAGAACAACAAGTGGAATCAAATGTTTGATAATCTGAGAATACTCCTGCCACCACACCCCTCACTCCCTCCCCTCCGGGGTGGCCTGCTCACATATGTCCCTACCTACCCTCACACTGCTGTAGACGCCAGTTTGCCTTGTCTCATGAGAGGGTTACGCCTCCCAACCACCGCTGAGTCCTTTGGAGTGCCACCAGTCCCCAGCACTCTGACGCAGGCATATAAGTCGAGTCCTGTAACTCCACCATTTCTGAGTTGACTGGAGACCCAGCTACTCGCTTTAACTCTCCTGATGCACTGAGTGAGCCAGGCGACTATGGTGTTGACCTTGACACCAACGGAGAGGATGACTTTCAACGAGTGCAGTCCAGAAACAAGTAGAAGGCCTCAAAGAAAGAAAACCGTAGAGAACAACACCCACAGCCTCAACCCCCCATGAGAGTAAGATTAAACTCCCTGTAGGTACACCTCCTGAAGACAAGTATCGATGGCTGGACGAGGTGGAAGATAAACACCCAGATGCTGAGTTTCAGTTCAGAGTCGGTGCACAAGATCATGTTCTGATTAGAAACGACCCAGCAGTCATACAGGATCTCCTCACTAATAGCATAATTGGAATAGCCATGGAACAATCATCCCAACCATCGAGCAAGAAAACTATCTTAATCAAAGGGCTCGACCAATACCAGCCCCGTACACTACTAGAAGATCATCCCAACTTCAGAAGGACAAAGTGACTCAGGGCCAAGAACGCAGTCGTTGCAGACTGGGTTGGTTCTGTGTGTAAAGGCCTGGGACTTTGGGATATAAATCCCTTGCCAGCCTAATCAGGATCTTATAAAAAGAAAGTCAAGAACCATGGGTTTCCAAGGGGTAACAAACAACCGTTAGAGATTGACATCTCATTACTACGAAAATAAACACAAAAATTGACACTACTCACACAAATATCAAATAAACAATTACGGGAATCAAACAATGTACAGATATTTCCTACGGGCCGGGCCGCGGTGGAATGTTCCGTAAAGCGGTGATCCACTCAGGGGGAAGGTCAAGGGCAGCCTCCTCACTTGGCGCCGGCGTTGGTGGGCGATGTCTTGCCACACAGGAGAGACGCCAGGGCACGGACGGTGAATAGGGCGTGGAGGAAGTGGAGATGACGTGGCAGCCGCGGTAGTAGCTGGAGTAGGTGTCCGGAGTTGACAGCCGAATAGTGAAGGACTGGGGAATCAGCCCACGAGCCCAAGGAACCTCAGATGAGCACACAACCAGAATTTGAACGAACAGCGGGGTGCAAGTACAGCTGTGTTGACGGCTGGGTAACGTCTGATGTGTGCTGGGGCAGCAGCGACCTCCCCCCCCCCCTTAGTAGGGCTGCGAACAAGCAAACGAGCGGCGGACAACCATCCTGCTCGTTACCGCCCTTACACTGTGGGACCCACCCAAATCCATTCAAGTCCGTGGTGCCTCCTACCCGGAGGTGTTACAATGGACGAGTTGACGGTTCTGGGTAAACACAAGAAATACACTCTGCCACGTTCGTAGAGTGATACGGTATACAGTATATAATTTGAAATAAAAGTCAAGTCCTGCTATAATAGTCGAGATAAGTTTATTTCTCCAGAAACAGGGCCGCCATTTGCAATTACGTCACAACCTTCCCTGCAGATGACACAGGGATGGAGATACGAGTCAATTTAAAAGTAATGACATTGTCTGGACTTTGTTTTGAGAATGCCTGATGCTAGGTAAACATGACAACATAATGCTGTTATTGTTTTGGCGATTCACTAATGAACCACTGGGATATATCATCATTTATATTAATTAATGGGTAAAATTTTACTTTAACTACCATAAGTATTTGGGGGTTTAGATTCGAGATAGGCATAAAGGGTAAATGTTAAGTGTTGGTCATCCCTGTACTTAGACATGCAGACTATGCTTTTTTTCTGGTGGTTTGTGATGTGTTATGAACGATTTAGACCTTCATTTCTATCGGAAATCACTAGTTTTGAGTTACTACCCCCCAATCCCTCCTTACTGGTGTATGTTAAGCTAACCTTATAACTCATCATACCCTAACCTAGCCTAAACTAACCTAACCTATCCTAACATATGACCTGTATTTTCTTATACAATAGAAAAATGTTTTGCGACAGAAATCCCGAAGATATAATTTGTCTTATTGTTTCAAGAACTTAATCCCAGATGACCAAACAAAACCAAACTAATACTAATATTGTTTGGAATGTTTATACTATGATATTTGTTGAATGGGCAGCTAATATCCACTGAATTACTTAATGTGCTTAGTAATATCTATATATTCAAAGTAGTATTACTGTGTTGCACGATAAAGCACAATTAATTATCTAATAATATATATTTACAGCCGAGAGCGTTGGACAACTATTTCCAGGGTTCATCAAGGCAGATGAAAGAAAGTTACCAAAAGTAGACGTCATTATGATAGTAGAGTATTATCCAGAACTCGGCCATCCAGCTATGAAGCACGTTAAATTACATCTGTCATCTGATCATCCCCTGGCCATGGTCGTCCCTGGTCCTTCCACAACATTAAATATAGACATCAGTGACGAAACCTTATATTTTCCAGACATGAAATAGAGAACAGTGATGAAAACTTCCATGTTGGAGTTATCGGTCTTTTGCATCATTTAGGCAGCCAGCAAGTAAATACGCACGATGATACTTGAGCAGTAATTTATTTTAACCAAAAATAAGGTATGCCTGTACTTATCAACTTAATACTCACATCAAAATGATCTTCACAACATTAGATGCAGGATTCTGACATGGGGAAACTGTCATCAAGCAGCAAGCCACCATCTCTTTCTTATCTTCTTATCTTTCGGTACTGTGATGAATATTTTGCCTGGTGAGGATTTGTCGGTACTCTTGCACATTGGCACGAAGCACCAACGATTCTTAGTCCTTTCCTTGAACATTGTATATGGCCACAAGTCCTGTATTTCAACTGGTAACAACACATACACCACAACTGGCTGAAACCAGGTCACCTCTCTGCAGCTCGAGAGAACCAGTGACGTCACAACCAATCACAGAGCTTTTCGCAGTCACGTGACTTTTTAACAACTTTAACCCTTAATTTTTACACTTTTTATGACCCAATTTATTAAAAAATATCATTACTATAGTGAATTTAAACGTTTTATTTACCCATTGACCTGCCATCTTACGAAAAAATTCCGTCAACTCGTCCATTGTCAACACTGGGGCTCTGTGGCCCAAGTGTGCCCCTCTTCCAAGCAGTGGTGGGGTCTCTGCTCACGACACAAGCAGTGGTGGGGTCTCTGCTCACGACAATATGCAATACAGGTTTGCAGAGATACAGTTACTTAAAGGGGAACCATTTAACAGAAATCTAAACAAGAAATTAGGTGATCCCACCACTAACACCAATGGTAGGAGACTTGTGGGGTTAACGTGATGCTGGATCGCACTAGGGTGCAGGTGAGAAGGGAACTCAGCTATGGCGTTTTCTATATATATATTTTATATACAGTGCAGTGCTAGGGAGTTGCTGTGTGGTGAGGAGCTTGTTATGCGGAGGTCTTGTCTGTGCGAGAGCGATGAGCAGAATGCCTTTCACAGCGAGGCTGTTGGCTTATATACACGTCCACCGGAAGTAAGCATCGCTTTTGGCCGACCCCACGCGCAGTCTAGACGGCTAGGCTTGTCAGAGAAACTTCGTCGCGGGATCGGCTGATCAGCGACTAACGGCAGCGGCAGTTGTAGGGGTGAGTATTCACTACAATACTCCCCCTACCCTCCGAGCACTGCAGAAAACTTGTCGGCAGGGTTGTATTCGACATGTGAAACATAACGGGTGGGGGTGTGAACCACTCGGCCGCTACGGGTGACGACTCCATCTAGGGACACGAGATCTGTGGGAGAAGCAGAGGGAGAAGGAGGGTTGTGGATAAGAGAAGGTTGAACAGGCGAGGAATGTGGTGCTTCTCTCGCGGCAGGTGCAAAGTCTTCAGGGGCGCCGGGTTGGGTGTCTGGGTCCATAGGTCCGGATGCAGGATTGTCATCAGGAGCAGGGTCCCCGTCAGGAGCAGGGTCCGTATCAGGAGCAGTAGGTACCTGAGGATGAAAAGAGGGTATGCAGAAATGTGGGCAGACTGGTGCAGGTGGTTTGTTGGGGGTAATGCTGGGCTGGGGGCCCATCGGGTAAGGTGGCCGGCTTCACTCCGTCGATGCTGACGGTGTCGTGTGTGCCACTGTGAATGATCGTCAGGAACTTCGCTGACCGTGCAAAAACCGGGAAGGGTCCGTCGTAGGGACGTTGAAGTGGGTTGCGGTGAGCATCGCGCCTGATGAAGACATACTCGGCGTTGAGTAGTGCAGGAAGGATGTGTTCAGGGCGATGGGAAGGCTGGCGTGGAGCAGTAGCTTTGAATGCAGAAACTGCTTGTCATAGTGCTTGCAGTAGGTCGTGACGGGCAGCAGGAGTGAAGTGGTCGAGGTCAGGAGTAAGTGAGAAGTCCCCGGGTAGGTGAAAGGGTTCGCCTAGGGTGAAATCCTCTGGGCTGCAGTCATATCTTCTTTGTGTGATGCACGGATGCCAAGGAGCACTAAGGGTAGAGCATCCGTCCAGCTGTAGGGGTCGTGCTGTGCCTTGATGGTGTCCTTCAGCTGCCGATGAAACCGCTCTACCATGCCGTTGGATTGAGGGTGGTAAAAAGTAGTGCGGTGTCTGGAAGTGCTGAGGAACTGCAGGAGACTATGCCAGAGGTGAGACTCAAACTGGACTCCTCGGTCCTCGGTCAGTGATGACAGTCGTGGGAGGACCGAAACGGGGGACCCATCAGACAGGAAGGTGCGGACGGCTGATTCTACTGTAGCATTAGACATGGGAATGGCTTCTGTCCACCTGGTTAAACGGTCAATGCAGGTGAAGATGTAGGTGTTGCCGCAGGATGATGGAAGAGGTCCCACGATGTCGAGGTGTACTACCTGGAAGTGTCCTTTAGGTACAGGAAAGGTTTCTAAGGGAGCACGTGTGTATCGATGTATCTTAGAGGACTGGCAAGCCAGGCACTGGGCAGCCCATTTCCGAGGGCCAGACGACACGTTGCGTGAGAAGGTGCTGGGAGGCCCGGACACCTGGGTGGCTGACCCCATGGATGCGGTCGAAGATGGCGCGGCGGTGGATGTAAGGCACGAATGGTATAGGCTGCCCACAGGACATGTCGCACCACAACTTAATGTTCGTGCCGGGAATGGGGAGTTCTTGGAGAGCGAGACCTAAGGGAGATGTCTAGTATGCTGCAAGGTCTTCGTCGTTCTCTTGAGCTACGGCGAGCTGTCTGTAATCCATGGGTGACGATGAGGGAAGAATGCTGGATATACAACGAGAGAGGGTGTCGGCGATCTCGTTATGGCTGCCCTTGATGTGTTGGATGTCGCTGGTGAACCCCGAGATGTAAGCCAAGTGGTGAAGAACACGAAGTGTATGTGTCTGGGAGGCTGAAGCGAAGGCGTGAACGAGGGGCTTGTGATCAGTGAAGATGGTGGACTGACGGGCCTCGAGGAAGTGCTGGAAATGCTTGACAGCAAGATATATGGCCAGGAGCTCTCGATCGAAGGCACTGTACTAGAGTTGAGGTGGTTGAAGCAGCTGTGAGAAGGCAATGGGCATGAGAGTTCCGTTGATATCCTGTTGTAAGACGGCTCCCACGGCAGTAGAAGCGACTGTTGTGAGAGTGGTCCGGGCGTTGGGAGCAGGGCGAGACATCTTGGGGATGTCAGCAGACTGGCCAATGAAGCGGTGGTAGTAGTTGACTAAACCCAGGAATTCTCGGAGCTTCTTCACTGTTTCAGGTCTGGGGAACTCCTTTATGGCAGTTACCTTCTGTGGTAGGGGTTGGATGCCGCTCGACGAGACTCTGTGATGGAGGAAGTCGATGGATGAAGTCGATGGAGGAGGCTCCGAAGACGCACTTGGCGGGATGAACTTTCATGTTGTTGTTGTTCTGCAGGCATTGGAGAAGGAGCTGTAGGTGGTGGTGATACTCGGCAGGCGTCGAAGATGCGACGAGAATGTAGTCTATCTAGACAGTGACAAAGTCGAGGTCGCGAAGCATGTGGTCCATGTACCTCTTGAAGGTCTGAGCTGCATTGCATAGTCCAAAACTCATGAAGGCATACTCGAAGAGACCAAACAGAGTGGTGAGGGCAGTCTTCTGGATATCTGCAGGCTACCACTGGAATCTGATGGAAGGTACGCTCCAAGTTGATCTTCGAGAAGATGGTCTTGCCGGGGAGTTTGTGGAGGAAGTAATGGACATGTGGGATAGGGTACCTGTCAGGTTTGGTGACGAGGTTCAGGGCTCTCTAGTCACCACATTTCCTCCAGTCGTTGGATCATGGCTTTGGAACCATGTGAAGAGGAGATGCCCAGGAACTCTTTGAAGGTCGAATGATGCCGTCTTGCAGGAGTCTGTTGAATTCCGCCTTGGCTGCGTTGAGGAGTTCAGGGCGAAGGGGTGAGAAGACTGGAGGTCCTGTAGTATCGATGTGGTGGAAGATTCTCGACTTAAGTGGTGGTGGAAAGACTCGGGGTGAGAAACGTTTCTTGAACTCCTTGAGCAGGGAGGAGAACTCGTTGGACGGAGAGAGGCAGGTGATAGTGTCGGCGACTGCAGCACGTGTACCCCGGATCATGTGTGCTGTAGGCTCATGGATGAGGCAGAGGTTGCTTGGGTCGACGACGAGTTTGTGGAAGGTGAGGAAGTCGAAGCCAAGGTTGGGTTGAGAGACATCTGCCATCACAAAGGACCAGCGCTGAGTCTTGGAAAGACCAAGGTCTAAGGCGAGGGTGTGTGCGCCGTAGGCAGCGAAGAGGTCATATGAGGGTTGCTTTGATGTGTCTTGCGGTGAGGGAGGGATGATGCTGACCGATGCCACGTGTAAACGAGGAATTTCCTGCCGGAGATGTGGTCGGTGACATGCATCAGTGAGACACCTGAAGTGACGGAGGTTGTGGCGTCTACCAATCCCCGTCGATGCCGTTTCCCGAGTAGTTGCAGGGAGCCTCAAAACGTCTAGCGTTAGCACCGAAGCGTTGATGGTACCAGCATAGGGTAGGTGCACTGTTTTGGGAGCTGGCGGCGGCGTCCGAGGCAGGACGAAGACGTCGGGGTTGGTGGGACACAGTGCGTGGGGCAGGAACAGGAGCAGCAGCAGGCATGGAGGAGCAGAGCTGCTCGAGGGTGTCCATCCTGCGGTGTAGAGACTGGAGCAGGACCCTCATGTCTTGTGAGGTGTTGCTCGTCAGAGGAGCGTTGATCCGGTTGACAAAATCGGAGGAAAGTGACAGTGTGGCCGCCGAGTTGTCCGCGGCAGCAAGGCGCACAGCAGTGTATTCATGGAATACTCTGTCTGCCGTGGCTGCGTTGGTCGCCGGGGTTGTAGAGTAGTCCAGTGCGGACAGGGCGAGGCGAACTTCTGCAGGGAGCTTCTGAGTGTGAAGCTGGATAGTGTCAGGAAGCCTGTCTGTGTGGCGGGAGTTCAGTCTCCACATCTCGTCCCAGAGGCGTGCAGGCGTTGAGTTGCCGAGGGAGAGACCGGATAGGTCTTGCAGGAAACTGGTGTCAGACCGCTGGTATCGCCTCTTGAGAGCATCTCGTAGAGCTGCGAGCTTGTTGTCATCTGGGGTCTTTGCGATGACTTCTGTAACTTGTGTGGCGACTTCTGTGGGCAGGGAAGAAACCAGGGCGACGTACTTCTGTTCGTCTGTAGCTGTGGAGCCGTTGAGAGCTGCCTCCGTGTGGATTTGCCAGTCTTCAAAGTCGTGATTGAAGACTGGAAGAGTGATCCGTTTCTCATCCAACCTGCGTGAGTGCGTTACTCCGGGGGTAACCATTGTGGGGTTAACATGATGTTGGATCGCACTGGGATGGAGGTGAGAAGGGAAACTCAGCTATGGCGTTTTATATATATATATATATATATATATATATATATATATATATATATATATATATATATATATATATATATATATATATATATATATATATATATATATATATATATATATATACACAGTGCAGTGCTAGGGAGTTGCTGTGTGGTGAGGAGCTTGTTATGCGGAGGCCTTGTCTGTTTGAGAGCGCCGAGCAGAATGCCTTTCACAGCGAGGATGTTAGCTTATATACACGTCCACCGGAAGTAAGCGTCGCTGTTGGCCGACCCCACAAGCAGTCTAGACGGTAAGGCTTGTCAGAGAAACTTCGTCGCGGGATCGGCTGATCAGCGACTGGCAGTGGCAGTCGTAGGGAAGAGTATCCACTACAGATTTATCTCACTTCTCAGCTCATATGAAGATGCTCACGTTATAGGTAATAATAAACGAACACACATCTATGGCGGGGCTCTAGACAAGTGTATTGGCTTTAATCTATCATACACAGCTCATAGGTCTGATGTTGTCACTGATCTTATGTCTGATCACAACCCAAGCCAAGCCATTATACTATACATGTAGTCAATGCCACCCCCACTGGCAGTAAACTCAACAGATGTAGACTCACAGTCAAGCACGAACATGAAAGCCAGTTCATAGACTTCATCTATGACTGACAACTACCAAAGTCTGAATGATGATCTGACAGATAGGACTTATACATACTTCACGAACAATGCCTCCACCAAAAAATGGAGAAAACGTGGTCAGCATAATGGGAACAGCAGTGCTATGATGACCCCAAACTGAAAAAAAACTTAGGGCTAGGGTTGTAAACAAATTAGAACATCTCAAATGCTAATGCTGTATCAAGCCTCCCTTTGCTTCCGCCAGGGAACGTGTAAGCGAACTCAGTCAAAATGCATGGATAAACATATGTCAACAGCCTGAACCAACATACTTCCCTCAGTAAAGCCTGGAAAGATATAAACACAATCAGAGGTAAAAACAGTAGAGTCTCATCCAAACTAATAACAAAGTGGGCTCAAGCCTCCAGCTATGACATGTTACCAACTAGGACTCGAGGACTCCTTGATGCAAAGTCTGTAGAGAGAAGTAATCTCATTAACTTTATACTGGGCAAACAGCACTGAGTGGGAGCTTGACGCCGCCCTCGCCAGGGGTAGGTCTACTTCCCCTGGAGAGGACGGAGTCACCTACAATATTGTTGGACTCCTAAGGCGTGTGCCGGGCAATACATCATGGACCAAGATTATTATTGTACCAAAGCCGGGACAGCCTGATGCCTTTCGTCCCGTATCACTAACCAGCTGCCTGTGTAAAACCTATGAGAGGAGGGTTCTTGGCAGACTCTTATATAGAATCAGATAACACAAATCTCCTAACATAAATGGCTTAACCCATGGTAAAGGTGTACATAATGCATCACCACATTCATACCTGTGCATGGTGATGAAAGGCACAGATACACCACATTTCTTGACCTAAAAGCTGCATTTGATATTGCCAATAGGCAACTGATATTGTACGAACTAGCCAAAATGGATATAGGAGGTAGGCTGTTACACTGGATAAGTAGTTACCTAACCAACAGAAGGGCTGCTGTACTGTTTCAGGGTTACAAAGGTGAAGTTAAATATATGCAACTTGGCACCTCCCAAGGTGGAGTACTGAGTCCCACTTTGTTCAGTATCTCAATCAGCTATTCTGATGATATTCTTGTTCATACTTAAACTCATCGTGAAATGCAAACCACCCTGAACCATGTACACGCAGCCTATTAGAACCTCGGTGTTATTATCTACACTGAGAAAACTAAGGTGTTCAACAAACAAGCTGGTAACCGCAAACGCGGCCCCGCCAAGTTCAAGATAGGTAACAACACTATTGACTATGTTTCTTCTTTTAAATATCTTGGTGTTTCCGTCCCTTGTACCCTACCTGCCATACAACAGCTAACCCGCCAATGTACTGACAGACTGAAACCTCTTAGAAGTGTAGCGGGGTACAGCCCACACTATGGTGCTAATATTAGAATTGTTATAACAATGTTCCTAGGATATATAAGATCTCTGATAGATTACCACGCACCTCATGATAGCCCTGAGGCTCTTGCGTGGTGATCCTGATAACATTGTTTCCTTAAAATTGTAAGAATGTATGAACCATGGGACTGGTGAATCTAAATGGATCCAAACTACAGCTACACATATGAAGATGTTTGGACTAGACCATCTGTACAAAGTTGAGACACAACAGCGCTTCCTGCCACCCTGGCGGACAGTTCCCTTCGATATCACAATACCGACATATCCGCCTAAAAGATTAATTATACAAATATTTATCTCCAACACACTGCCAAAGTGAGAGCTCTTGAACACACACACTCTACAGACTGATGATAATATCACACAGACCATCTACACTGATGGATCTCTTAACACCGCCTGTGGGAGGGCTGGAAGTGCTATTGTTGTGACTCAACCTGACGGTAATATAATTGAGAAAGGAATTAGAATTAACAACTGAGCATCCACTCTACAAACTAAATTAGTTGCCATACTCACAGCTATTAAATTCATTGAAACCACTGTTACTGACAGTCTCATCATCACTGACTCTCTATCCTCACTACTTGCCCTTGACACCCTCAACTCAAGGTGTCACGCTCTTGTCTCTGAAGCCAAACACAAATATGCGTGCCTTGTTGACCGGGGTGACAAGGTCAAACTTTTGTGGATCCCCTCTCACATAGGCCTCATAAAACATGACAGAGTTGATGCCCTCGCCAATCTCGCGCCTAACAAACACACTGTTGAATACAAGTGCAAACAATTTGCACAAGCACAAGTAAATCCATTGTTTACCATGATGAGATGTATCACGTAAAGCAAGTATATGGAGCAAATAACAAGATCACTAGATTACAAGATGCTGTAACCAATAGACCAAGGAATATCCCTCAAGCAGATGTGAACACAACTAAATGTAAAGTGTGTGGCCAGACATATGGCCACACACTCCAGCACTACGTCCTCGACTGTGTGAAGATAGAACACTTAATCTCTAATGACATGATAGCGGACATATTAAGATTGTATCCTCTTTTCTGCACTAAGTAACTTTATCAGTTCCCATTTATAGAACGAAACACACAATGTACGTGAATACTTCTCACACAAATGTGAATAACAAAGTGTGCGGCCAGACATACTGCCTCACACGCCTGTACTCACGCAGCTGTGTGTGTGTAGTGGTGGTGGGTGTGTATTGGTGGAGGGTGTGTAGTGGTGGTGGGTGTGTAGTGGTGGTGGGTGTGTAGTGGTGGTGGGTGTGTAGTGGTGGAGGTGTGGTGGTGGGTGTGTATTGGTGGTGGGTGTGTATTGGTGGAGGTGTGTAGTGGTGGGTGTTGGTGGTGGGTGTGTAGTGGTGGTGGGTGTGTGGTGGTGGGGTGTGGTGGGTGGGTGTGGTGGTGGGGTGTGTGTGTGGGTGGTGTGTGTGGTGGTGGTGTGGGTGGTGGTGGGTGTGTGGTGGTGGAGGGTGTGGTGTGGGTGTGTGGGTGGTGGTGGTGTGTGGGTGGTGGTGTGGTGTGTGTGTGTGGTGGTGGTGTGTGTGGTGGTGGGTGTGGTGGTGGGTGTGTAGTGGTGGTGTGGTGTGTTGGTGGTGTGTGTGGTGTGGTGTGTGGTGGTGTGTGTGTAGTGGTGGGTGTGTGGTGGTGGTGGTGTGTGTGGTGGTGGGGGTGGTGGTGGGTGTGTGGTGGGTGTGTAGTGGTGGTGGTGGGTGGTGGTGGTGGTGGGTGTGGTGGTGGTGGTGGGGTGGTGGGTGTGGGTGTGTGGTGGTGGGTGTGTAGTGGTGGTGGGTGTGGTGGTGTGGTGGTGTGGTGGTGGGTGTGGTGGTGGGTGTGGTGGTGTGGTGGGTGTGGTGTGTGTGGGTGGTGGTGGTGGTGTGTGGTGGTGGTGTGTGTGTGTGGGTGTGGGGTGGTGGTGTGTGGTGGTGTGTAGTGTGGTGGGTGTGTAGTGGTGGTGGTGTGTGTGGTGGTGTGTGGTGGTGTGTAGGGTGTGTGTGTGGTGGTGGTGGGTGTGTAGTGGTGGTGGTGGGTGTGTGGTGGTGGTGGGTGTGGTGTGTGTGGGTGTGGTGGTGGTGGGTGTAGTGGTGGTGGTGGTGTGTAGTGGTGGTGGTGGTGGTGGTGTGGTGGTGGTGGTGGGTGTGTGTGGTGGTGTGGGTGTGTGGTGGTGGTGGTGTGTGTGTGGTGGTGTGGGGTGTGTAGTGGTGTGGTGGTGTGTGTGTGGTGGTGGGTGTGTAGGTGGTGGGGGTGTGTGTGGTGGTGTGTGTGTGTGTGGTGGTGTGTGTGGTGGTGTGTGTAGTGGTGGTGGTGGGTGTGTAGGTGGTGGTGTGTGTGTGTGGTGTGTGGTGGTGGTGTGGGTGTGTAGTGGTGTGTGTGTAATAATATTAATAATTAACGGTTTATTGAAAAAGTTCTGCAGCCCGAAGGCTGAAAATATACATTGGGCATAAATGACTTATTACATACATTGGTGGTTTAACAAAAGCCTTCATTAGAGAAAGGTAAAGGAACATACAGTGAACATACAGATTAATGTAGGTGTTGAACAGCAAAAACGTAGTGTAGTAACTCCCTCCCAGATGGTGTTAGGAGGGACCTCACGTGGTGTAGTAGTTCCCTCACAGATGGTGTTATGAGGGGCCTCACGTGGTGTAGTAATTCCCTCACAGATGGTGTTATGAGGGGCCTCACGTGGTGTGGTAATTCCCTCACAGATGGTGTTATGAGGGGCCTCACGTGGTGTAGTAATTCCCTCACAGATGGTGTTATGAGGGGCCTCACGTGGTGTAGTAATTCCCTCACAGATGGTGTTATGAGGGGCCTCACGTGGTGTAGTAATTCCCTCACAGATGGTGTTATGAGGGGCCTCACGTGGTGTAGTAACTCCTTCACATATGGTGTTATGAGGGGCCTCACGTGGTGTAGTAATTCCCTCACAGATGGTGTTATATGAGTGAGGTGTGGTTCCAGGCCTTCCTATCGTAGACGGATTAACACATCGCTGGTAGTTGGGTCTCACGGGCCGTTATCACTGGGTACCTGGGACCTCACTGTGTGAAAGGTCAACTTGGGTACCACTGTTACTGTTGAGTTGTTCTCACTGACTTAAGCACTGTTCACCACTGTTCACCTCTGTTTAACACTGGTTCCATTTCTTTCCAAAATGATATAGTAACTTCTGGCGTGAACTTGTTGATATTCCGGTGGGGAGGAGGGGGGTTCAGGGGAGGGAGTTGGTATGGGCCAACATAACAGTTGACCTGGCTGCTCCGAGAGGAGCGCCAGGTACGTCTTGACCCTTCGGTGGTCAAGGATGTGGTGGTGGGTGTGTAGTGGTGGTGGGTGTGAAGTGGTGGTGGGTGTGTAGTAGTGGTGGGTGTGTAGTAGTGGTGGGTGTGTAGTAGTGGTGGGTGTGTAGTAGTGGTGGGTGTGTAGTAGTGGTGGGTGTGTAGTGGTGGTGGGTGTGTAGTAGGTGTGTGGTGGTGGTGTGTGTAGTGGTGGTGGTGGTGGTGGGTGTGGTACTGGTGGTGGTGGGTGTGTGGGTGGTGGTGGTGGTGTGTAGTGGTGGTGGTGGGTGTGTGTAGTGGTGGTGGTGGTGGTGGGTGTGAGTGGTGGTGGTGGTGGTGTGTGTGTGGTGGTGGTGTGGTGGTGTGTGTAGTGGTGGTGGTGGGTGTGTAGTGGTGGTGGTGGGTGTGTAGTGGTGGTGGTGGGTGTGTAGTGGTGATGGTAGGTGTGTAGTGGTGGTGGGTGTGTGGTGGTGATGGTGGGTGTGTAGTGGTGGTAGGTGTGTAGTGGTGGTTTAGTGTGTATGGTGGTGGTGATGAAGAGTGTTATGGTTGTGGTGGTAGAGGGTGTGTAGTGGTAGAGGGTGTGTGGTAGAAGTGTTAGGTGTGTGGTGATGGTGGTGGATGTATGGTAGCGGTAGGGGCATATGCTGGTAACCTTACTGAAGTAGGAGAAGTGGAGGAAATAAAAAAGTTGTGGGTCCTGGTAACATCACGTGATCCACTTTCACTTAACCCCAGCAGAAAGGTCACTCCTTGCACTACCACCTACACCGGGAGGAATGGAAACGACCAATCCAGAGGAGATTGCTGCCACCGAACATCATAACTCAGTCAAGCTCACGGCAGCCCCCACTGAGCACATAATAGCTCAGAAAGCAACAAGTGAGGTGGATATCAACGAATTAAACAAGATTCGGTCCATTACGACAGAACGACAGCACACCCAAAGTGATAAACTGCAACAACTGATGCTGCAGTTGCCAAAGAACTTGAAAAAAGTAGCTATACCACAGGAGGTGGGTACCTCGAACTGGCTAACATTGTTACCGATAAAGGCAAACTGATCCAGCCTTAATAAACAAGAATTCACAGATGCCATTGCTCTAAGGTACGGTAGGCCAGTAGGTTTACCCTCCCAATGCGTGTGTGGCTCATCCTACAACATTGACTACGCCATTGTGTGTAAGAAGGGGGCTTCATATGCATGAGGCATGGCTAAGTAAGGGATCTAACAGCAAATGAACTGAAGAAAATCTGCCATAACGTCATAGTGGAACCGAACCACCTTCCTTTGGCTGGTGGGAACCTCCATCACAGGACTTCAAACACATCCAATGAAGCCTGTGTGGACGTCAACGCTCGAGAATTCTGGATGCGAGGACAGCGAGCCTTCTTTATTATGAGAATTTTTGACCCCATGACCACTGTCACCGTTACTTGTCTCTTGAGGCTGCACACAAGAGGAATGAGAACAACAAGATTAGGGCGTATGAATAGAGAATTCAGAATGTAGATCGTGGCAGCTTCACCCCTCTGGTGTTCACAACCTCTGGCGGGATGGGACCAATTGCAAGAAGTTTCTATGCAAGACTGGCCTAGGTGTTATCCGAGCAGAAGCAGCAGCACAGAAGCAACTTTGCAGCCTGGTTGAGTTGTCGACTGTCCTCCTCTCTCCTTAGGTCTGCATTGCTTTACCTCAGGGAACAAGATCTTTGGCCCCAAAGCCAGCAACAGTTGTAGATATTGATTTCAAGACAATAGTCACTGAATGCTGTATAGATCTGTGGTTTAACTAATTCAACACAGCTAGGATAGCTACTTATGAATTAGGATATTAAATTTTAAGGTAATAAAATGGCGGCGAAGGTGTGGCTATAGGGGGAGGATGGAGGTAGTGTTAGTTGTGGTGGTAGTGGTAGTAGTGTTGGTAGTAGTTGTAGTATCCTTGCACTACCACCGAGACTGGGAGGAATGGGATTGACTAATCCAGTGAAGCTTGCCGCCACAAACATCAGAACTCTGGCAAGCTCATGGCAGCTCTCACTGAGCACATAATAGATCAGAATGCAGCAAGTCAATTGGATACCAATGAATTAAACAAGATTCGACAGTACATTACGACAGAGCGGCAACACACCCAACGTGATAAACTTGAAAAAAAAAAGTAGCTATAGCGCAGGAGGTGGGCGCCTCGAACTGGTTAACAGCATTACCGATTAGGGCAAAAGGCTTCATCCTTAATAAACAAGAATTCACAGATGCTATTGCTCTAAGGTACGGTAGGCCAATAGAAGGTTTTCCCTCCCAATGCGTGTGCGGCTCATCTTATGACAGCGACCACGCCATGGTGTGCAAGAAAGGGGGCTTCGTATGCATGAGGCATGACGAAGTAAGGGATCTAACAGCAAATCTACTGAGGGAAATCTTCCACGACGTCATGGTGGAACCGCCCCTCCTTCCACTGGACGGTGAGAACCTCCGTCACTTGACTTCAAACACATCCAATGAAGCCTGTGTGGACGTCATTGCTCAAGGATTCTGAACGCGGGAACAGCGAGCCTTCTTTGATAAAAGGATTTTTGATCCCATGGCCGCATGTCACTGTAACCTAGCTCTCGATGCTGCACACAGGAGGAACGAGAACGACAAGATTAGGGCATATGGGGAGAGAATTCAGAACGTCGATCAGGGCAGCTTCACTCCTCTGGTGTTCACAACCTCTGGCGGGATGGGACCAAGTGCAAGATGCTTCTACGCCAGACTCGCGGAGGTGTTATCTGAACAGAAGCAGCAGCCCAGAAGTTACGTTACAGCCTGGTTGAGATGTCGACAGTTCTTCTCTCTGCTTAGATCAGCATTGCTTTGCCTCAGGGGAACGAGAGCATCGGCCCCAAAGCCGACAACAGTCGCAGATATCGACTTTGAGGCAACAGTCACTGAATGCCGCATAGATCTGCAGCTCAACTAACTCAACACAGCTAGGGTCAGTGCCGGATTTAGACCTGTGGAGGCCCATGGGCAGCCTCTTTGTGGAGGCCCCCCTCATTATAACTACCCAAGAGGGTGGGGTGGCGAGTGAAGCGAGCCTAAACATCTGGGAGTTCCGGGGAGGGCTGTAAGCCCCCCGGGAAAATTTTGAAATTTGAACACTTCTTTGGAGAATTTTGAAGCCATATGCAGTTATATTGAGGAACTCAGAAAATAGAGAAATTTTTAATTAACTGTATATTTATTGATAGTGTATGGACGGACACCTAATTTTTCGTTATAATTAAAAGAGTAACACAAATTGGCCGTTTGCTTTTTGCTACTTTGTGGAGAGGTTAATTGATCACTTAACTCCCTGGAACATTTGGACGCCAGCATATTTTTAAAATTTTGAATTTTGGGTAAGATTATGACCTCTCCCTCTGACTTCTCCCAGTCCCACCCCTAAAACTCGCCGTCAGTTCGCCTCCTTTTCACCATTGACTATACTGTGTTATACTGTATATACTGATCGTGGAACTGACAGAAACCGTCATTGACATAATTAATGTACTCAAAATACGTAAAAATAACTCAACTTACTTGCAGCCAATCGACCTGTAGTATCTTAAAGCACAATTATATATGTGAACATATATTCTAAGAGCACACCCACCCACACTCAAGCACAAGCATCAATCGACTCTCTCTCACTCGCACTCTCACTGAACATTTGCAAGACATGTTCTAGGAAATGACAACTGACAAGATCATTCATCACTGAGCGGCGACGACTTCACTCAACAAGCACACATGACATTTCTCTCTTTCATTTTACATCTGCAAGACATGTTTATGTCTACTCGTGGGAAGTTCACGAATCATGGGCGACGCAAGTCTCCTCTTTAATTGACAGACACATGACAACCGATGTGCAGATACTACACGACCCAACCCCCTCCGACCGACTGTCAACAAACACAGCGCCCTGATGGTATTCATAATGGAAGTAATAATGAAAAAATTTATTTTATTTTTTTTAATATCAATTTCGTTATTCCATGTAGTTCATTTTTAATCAATATATGTTTGTGGAATTCTAAATATATTATTAGCAACACAAACAATAGCATTCATTAAAAATATACGGTTCATAGGAAAACCAGGTATTCATGAATTTCAAGGAGTAGCTAGCCTAATTTCTATCACGCTTCTTGCTGAACATAGTTTTACGTGATGGAATAGATAAAAAAATGAATTTTAAAGAATGAAAATAAAAATAATCCAAATAAATAAAATATTGCAATATGTGGAGGCCCCTGGGTAGCTGCCCACTTTGCCCACTCCTGAATCCGGCCCTGACTACATTGTACATACAGAGGCAACTGAATTACATGGACGGAGAGAGGCTTAAATATACAGGGTGACCTTACTAAACATGAGGTCAGGTCATAATCATGACATCCACTAATCCGCACACCATCACCCATGCAGAGGAGCTTAAGAGAAAGGGCGACGTGACTAGTCAAGTCAGGTCAAAAATATGGGACCCACTAAATATCTATCCTACATCTAGCTCTAAGGTTTTCAAAGCATTTTTAACCTTGGGCCACTGTCAAATAAATTTATGCAACATATTATCAGTTTTGTACTGACCATCACTAAGGTTTATGGAATTTAGTTCCCTAATCAAACTAGCTTCAACCAGAAGTCTTTCTGTGACACATGATGATTTGTACACTTCTAGGCTTTTTTCGCAATCAGTGGGATGATTATTATCCCTAACATGAACGAACAGTGCACTGCTTTCAGATGCTGTTCTGATATTGTAGTTGTGCTGTTTGATTCGGAGTTGCAATGCTTTTCCTGTCTGTCCTACATAATTTTCATTACATTTGCTACATGGAATACAATAAACACTTCCATTTACATTCAAAGTTGGACTATTCATGATTAATATATTGGTAATGGTTGAGTCATAGTTAAAAACAACAATAATATTTAATAATTTAAGGGATTGAACTAACGGGACAAATTCATTGCGATAAGGCAGTCAAAATATTCTTAAGTGTAGGAATTTGGCTGGATTGAGTAGAATGAAAGGATTTTTTAGCCCTTTTAAAACAATGATCAACAAACAATGAAGGGTACCCAAGTTTTTGTGCAATGGAACGAATGTGTTTCAATTCTTCATCAATAAATTCAGCGTCACAAATACGCAAACACCACAAAAACATAGCAGAAAAAACTGACATTTTGATAGACTCCAGGTGACACGATAAAAAATGTATGAAACTGTCTACCTGTGTAGGCTTTCTGTACACCTTAAATTTATAGTTATGGCCATTTCTAATGATAAGCATATCAAGAAATGGAAGGGATCCATTTATTTCTTTCAATTTTGAATGTAATACTAGGAACAAGATTATTAAGCTTGTCTAAAAATTCCAATGGGTCACTGTTTCTAGGCCAATGACAAAAAACATCATCCAAATATCTATACCATGGAGGAATAAAGTCCACTATATTGGGTAGTAATCTAGCCTCAAAAAAATCCATATAAATACAGGCTAGAGGAGCAGAAAGACAATTACCCATGATCATGCCAAATATTTGCTTGTAAAACTTCCCATTTGCTCTAAACACATTGTCAGTAACACATAACTTTATCAATTTGAGGAAAGTATCATGTCCAATAGTCAAATCTAACAGTTGTAATTTATCTTTAAGAAATGAAAGTAGGTCTTTCACAGGTACTCTAGTGAAAAGTGAATTTACATCAAAACTTATTAATTCGCAAGGTTCCTTGTGTTTCTTGAGTTTATCAATTAAATCACTGCTGTTGTGTATATGTGAATTAGATATTTGGCCTGTAAGAGGGGATAGCATCTTTACCAACTTGGATCATTTGTATGTACCAGAACCCACAGAACTCACGATAGGACGCAATGGATTGTTAAGCTTGTGTGTTTTGATCAATCCATACATGTAAGGTAAAGTGGGATTGATTGGAGAAAGCTGTTTGGTGAGATCGGGGTTCTTTTTCAATAACATCTTCATTTTGGAATTTGATAACTTATTGATATTTTCCAGGGGATCTTTCGTAAGCTCACAATACGTGCTTTCATCACTGTATTTATATGGAGTTTTTTGAGGCTAGATTACTACCCAATATAGGAGTTGTGCTCCTTGTTGACTTCATTGCCAGAGTTAGCAGAGATGTTGACATTTGGCAGGGAACCATAGGGAAAAATGAACTCGGCAAGTGTAATCTCAAAGGCCTACTCCTCCTCAGCAAGTGTGCTGCACACAACCTCACTATCACCAATACCTTGTTTAGGCAGGCCGACAAGTTCAAGGGTTCATGGCAACACCCACGATCCAAACACTGGCATCTCATTGACTACATCATTGTCAGAGAAAGAGATCGCCGAGATGTCCTCATCACCCGTGCCATGTGTGGCTCAGACCACTGCAACACTGATCATCGACTTGTCAGAGCCAAGCTCTCACTTCACGTCGCCCCAAATCGAAAGCCAGCAAACCTCCAGAAGAGGTTTTAAAACTAAGCGTCTGGAGGATCCAGCGGTAGTACATACCTTCAGAGAGCAGGTCGAACATGGGCTTATAATCAACCCAAAAGCAAACAACGCAAATCCCAGTGCTGAATGGAATATTCTCAACACTTATAACAAAAACCTGCAGAGACCCTCGGCCGGATCGAAAGAATACACCAGGACTGGTTTGATGGAAACGACCCGGCACTCAATGTACTCATAGTTGATAAACGTGCTGCTTTTACTGACTGGCAGAACAACCCTCAGTCTTGGACCAAAGCTAATACTTTCCGCAAAAAGAAAGCGGCGGCCCAGCGAGAGCTTCGCAATCTAAAAAACGACTGCCTTAAAAATAAAGCATGTGAAATACAAAAATATGCAGATCAGCACAAGATGTGCGAATTTTTCAATTCCACTAAACATTTTATGGGCCAATCATTCGTGGCACAGCCCCCCTCCGCTCATCTGACGGTAACTTCATAATTAAAGACGACGAAGGCCTCCTTCAGCGCTGGAAAGAGTACTACCATTCACTGCTCAACCGAAACACCGATGTGGATGTCCTGACTACCCAAAAGGTCCCTCAGTATCCAGAGCTGACCCACCTCAGTTATCCTCCATCCCAGGATGAGGTAGCTACTGCCATTAAACACATGAAAAATAACAGAGCCTCAGAGCCTGGTGGAATCCCAGCTGAGGTGTGCAAAGCAGAAGGACTTCTGCTTACCAGCCATCTCCACTCTCTCCTGGAGAATATATGGGAAAAGGAGGAAATCCTCTAAGCCTTTAAAGACGCCTCCACTGCCAATATTTATAAGAACAAGGGAGACCGGTCAGACTGTGGCAACTACCGCGGGATCTTGTTGCTCTCCATTGCTGGCAAGATTATCGCCCGAGTCCTCCTAAACAGACTTCTTCCTGAGACGGAAAACTCTCCCAGAATCTCAATGTGGCTTTAGACCATCACATGGCACCACTGACATGATCTTTGCTGCCCGACAGATACATGAAAAGTGCAGAGAACAGCGTCGTGACCTGTACATGGCTTTCATCGACCTAACCAAGGCCTTCGACTCGATCAACAGGGAAGCCCTCTGGTGAACCCTCAGCCGTTTTGGCTGCCCACCAAAATTCATCGCCATTGTGAGGAAACTCCACGATGGCATGAACGGCAGTGTCCTGCACAACGGCACCCAGTCTGAGTTATTCCCCATCCAAACAGGGGTTAAATAAGGGTGTGTTTTGGCACAAAATCTCTTCCATTTTCTTGGCTGCCTTCCTTTCTCGTGCCAGTGCCAATTTAGCTTTCGGGGTGAGCATCCAGTACCGGTTGAAGGTTTTTTTTAACATAAGACGACCCCAGGCAAGAACAAAAGTGTCGGCAGCTTCCATTACTGAACTTCAGTATGCAGACGACCTCACCCTTGTTGCTCACACTAAACACGACCTACAGGATATCCTGAACACCTACTGAACACGACCTACAGGAGATCCTGAGCACCTACTGAACACGACCTACAGGAGATCCTGAGCACCTACTGAACACGACCAACAGATCCTGAACACCTACTGAACACGACCTACAGAAGATCCTGAACACGACCTACAGGAGATCCTGAACACCTATGCAGATGCGTATGCACACTTCGGCCTTGAAGTAAATATACGTAAGACTCAGATTCTCTTTCAACCTGTCCCTGGTTCAGCCACACCTCCACCATCCATCCAGCTTAACGGCACTACCCTCTCTAATGTTGCCCACTTTCGGTATCTCGGCTCCCACCTGTCCACCACCGCAGAGATCGATGAAGAGACTCAGTATCGGATCAGATATGCATCGTCAAGCCTTTGACAGACTCCGAAACCAAGTCTTCAGCTGTAGGGAGCTGAAATTATCTACAAAGCTGCACGTATATCGAGCAGTGGTCCTCCCCACCCTGTTATATGGCAGCAAGACATGGGTCACATACAGGAGGCATCTCAAGGCACTTGAAAACTTTCACCAACGTAGTCTACGTTCCATCCTCCGAGTTCGCTGGGAAGACAAAACAACAAATTCCGGTATTCTTGCTGACACCAACTATAGGAGCATCAAGGCTACCATTATCCATTAACAACTACATTGGACTGGCCATGTTACCCGCATGGACGACAGTAGACTGCCAAAGCAGCTACTTTACAGTCACCTAACGAATAGTAAACGTAACGCAATTGAAAAAGTATAAGGATAGTCTTGAGACAAACCTGAAAAGGTGCCAAATCGACTCTCTCACCTGGGAGTCGATTACTCCATATTGTAACGCTTGGATGAGCACCACACAAGAAGGTGTCAATACTTTTGAGCTAGCCAGACTGCAAACCGAGGCAGACAAGCGTCAACGCCGGAAAGACGCTGCCACCGCCCCTCCCGCACTAGATGGAGCCATCCGCACGTGCCACGAATGTGAACAACTCTGCGGGTCACGTATCGGCTTCTAATGTCACCTCAGAATTCACTAACCTAGGTGATATCCTTAATAACTCATATTGTGTTACAGCTGGATGATTGTCGTACTCGATTCAGTGACAGCAAAGTAGTAGTAGTAGTAGTAGCACTCAGGACCGCTTCCTCGCCCCTTTAGCTCTTCAAATACTGGCAATAATACCACATCTATTTTGTCAGAGGACACACACAAAGGCTAAGCACAAAGAAAATGTGGCAGCAATGAAGAGAAGATTGACAATGTGGTAGACTGGGGCCCTTGATGATCTCCTATGTGAAGCAAGAACACTGCAGGAGAGACTAAAAATAACGGGTGACGGAAAGCAAAACACCGATGACGTGGCAAGAAAATTTGGAAACAAAATGCGTGTGGGAAAAGTGTCTCTGGCGATAAGATCTCTCACAGAGGAATCCTCCGGTGGGGTGATGCCAATAAACAGAGACATTAAAACTATTGAAAGAGAAACATCCCCCTGCAAGCGAAGATGAAGGCATCAGGTTCCAGGGTGACTATATCCCACCAAATGCTGTCCTGTTCGAGAAAATAACAGGAGAGATGGTGTGGAAAAAGGCACTGAAGACTCGAGGAGGAGCCGGCCCTTCAGGTCTGGATGCAAACGGTTGGAGAGTCATCCTCAGCACAAACAAGTTTGGCCCTGTAGCAAGTGATCTCTGCACTGCCATTGCCGCCCTTGCAAGAAAGCTTGCATCCTCTTGCTGGCATCACCTCCAGGCCCTGACGGCATGCCGCCTTATTCCTCTGGAAAAGAAACCAGGATGTAGACCTATAGGGGTGGGGGAAGTGCTGAGGCGGATCATCGGAAAATGCATAATGGAGGTGGTAAAGGATGATGTCAGGGCAGCAGCAGGGAACCTACAAGTGTGTGCTGGCCACCAGGCTGGCGGGGAGGCGGCCATTTACGCCATGAGATTGATATTTGAGCAGCGTGATTGTGAGGCCGTTCTCCTGGTGGATGCTTCAAACGCATTCAATATACTTAACTGCAAGGCTGCACTGCACAACAACAAGATCAAGTGTCCAAGCTTTGCATTGTATGTTGAAAATTCGTATAGGAATCCATCAGACCTCTATATAGTAAACAACAAGGCTGTAAGAGGTGATACCATCTTACAGTCAACCGAAGGAACAACACACGGGGATCCTGTTGCAATGGCGATGTATGCAATTGGCCTATCAGTGCTCCAACAAAAAATAAAATTTGAAACAACTGGGGTCAAACAAGTGGCATATGCTGATGACCTTACAGGAGCAGGAAAAGTGGAGGGCATCAAAAAGTGGTGGGACTTGGTAACATCGCGAAGTCCACAAATAGGGTACCACCCAAACGCCAGCAAGTCCTTCCTCATTGTGAAGCCAGAACATTATGAACGGGCAATGGAGGTTTTTAGCGGAAGTGAGGTCAAAATAACTAAGGACGGCCAAAGACATCTAGGCGCAATAATTGGCACTACGGACTTCAAGACCGAGTACGTAGCGGGAAAGGTGAATGAGTGGGTTAGTGAAATCCAAGCACTGTCTGAGATTGCTAACACAGAGCCACATGCGGCCTTTGCAGCATTCACCCATGGAGTCAAGCATCGCTGGAACTACCTGATGCGTACTATCCCTGAGATCGGACCCCTCCTCCACCCTCTGGAAGAAGTTATCAGTGTCAAGTTCATTCCTAAATTTGTGAAACACCCCAGCAGAAAGAGCACTTCTTGCACTTCCATCAATACTGGGAGGGATGGGACTAAACAATCCAGAGGAGATTGCTGCCACCGAACATCAAAATTCACTTAAGCTCACGGCAGCCCTCATGGACCACATAATAGCCCAGAATGCAACAGGGGAGATGGATACCAGTGAAGTAAATAAGATTCGTAGGTCCACTACGACAGATCGACAGCACTGCCAAAATGATAAGTTGCAGCAACTGTTGCTGCAGGTACCAGAAAATTTGAAAAAAAAAGTAGCTATAGCGCAGGAGGTAGGCGCCTCGAACTGGTTAACTATGTTACCGATAAGGGCAAATGGTTTCAGTCTTAATAAACAAGAATTTACAGATGCCATTGCACTAAGGTACGGAAAGCCAGTAGAAGGTTTGCCCTCCCAATGCGTGTGTGGCTCTTCCTGTGATGGCGATCACGCCATGGTGTGCAAGAAAGGGGGCTTCATATGCATGAGGCATGACGAGGTAAGGGACCTCACAGCAAATATGTTGAAGGAAATCTGAAGGGATGTCATGGTAGGACTGACTCTCCTTCCATTGGATGGTGAGATCTTCCAACACAGGACTTCAAACACATCTAACGAAGCCCGTGTGGACGTCAGTGCTCGAGGATTCTGGATGCGGGGACAGCGAGCTCTATCGACATCAG
Organism: Homarus americanus; assembly: GCF_018991925.1. Lineage (NCBI taxonomy): Eukaryota > Metazoa > Arthropoda > Malacostraca > Decapoda > Nephropidae > Homarus > Homarus americanus. The sequence continues at coordinate 9,504,638 of NW_024733231.1, forward strand.
GATTTTTGATCCCATGGCCGCATGTCACCGTAACCTAGCTCTCGATGCTGCACATAGGAGGAACGAGAACGACAAGAGAAGGGCATATGGGGAGAGAATTCAAAACGTTGATCAAGGCAGCTTCACTCCTCTAGTGTTCACAACCTCTGGTGGGATGGGCCCAAGTGCAAGATGTTTCTACGCCAGACTCGCGGAGTTGACCTCCGAACAGAAGCAGCAGCCCAGAAGTTATGTTACAGCCTGGATGAGATGTCGACTGTCTTTCTCTCTCCTTCGGTCGGCTTTGCTCTGCCTCAAGGGAACGAGAGCTTCTGCCCCAATTCCGACAACTGCTGCAGATATTGACGATGAGGCTACAGTCACTGAATGCCGCAAAGATCTGCGGCTCAACTAATTCAGCACAGATAGGATAGCTACTTATGTATTAGGATATTTAATATTAAGGTAATAAAATGGTGGCGAAGGTGTGGCTATTGGGGGAGGCTGGAGGCCACGTAAAAAAAAAAGTAGTAGTAATAGTGTGTGTGTGTGTGTGTGTGTGTGTGTGTGTGTGTGTGTGTGTAATAATAATAATTAACGGTTTATTGAAAGTTCTGCAGCCCGAAGGCTGAAAATATACATTGGACATAAATGACTTATTACATACATTGGTGGTTTAACAAAAGCCTTCATTAGAGAAAGGTAAAGGAACATACAGTGAACATACAGATTAATGTTTACAGTGGAGGCCATGTACGGTGAGGTGTTGAACAGCAGACACGTAGTGTAGTAACTCCCTCACAGATGGTATTAGGAGGGACCTCACGTGGTGTAGTAGTTCCCTCACAGATGGTGTTATGAGGGGCCTCACGTAGTGTAGTAATTCCCTCACAGATGGTGTTATGAGGGGCCTCACGTGGTGTAGTAATTCCCTCACAGATGGTGTTATGCGGGGCCTCACGTGGTGTAATAGTTCCCTCACAGATGGTGTTATGAGGGGCCTCACGTGGTGTAGTAATTCCCTCACAGATGGTGTTATGCGGGCCTCACGTGGTGTAGTACCTCACAGATGGTGTTATGAGGCCTCACGTGGTGTAGTAATTCCCCACAGATGATGTATGCGGGCCTCACGTGGTGTAGTAGTTCCCCACAGATGGTGTTATGAGGGGCCTACGTGGTGTAGTCCCCACAGATGGTGTTATGGGGCCTCACGTGGTGTAGTAGTTCTCACAGATGGTGTTATGAGGGCCTCGTAGTGTAGTAACTCCCTTGGTGTTATAGGGGCCTCACGTGGTGTAGTAATTCCCTCACAGATGGTGTTATGCTCACAGGGCCCTCACGTGGTGTATGAGGGGCCTCACGTGGTGTAGTAATTCCCTCACAGATGGTGTTATGCGGGGCCTCACGTGGTGTAGTAATTCCCTCACAGATGGTGTTATGAGGGGCCTCACGTGGTGCAGTAATTCCCTCACAGACGGTGTTATGAGGGGCCTCACGTGGTGTAGTAATTCCCTCACAGACGGTGTTATATGAGTGAGGTGTGGTCCCAGGCCTTCCTATCGTAGACGGATTAACACATCGCTGGTTGTTGGGTCTCACGGGCCATTATCACTGGGTGTGTGTGTATTGGTGTGTTGTGTGTGTGTGTGTTGCTTAGTTCAGTGCTGTTGGGTGTGGTATTGTGGTGGAGGGGTGTGTGTGTGCTGGTGGGGTGGTGGGAGGGGTGGGGAGGTGGGGGGGAGGGGTGGTGTGAGGTGTGTGGAGTGGGGTGTGGTGTGAGGTGGTGGAGTGGGCGTGGCGTGTGGTGGAGGGTGTGGCGTGTGGGTGGAGTGGCGGCGTGGTGGCGGGCGTGGCGTGTGGGTGGGAGTGGCGTGGCGTGGTGGAGGGCGTGGCGTGTGGTGGAGTGGCGTGGAGGGCGTGGCGTGTGGAGTGGCGGGGGTGGAGGGCGTGGCGTGTGGTGGAGTGGCGTGGCGTGTGTGGTGGAGTGGCGGCGTGTGGTGGAGTGGCGGGCGTGTGGAGGGCGTGGCGTGTGGTGGAGTGGCGTGGCGTGTGGTGGAGTGGCGTGGCGTGTGGTGGAGTGGGCGGCGTGTGGAGGGCGGCGTGGTGAGTGGGCGTGGCGTGTGGGGAGGGCGGTGTGGTGGCGTGGTGGCGTGGCGTGGTGGCGTGGCGTGGCGGCGTGTGGTGGCGGCGTGTGGTGGCGTGGCGGCGTGGAGGGCGTGGTGGCGTGGTGGAGTGTGGCGTGTGGTGGAGGCGTGGCGGTGGAGTGGCGTGGCGTGTGGTGGAGGTGGCGTGTGGTGGAGTGGCGTGGCGTGTGGTGGCGTGGCGTGGCGTGTGTGGCGTGGCGTGGCGTGGTGGTGGCGTGGCGTGTGGTGGAGGGCGTGGCGTGTGGTGAGTGGCGGGCGTGGTGAGTGGCGGCGTGGTGGAGGGTGGCGTGGTGGAGTGGTGGCGGTGGTGGAGTGGCGTGGCGTGGGTGAGTGGCGGCGTGTGGTGGAGTGGCGGCGTGGTGGAGTGGCGTGGCGTGGTGGAGTGGCGTGGCGTGGTGAGTGGCGGCGTGGTGGAGTGGCGTGTGTTTCTCCCTCCCTCCACCTTGTTGAAGCAAGATAAAGATCTGATACTCACGAAGAAGACTGTGTTGAAGATATACATGAGGTACTGCAACAGCTCGAGGTGTTCCTCCATGTTGCCTCGACCCTTACCGAGCGCCATGGTGCTGCCGTACGGGAGTCCTTCACCACCAACACGAGGAAGCTCTCACTGCCACAACCCGAACCGTTACTCGGCCAAAATAATGCGCAGTTTTATACCTTTGTCTTAAATCGAATTACATACACACACACACTGACAGAACTTCGACTAAATCCGGTTTCTGAAATTGTTTGGAGACAGTAGAGTGTTACAGGGACGTAGTTTAGGCCAAAATCCTTATGAAGATGAGAGTGTGTGCGTATGGTGAGGCTACTTATGGTACTGTCTCTCCGTGTTTAAGAGCGACGACCACTAGAGATAAGCACAGGTGTCTATCAGTCCTCTCCAGCCTCAGATAACAACGACTGGTTCCTCTAGCAAGTTGATGACTGTTTGCAGATAATTAAGTGACTGTTAATCCTTAGTGGCGGAGGTAGAGAGTGACAGCATGATGTTTGTGTGCTTCTTGACCCTCTTGTTAATGGTAAAGGCCAGTAACCTATTTACCTGCCTTGTTAACAGCGTTCCCATCAATTGATATCTCTTGGTGGTTATCGTGTTATCGTTAGTGATAACTATGGTGGTCATTCTGTGTGTGTGTGTGTGTGTGTGTGTCCTTCCCGAACCTCTCTATTATCCGCAACTTCTTGTACTGCCGCCTGTTAACAACACAACACTCTTATGAGTACATTACTGGCCACACTACACCTGTATCCACTTGTACTACACCCTACAATGTTGTAAGTACATTGTTAACTACCTTGCTGGAGTACTGCTTATAAATACAACTATAACAAATAAATTAAGAGCTGTACAACATGGTCTGTCCCAGAGTCACTTCTTCACGGGTGCAGTGGTCACGTTATGAATGGACCTGCGTTCCCCAGAATATTACAAACATTATGATTGGTTAAGTGTAGGAGTGACGTCACAGATGTAATTTTAGGGTGCTTTCCCTCTTGTGTTAGCTTAAGTTAGGTTAGGTCACTCTCTCCAAAAACACTTTATAATTAATTAATATTGTTATGGTCTCGATAACAAATTCGAGACCACGGAAGTCCGACTCGGAGAACTAAACATTTGAGACCGAAACTCGGGATCACTGGCGGCGACCTCGCTGAGATAATGGCATTGAGAGAAGGATCTATGAGGGAGAAAAATATATATCATCAACTTTTCTTCTTTTAAAAGTTATAACATTAGTAGCTAATTATTATAATCAAAGTCCCTCATGTAGAAAGCGACAACACGAGAGAAAATATTGTAGACGCACGAAGTTTGTAGGACCGTCGACCAGGAACAGGTTTTGAGTATAGGAGCTCGGATTCATCAGTCAAAACTGTACCAAAAACAGACGTCATGCTGCAATATAAAGTTAGTTTAGTGCCATTTAAAGTTAGTATAATGCCATTTCAAGTTAGTTTAACGCCATTTAAAGTTACTTTAACGCCATTTGAAACGCATTGAATGCCATTTCAAGTCAGTTTAACGCCATTTGAAATACGTTTAACGCCATTTAAAGTTAGTTTAACGCCGTTTAAAATTAGTTTAACCCCATTTGAAGTTAGTTTAACACCGTTTAAAGTCAATTTAACGCCATTTAAAGTTAGTTTAACGCCATTTGAAGCGTCTTTAAGGCCATTTAAAGTTAGTTTAACTCCATTTAAAGTTAGTTTAATGCCATTTGAAGTTAGTTTACCGCCATTTGAAGTTAGTTTAATGCCTTTTGAAATTAGTTTAACGCAATTTGAAGTTAATTTAACACCGTTTAAAGTTAGTTTAACGTCATTTGAAGCGTCTTTAAGGCCATTTAAAGTTAGTTTAACTCCATTTAAAGTTAGTTTAACGCCATTTGAAGTTAGTTTAACGCCATTTGAAGTTAGTTTAACGCCATTCGAAGTTAGTTTAATCCCTTTTGAAGTTAGTTTAACGCCATTTGAAGTTAGTTTAATGCCTTTTGAAGTTAGTTTAACGCCATTTGAAGCGCATTTAATGCCATTTAAAGATAGTTTAATGCTATTTGAAGTTAGTTTGACGCCATTTGAAGTTAGTTTAACTCCATTTAAAGTTAGTTTAATGCCATTTAAAGTTAGTTGAAAGCCATTAAAAGTTAGCTAGATGCCATTTAAAGTTAGTTAAACGGCATTTAAAGTTAGTTTAACGCAATTTAAAGTTAGTTTAACACCATTTGAAGTTAGTTTGATGCCACTTGAAGATAGTTTAACTCCATTTGAAGTTAGTTTAATGCCATTTGAAGTTAGTTTAAAGCCATTTGAAGTGCGTTTAATGCCATTTAAAGTTAGTTTAATGCCATTTGAAGTTAGTTTAATGCCATTTAAAGTTAGTTGAACGCCATTTAAAATTAGTTGAACGCCATTTAAAGTTAGTTGAACACCATTTAAAGTTATTGAATGCCATTTAAAGTTAGTTGAATGCCATTTAAAGTTAGTTTAACGCCATTTAAAGTTAGTTTAACGCCATTTAAAGATAGTTTAACGCCATTTAAAGTTAGTTTAATGTCATATGAAGTTAGTTTCGCGCCATTAGAAGTTAGTCTAATGCAATATGAAGTTAGGTTAACGCCATTTGAAGTGAGTTTAACGCCATTTAAAGTTAGTTTAACGCCATTTGAAGTTAGTTTAACACCTTTTGAAGTTAGTTTAATGCCATTTAAAGATAAGTTTAACGCCATTTAAAGTTAGTTTAATGTCATTTTAAGTTATTTAAACGCCATTTAAAGTTAAATGAATACCATTTAAAGTTAGTTGAACGCCATTTAAAGTTAATTGAACTCCATTTGAAGTTAGTTTAACGCCATATAAAGTCAGTTTAACTCCATGTAAAGTTAGTTTAACGCCATTTGAAGTTTGTTTAAAGCCATTTCAAGTTAGTTTAACCCTATTTGAAGTTAGTTAAACACCGTTAAAATTCAATTTAACGCCCTTTAAAGTTAGTTTAACGCTATTTAAAGTTAGTTTAACCCCATTTGAAGTTAGTTAAACGCCGTTTACAGTCAATTTAACGCCATTTAAAGTTAGTTTAATGCCATTTGAAGCGTCTTTAAGGCCATTTAAAGTAAGTTTAATGCCATTTGAAGTTAGTTTAATGCCATTTGAAGTTAGTTTAATGCCATTTGAAGTTAGTTTAAAGCCACTTGAAGCACGTTTAATGCAATTTAAAGTTAGTTTAATGCCATTTGAAGTTAGTTGAATGCCATTTAAAGTTAGTTGAATGCCATTTAAAGTTAGTTGAACGCCATTTAAAGTTAGTTGAACACCATTTAAAGTTATTGAATGCCATTTAAAGTTAGTTGAATGCCATTTAAAGTTAGTTTAACGCCATTTGAAGTTAATTAAGCGCCATTTAAAGTTAGTTTAACGCCATTTAAAGTTAGTTTAACATCATATGAAGTTAGTTTCGCGCCATTAAAAGTTAGTCTAATGCCATATGAAGTTAGTTTAACGCCATTTCAAGTTAGTTTAATGCCATTTGAAGTTAGTTTAACACCTTTTGAAGTTAGTTTAATGCCATTTAAAGTTAAGTTTAACGCCATTTAAAGTTAGTTTAACGTCATTTAAAGTTATTTGAACGCCATTTAAAGTTAGTTGAACGCCATTTGAAGTTAGTTTAACGCCATATAAAGTCAGTTTAACGCCATGTAAAGTTAGATTAACGCCATTTAAAGTTAGTTGTATGCCATTTAAAGTTAGTTTAATGCCATTTAAAGTTAGTTGAACGCCATTTAAAGTTAGTTGAACGCCATTTGAAGTTAGTTTAACGCCATATAAAGTCAGTTTAACGCCATGTAAAGTTAGATTAACGCCATTTAAAGTTAGTTGTATGCCATTTAAAGTTAGTTTAATGCCATTTAAAGTGTGTTTAACGCTATTTAAAATTAGTTTAACGCCATTTAAAGTTAGTTTAACTCCACCTGAAGCACGCTTAGCGCCATTTAAAGTTAGTTTAACGCCAGTTGAAGTTTGTTTAACGCCATTTAAAGTTAGTTTAGCGCCATTTAAAATTAGTTTATCGCCATTTATACTTAGTTTAACGCTATTTTAAATGCGATTAACAGTATTTGAAGTTAGGTTATCGCCATTTAAATATAGTTTAACGCCATTTGAAGTTAGTTTAACTCCATTTAAAATTAGCTTAACGCTATCTAAAGTTACTTTACCCATTTGAAGTTAGTTTAACGCCATTTGAAGCTAGTTTAACGCCATTTAAATAAGTTTAACACTATTTAAAGTTAGTTTAACCCCATTTGAAGTAAGTTTAACACCGTTTAGAAGTAAATTTAACGCCATTTAAAGTTAGTTTAACGCCATTTCAAGCGCCTTTATGGCCATTTAAAGTTAGTTTAACTAAATTTAAAGTTAGTTTAACGCCATTTGATGCGTGTTTAACGCCATTTAAAGATAGTTTAATGCCATATAAAGTTAGTTTAATGCCATTTAAAGATATTTTAACGCCATCTAAATTTAGTTTAACGCCAATTAAAGTTAGTCTAACGCCATTTAAAGTTAGTTTAACGCCATTGAAGTTAGTTTAACGCCATTTAAAGTTAGTTTGACACCATTTGAAGAGCGTTTAACTCTATTTAAAGTTTATTTAACGCCATTTAAAGTTGTTTATCACTATTTAATGTTAGTTTAACGCCATTGAAATTAGTTTAATGCCGTTCGAAGTTAGTTTACCGCCATATAAAGTTAGTATAACACCATTTAAAGTTAGTTGAACGCCATTTACAGTTAGTTTAATGCCATTTAAAGTTAGTTTAACGCCATTAAAAGTTAGTTTAACGCCAATTCAAGTCACTTTGACGCCATTTAAAGTTAGTTTAATACCATTTAAAGTTAGTTTAATGCCATTTAAAGTTAGTTAAACGCCATTTAAAGTTAGTTTAACCCCATTTAAAATTATTTTAACACCATTTGAAGTTAGTTTAACGCTATGTAAAGTCAGTTTAACGCCCTTTAAAGTTAGTTGAACGCCTTTAAAGTTAGTTGAATGTCATTTAAAGTTAGCTTAACGCCATTTAGAGTTAGTTAAATGCCATTTAAAATTAGTTCAACGCCATTTAAAGTTAATTTAACGCCCTTTAAAGTAAGTTTAACACCATTTGAAGTAAGGTTATTGCCATTTAAAGTTAGTTTAATGCCATTTAAAGTTAGTTTAACGCCATTTCAAGTTAGTTTAACGCCAATTGAAATGCGCTAAACGCCATACGAAGTTAGTTTAATGCCATTTCAAGTTAATTGAACGCCATTTAAAGTGAGTTGAACGCCATTTAAAGTTAGTTAAACGCCGTTTGAAGCGCGTTTGATGCATTTAAAGTAAGTTTAATGCCATTTAAAGTTAGTTTAACTCCACCTGAAGCACGCTTAGCGCCATTTAAAGTTAATTTAACGCCATTTAAAGTTAGTTTAACGCCAGTTGAAGTTAGTTTAACGTCATTTAAATTTTGTTTAGCACCATTTGAAGTTAGTTTAACACCATTTAAAGTTAGTTTAACGCCATTTGAAGTTAGTTTAACACCTTTTGAAGTTAGTTTAATGCCATTTAAAGATAAGTTTAACGCCATTTAAAGTTAGTTTAATGTCATTTTAAGTTATTTAAACGTCATTTAAAGTTAAATGAATACCATTTAAAGTTAGTTGAACGCCATTTAAAGTTAATTGAACTCCATTTGAAGTTAGTTTAACGCCATATAAAGTCAGTTTAACTCCATGTAAAGTTAGTTTAACGCCATTTGAAGTTTGTTTAAAGCCATTTCAAGTTAGTTTAACCCCATTTGAAGTTAGTTAAACACCGTTAAAATTCAATTTAACGCCCTTTAAAGTTAGTTTAACGCTATTTAAAGTTAGTTTAACCCCATTTGAAGTTAGTTAAACGCCGTTTACAGTCAATTTAACGCCATTTAAAGTTAGTTTAATGCCATTTGAAGCGTCTTTAAGGCCATTTAAAGTAAGTTTAATGCCATTTGAAGTTAGTTTAATGCCATTTGAAGTTAGTTTAATGCCATTTGAAGTTAGTTTAAAGCCACTTGAAGCACGTTTAATGCAATTTAAAGTTAGTTTAATGCCATTTGAAGTTAGTTGAATGCCATTTAAAGTTAGTTGAATGCCATTTAAAGTTAGTTGAACGCCATTTAAAGTTAGTTGAACACCATTTAAAGTTATTGAATGCCATTTAAAGTTAGTTGAATGCCATTTAAAGTTAGTTTAACGCCATTTGAAGTTAATTAAGCGCCATTTAAAGTTAGTTTAACGCCATTTAAAGTTAATTTAACATCATATGAAGTTAGTTTCGCGCCATTAAAAGTTAGTCTAATGCCATATGAAGTTAGTTTAACGCCATTTCAAGTTAGTTTAATGCCATTTGAAGTTAGTTTAACACCTTTTGAAGTTAGTTTAATGCCATTTAAAGTTAAGTTTAACGCCATTTAAAGTTAGTTTAACGTCATTTAAAGTTATTTGAACGCCATTTAAAGTTAAATGAATGCCATTTAAAGTTAGTTGAATGCCATTTAAAGTTAGTTGAACGCCATTTAAAGTTAGTTGAACGCCATTTGAAGTTAGTTTAACGCCATATAAAGTCAGTTTAACGCCATGTAAAGTTAGATTAACGCCATTTAAAGTTAGTTGTATGCCATTTAAAGTTAGTTTAATGCCATTTAAAGTGTGTTTAACGCTATTTAAAATTAGTTTAACGCCATTTAAAGTTAGTTTAACTCCACCTGAAGCACGCTTAGCGCCATTTAAAGTTAGTTTAACGCCAGTTGAAGTTTGTTTAACGCCATTTAAAGTTAGTTTAGCGCCATTTAAAATTAGTTTATCGCCATTTATACTTAGTTTAACGCTATTTTAAATGCGATTAACAGTATTTGAAGTTAGGTTATCGCCATTTAAATATAGTTTAACGCCATTGAAGTTAGTTTAACGCCATTTAAAGTTAGTTTGACACCATTTGAAGAGCGTTTAACTCCATTTAAAGTTTATTTAACGCCATTTAAAGTTGTTTATCACTATTTAATGTTAGTTTAACGCCATTGAAATTAGTTTAATGCCGTTCGAAGTTAGTTTACCGCCATATAAAGTTAGTATAACACCATTTAAAGTTAGTTGAACGCCATTTACAGTTAGTTTAATGCCATTTAAAGTTTGTTTAACGCCATTAAAAGTTAGTTTAACGCCAATTCAAGTCACTTTGACGCCATTTAAAGTTAGCTTAATACCATTTAAAGTTAGTTTAATGCCATTTAAAGTTAGTTAAACGCCATTTAAAGTTAGTTTAACCCCATTTAAAATTATTTTAACACCATTTGAAGTTAGTTTAACGCTATGTAAAGTCAGTTTAACGCCCTTTAAAGTTAGTTGAACGCCTTTAAAGTTAGTTGAATGTCATTTAAAGTTAGTTTAACGCCATTTAGAGTTAGTTAAATGCCATCTAAAATTAGTTCAACGCCATTTAAAGTTAATTTAACGCCTTTTAAAGTAAGTTTAACACCATTTGAAGTAAGGTAATTGCCATTTAAAGTTAGTTTAATGCCATTTAAAGTTAGTTTAACGCCATTTCAAGTTAGTTTAACGCCAATTGAAATGCGCTAAACGCCATACGAAGTTAGTTTAATGCCATTTCAAGTTAATTGAACGCCATTTAAAGTGAGTTGAACGCCATTTAAAGTTAGTTAAACGCCGTTTGAAGCGCGTTTGATGCATTTAAAGTAAGTTTAATGCCATTTAAAGTTAGTTTAACTCCACCTGAAGCACGCTTAGCGCCATTTAAAGTTAATTTAACGCCATTTAAAGTTAGTTTAACGCCAGTTGAAGTTAGTTTAACGTCATTTAAATTTTGTTTAGCACCATTTGAAGTTAGTTTAACACCATTTAAAGTTAGTTTAACGCCATTTAAATTAAGTTTAACACCATTTGAAGTTAGTTTAACGCTATTTAAAGTTAGTTTAACACCAGTTAAAATTCGTTTAGCGCTATTTTAAGCACGTTTAATTCCATTTAAAGTTAGTTTAACGCCATTTGAAGTTTGGTTATTGCCATTTAAAGTTAGTTTAATGCAATTAAAGTTAGTTCTCGCCAATCAAAGTTAGTTTAAAGGCCATTTAAAGTTAGTTTAATGCTATTTAAAGTTAGTTTAACGTCATTTAAAGTTAGTTCAACGCAAATTAAGGTTAGTTTAATGCCATTTAAAGTTAGTTTAACGGCATTTGAAGTTACGTTATTTCCATTTAAATTTCGTTTAATGCCACTTAGTTTAACACCAATAACAGTTAGTTTAACGCTATTTAAAGTTAGTTTAACATCATTTAAAGTTAGCTTAACGTCATTTAAACTTAGTTTAACGCAAATTAAAGTTAGTTTAATGCCATTTAAAGTTAGTTTAACGCCAATAAAAGTTAGTTTAACGCCATTTAAAGTTAGTTTAACACCATTTGAAATGCGTGAACGCCATTTGAAGTTAATTTAATGTCATTTAAAGTTAGTTTGACGCTATTTTAAGCGCGTTTAACGTCATTTAAAGTTAGTTTAACGCCTTTGAAGTTAGGTTATTGCCATTTAAAATTGGTTAAATGCCATTTAAAGTTAATTTAACTCCATTTAAAGTTAGTTTAACACCATTTGAAAAGCGTTGAATGCTATTTGAAGTAAGTTTAAAGCCATTTGAAGTTAGTTTAATGCCATTTGATGTTAGTTTAACGCCATTTAATGTTAGTTGAATGCTATTTAAAGTAAGTTTAACGCCATTTAAAGTTAGTTTAACGCCATTTAAAGTTAGTTTAACGCCATTTAAAGTAAGCATAACGCCATTTGAAGATTGTGTAACACCATTTAAAGTTTGTTAAACACAATTTAAAGTTTTGTTAATGCCATTTGAAGTTAGTTTAACGCCGTTTGAAGTTAGTTGAAAGCCATTTAAAGTTAGTTTAATACCATTTAGAGTTAGTTTAATGCCACCTAAAGTTAGTTTAACGCCACCTAAAGTTAGTTTAACGCGATTTAAAGTTAGTATAACGCGATTTAAAGTTAGTTTAACACTGTTTAAAATTAATCTAACGCCATTTCAAGTTAGCTTAACGCTATTTAAAGTGAGTTGAATGCTATTTAGAGTTAGTTGAATACCATTTAAAGTTAGTTTAAAGCCATTTAAAATTTGTTTAGCACCATTTAAAGTTTATTTATCGCCATTTGAAGCACGTTTAACGCCATTTAATGTTAGTTTAACACCATTGAAATTCGTTTAACGCCATTTGAAGTTAGTTTAACGCTATTTTAAGCGTGTTTAATGCCATTTAAAGTAAGTTTAACACCATTTGAAGTAAGGTTATTGCAATTTAAAGTTAGTTTAATGCCATTTAAAGTTAGTTTAACGCCAATTAATGTTAGTTTAATACCATTTAAAGTTAGTTTAACGCTATTTTAAGCGCGTTTAACGCCATTTCAAGTTAGTTTAACGCCTTTTGAAGTTAGGTTATTGCCATTTAAAGTTGGTTTAATGCCATTTAAAGTTGGTTTAATGCCATTTAAAGTTGGTTTAACGCCATTTGAAATGCTCTGAACGCCATACAAAGTTAGTTTAATGCCATTTAAATTAAGTTGAACGCCATTTAAAGTGAGTTGAATGCCATTTAAAGTTCATTGAACACCATCTAAAGTTAGTTTAACGACGTTTAAAATTAGTTTACACCATTTAAAGTTAATTTAACGCCATTTGAAGCACGTTTAACGACATTTAAAGTTAGTTTAATGCAATTTAAAGTTAGTTTAACGACAATTAAAGTTAGTTTAATGCCATTTACATTTAATTTAACGCCATTTGAAATTAGTTTAATTCCATTTAAAGTTAGATTAACGCCATTTAAAATTAATTTAACGCCATTTAACGTTAGTTTAACACCATTTAAAGCTAGTTTAACGCCATTTGAAGTTAGTTTAATGCAATTTAAAGAAAGTTTAACGTCATTTAAACTTATTTCAACGCAAATTAAGGTTAGTTTAATGCCGTTTAAAGTTACTTTAACGCTATTTTTAGCGTGTTTAATGCCATTTAAAGTTAGTTTAACGCAATTTGAAGTTACGTTATTTCCATTTAAATTTTGTTTAATGGACTTAAAGTTAGTTTAACACCAATAAAAGTTAGTTAAACGCCATTAAAAGTTAGCTTAACGCTATTTTAAGCACGTTTAACGTCATTTAAAGTTAGTTTACCGACTTTTGAAGTTAGGTTATTGCCATTTAAAGTAAGTTTAACGCCATTTGAAGCGCGTTTAATTCCATTTTAAGTTAATTTAACGCCATTTAAAATAAGTTTAAAACAATATAAAATTAGTTTAACGCCATTTAAAGTGCGTTTAACGCCATTCGAAGTTAGGTTATTGCCATTGAAAGTTAGTTTAACGCCATTTGAAATGCGTTGAACGACATTTGAACATAGCTTAACGCCATTTAAAGTTAGATTAACGCCATTTAAAGTTAGTTTAACGCCATTTGAAGTTAGTTTAACGCCATTTAAAGTTAGTTTAACGCCATTTCAAGTTAGTTTAACGCCGTTTCAAGTTAGTTTAATGCCATTTTAAGTTAGTTTAACGGATATAAAGTTAGTTTAACACCATTTAGAGTTAGTGTAAAGCCAATTAAAGTTAGTTTGACAACATTTTAAGTTAGTTTACCGCCATTTTAAGCACGTTTAACGCAATTTAGTTTAACGCCATTTGAAGTTAGTTTAACCCCATATGAAGTTAGTTTAACACCATTTGAAGTTAGTATAATGCCATTTAAAGTTAGTTTAACGCAATTTTATGCTCATTTAACGCCATTTTAAGTTAGTTTAACGCCATTTGACGCGTGTTTAACGCCATTTAAAGTTAATTTAATGCCACATAAAATTAGTTAAATTCCATTTAAAGTTAATTTAACGCCATTTAAAGTTAATTTAACGACATTTAAAGTTAGTTTAACGCCATTTAAAGTTAGTTGAACGCCATTTGAAGTTAGTTGAACGCCATTTAAAGTTAGTTGAACGCAATTTAAAGTTACTTTAACGCCATTTGAAGTACGTTTAACTCCATTTAAAGTTAATTTAATGCAATTTAAAGTTATTTTAACACCATTCGAAATTAGTTTAACTCCATTTGAAGTGTGTTTAATGCCATTTAATGTTAGTTTAATGCCATTTAAAGTTAATTTAACGCCATTTGAAGTTAGTTTAACTCCATTTACATTAAGTTTAACATCATTTGAAGTTAGTTTAACGCCATTTAAAGTTAGTTTAACGCCAATTAAAGTTAGTTTAACGTCATTTAACCTTAATTTAACACAAATTAAGGTTAGTTTAACGCCATTTGAAGTTAGTTTAACGCCATTTACATTAAGTCTAACATCATTTGAAGTTAGTTTAACGCCATTTAAAGTTAGTTTAACGCCAATTAAAGTTAGTTTAACGTCATTTAAACATAATTTAACACAAATTAAGGTTAGTTTAATGCCATTTAAAGTTAGTTTAACGCTATTTTAAGCACGTTTAATTCCCTTTAAAGTTCGCTTAACGCCATTTGAAGTTTCGTTATTGCCATTTAAAGTTAGTTTGATGCTATTTAAAGCTAGTTTATCGCCAATTAAAGTTAGTTTAACGCCACTTAAAGTTTGTTTAATGCTATTTAAAGCTAGTTTAACGTCATTTAAACTTAGCTTAACGCAAATTAAGGTTAGTTTAATGCCACTCAAAGATACTTTAACGCTATTTTAAACGTGTTTCATGCCTTTTAAAGTTAGTTTAACGCCTTTTGAAGTTAGGTTATTGCCATTGAAATTTTGTTTAATGCCATTTAAAGTTAGTTTAATTCAATTAAAGTTAGTTAGTTTAACGCCAATTAAAGTTAGTTTAATGCCATTTAAAGTTATTTTAACGCCATCTGAAGCTTATTTAATGCCATTTAAAGTTAATTTAACGCCATTTAACGTTAATTTAACATCATTTGAAGTTAGTTTAACGCCATTTAAAGTTAGTTTAACGCCAATTAAAGTTAGTTTAGTGACATTTAAAGTTAATTTAACGCCATTTGAAGTTAGTTTAACTCCATTTAAAGTTACTTTAACGCCATTTAAAATTAGTTTAACGCCATTTAAAGTTAGTTTAACGCCATCTGAAGCTTATTTAATGCCATTAAAGTTAATTTGACGCCATTTAACGTTAACTTAACACCATTTAAAGCTAGTTTAACGCCATTTTAAGCGCGTTTAATGCAATTTAAAGTCAGTTTAATGCCATTTAAAGTGAGTTTAACGCCATTTGAAGTTAGTTTAACGCCATTTAAAGTTAGTTTAACGCCAATTAAAGTTAGTTTAACGCCAATTAAAGTTAGTTTAACGCCAATTAAAGTTAGTTTAACGCTACTTTAAGTTAGTTTAACGCTATTTAAAGCTAGTTTAACGTCATTTAAAGTTAGTTTAACGCCTTTTGAAGTCAGGTTATTGCCATTTAAAATTTGTTTAATGCCACTTAAAGTTAATTAACGCCATTTAAAATGCGTTGAACGCCATTTGAAGTTAGTTTAACGTCATTTAAATTTAGTTTAACGTGATTTAAAGTTGGGTTAATGCCATTTAAAGTTAGTTTAACGCCATTTACAGCACATTTAACGCCATATAAAGTTAGTTTAACGGCATTTAAAGTTAGTTGAACGCCATTTTAAGCGAGTTGAATGCCATTTAAAGATATATTTTAACGCTATTTAAAGTTAGTTTAATGCCGTTTAAAATCTGTTTAACGCCATTTCAAGTTAGTTTGACGCCATTTGAAGCACGTTTAACGCCATTTCAAGTTAGTTTAACGCCATTTGTAGCACGTTTAACGCCATTTCAAGTTAGTTTAACGCCATTTAAAGTTAGTTCAACACCATTTAAAGTTAGTTTAATGCCAATTAAAGTTAGTTTACTGCCATTTAAAGTTAGTTTAACGCCATTTGAAGTTAGGTTATTGCCAATTAAAGTTAGTTTGACAACATTTTAAGTTAGTTTACCATCATTTTAAGCACGTTTAACGCAATTTAAATTTAGTTTAACGCAATTTGAAGTTAGTTTAAGTTCTTATAAACTTAGTTTAATGCTAATTAAAGTTAGTTTAACCCCATTTGAAGTTACTTTAACACCATTTGAAGTTAGTTTAACGCAATTTTATGCTCATTTAACGCCATTTAAAGTTAGTTTTTCGCCATTTGACGCGTGTTTAACGCCATTTAAAGTTAGTTCAATGCCACATAAAGTTAGTTGATGCCATTTAAAGTTAGTTTATCACCATTTAAAGACAGTTTAACGACATTTAAAGTTAGTTTAACGCAATTTAAAGTTAGTTTAACGTCATTGGAAGTTAGTTGAACGCTATTTGAAGTTAGTTTAACGCCATTTAAAGTTAGTTTAACGCCTATTTAAAGTTAGTTTAACGCGATTTAAAGTTAGTTTAACGCGATTTAAAGTTAGTTGCATGCCATTGAAAAATAGTTTAATGCCATTTAAAGTTAGTTTAATGCCATTTAAAGTTAGTTTAAAGCTATTTTAAATGCGTTTAACGACATTTAAAGTTAGTTTAACGCAAATTTAAAGTTAGTTTAACGCCATTTAAAGTTACTTTAACGCCATTTAAAGTTAGTTTAACGCCATTTATAGTTAGTTTAACGCGATTTAAAGTTAGTTGCATGCCATTGAAAAATAATTTAATGCCATTTAAAGTTAGTTTAACGCCATTTAAAGTTAGTTTAACGCCAATTAAAGTTAGTTTAACGCCATTTATAGTTAGTTTAACGCTATTTTAAATGCGTTCAACGGTATTTGAAGTTAGGTCATCGCCATTTAAAGTTATTTTAACCCCATTTGAATTAAGTTTAACACCATTAAAATTAGTTTAACGCTATTTGAAGTTAGTTTAACGCCATTTGAAGTAAGTTTAACCCCATTTGAAGTTTGTTTAACGCCATTTGAAGCTAGTTTAAGGCCATTTATAGAAAGTTTAACGCCATTTGATGTTAGTCTAACCCCTATTTAAAGTTAGTTTAACGCCATTTAAAGTTAGTCTAATGACGTTTAAAGTTTGTTTAACGCCAAATAAAATTAGTTGAACGCCATATAATGTTAGTTGAACGCCAATTAAAGTTAGTTTAACGTCATTTACAGTTAGTTTAACGCCATTTAAAGATAGTTTAACGCCATTTTATACTTAATTTAATGACATTTAAAGTTCGTTTAAGGCTATTTGAAGTTAATTTAACGCCTTTTGAAGCGCGTTTAACGCCATTTAAAGTTACTTTAACACCAATTAAAGTTAGTTTAATGCCATTTCAAATTAGTTTAACGCCATTTGATGTTACTTTAACACAATTTAAAGTTATTTTAACACGATTTTAAGTTAGTTTACCGCCATTTAATGTTAGTTTAACTGAATTTCAAATTCGTTGAACGCCATTTGAAGTTAGTTTAACGCCATTTAAGGTTAGGTTAATGCCATTTAAAGTTCGTTTAACGCCATTTGAATGCGTTGAACGCCATTTGCAGATAGTTTAACGCCATTTGAAGTTAGTTTAAGTCATGTAAAGTTAGTTTAACGCCAATTAAAGCTAGTTTAACATCATTTAAAGTTAGTTAACACCAAATAAAGTTAGTGTAACGCCATTTAATGTTAGTTTAACACCATTTAAAGATAGTTTATCGCCATTTATAGTTAAACATCATTTAAAGTTAGTTTAACGCCCTTTAAAGTTCGTTTAACGCCATTTGAAGTTAGTTTGAAGCCATTTAAAATTAGTTTAACGCAATTTAAAGTTAGTTTAACGCCATTTGAAGTTACTTTAACGCCCTTTAAAGTTCGTTTAACGCTACTTAAAGTTAGTTTAACACCAACCAATCACCTAAGAAACCAATCGTTGGCGATTAGTGAAATAAGCATCGAGAAAATTTCATTAAAAGATTCTAAGCGTCATTACAACCTCTAATTATTCCGCAATCGAACTGTGGATAATAGATTCGGACTCAGCATGCTCAGGAGAACCTATACTGTGATTTTGAACATAATCGCATATATCGCGTTTGCTCTCGACCATGAAAAAATATGTAAGGGGGGGACCCTTACGTGTTTTTTCACCCAAATATGATGTTCTCTCACACTTGAAACTTAAAGGGATTAAATTAAGTAATAAAGTACATCAAGAAAAACATAAAAATGCCAACCAATCACCTTGGAGGGAGGGTGTAGGTCCAGCATGAGGGTGAACAGGAGCTCACAGGACGGAGGGTGTAGGTCCAGCATCAGGGTGAACAAGACCACACAGGAGGGAGGATGTAGGTCCAGCATGAGGGTGAACAGGAGCTCACAGGAGGGAGGGTGTAGGTCCAGCATCAGGGCGAACAAGACCAAACAGGAGTGAGGGTGTAGGTCCAGCATGAGAAAACAAGACCACACAGGAGGAGAGGGGAGGTGTGGAGTCCAGCATCAGGGTGAACAAGACCACACAGGAGGGGTATGGGTCCAGCATCAGGGTGAACAAGACCACACACAGGGGGGAGGTGTAGATCCAGCATCAGGGATGAACAAGGCCACCACACAGGGGGAGGTGCAGGGGTGAGACATGTAGGTCCAGCATGAGGATGAACAAGACCACACAGGAGGGAGGTGTAGGTCCAGCATGAGATGAGGGAGGGAGGTGAGTCCAGCAAGACCACACAGGAGGGAGGTGTAGGTCAGCCTGAAAGGTGAACAAGACCACACAGGAGGGAGGGTGTAGGTCAGCATCATCAGGTTGAACAAAAGACCACACAGGAGGGAGGGTAGGTCCAGCATGAGGATGAACAAGACCACACAGGAGGGAGGTGTAGGTCCAGCATGAGGGTGATGAACAAGACCACACAGGAGGGAGGGTGTAGGTCCAGCATGAGGATGAACAAGACCACACAGGAGGGAGGGGTGTGGGTCAACATGAGATGAACAAGACCACACAGGAGGGAGGTGTAGGTCCAGCATCAGGGGTGAACAAAGACCTAAGAGGGAGGGTGTAGGTCCAAGCATCAGGAATTGAACAAGACCACACAGGAGGAGGTGTGAGTCCAGCATCAGGGTGAACAAGACCACACAGGAGGAGGGTGTAGGTCAGCATCCAGGAGTGAACAAGACCACACAGAGGAAGGGTGTAGGTCCAGCATCAGGGTGAACAAGACCACACAGGAGGGAGGGTGTGGAGTCAGCATGAGGGATGAACAAGATACACACAGGAGGGAGGTGTAGGTCAGCATCAGGGAGTGAACAAGACCACACAGGAGGGAGGGGTGTGGGTCAGCATCCAGCGTGAACAAGACCACACAGGAGGGAGGTGTGGAGTCCAGCATGAGGTGAACAAGACCACAGGAGGAGTGTGGGTCCAGCATCCAGGGTGAGCAAGGACTAGGGGGAGAATGCTGAAGTCCATCTCAGGGGTGGGCAGACCCTAGGAAGGGAGGAGAGTGTAGGTCACATCATCAGGATTGAACAAGACTACACAGGGGGGAGGGTGGGTCCAGCATCAGGGTGAACAAGACCACACAGGAGGAGGGAGGGTGTAGGTCAGCATCAGGGTGAACAAAGGCCACTGAGGGAGGTGCAGGCCAGCATTAAGTTGAACAAGACCACAGAGGAGGTGTAGGTCCACCATCAGGGTGAACAAGACCACACAGGAGGGAGGGTGTAGGTCCAGCATCAGAGTGAACAAGATCACACAAGAGGGAGGGTGTAGATCCAGCATCAGGGTGAACAAGATCACACAGGCGGGAGGGTGTAGGTCCAGCATCAGGGTGAACAAGACCACGAAGGCGGGAGGGTGTAGGTCCAGCATCAGGTGAACAAGACCACACAGGGGAGGTAGGTCCAACATTAGGGTGAACAAGACCACAAAGGCGGAGGGGTGGTCCAGCATCAGGGTGAACAAGACCACACAGGAGGAGGGTGTAGGTCCAGCATCAGAGTGAACAAGATCACACAAGAGGGAGGGTGTAGATCCAGCATCAGGGTGAACAAGACCACACAGGCGGGAGGGTGTAGGTCCAGCATCAGGGTGAACAAGACCACGAAGGCGGAGGGTGTAGGTCCAGCTAGAACAAGACCACACATGGCCAAACCCACCTGCGTTAGCCAGGAACAAGACCACACCGGAAAGAGGGTAGGTCCAGCATCAGGGTGAACAAGATCACATAGAAGGGAGGGAGGGTGTAGGTCCAGCATCAGGGTGGACAAGACCACACAGGAGGGAGGTGTAGGTCCAGCATCAGGAAAACAAGACCACACAAGAGGGAGGGAGGGTGTAGGTCCAGCATCATGGAAAACAAGACCACACAGGAGGGAGGGAGGGTGTAGGTCCAGCATCAGGGTGAACTAGATCAAACAGGAGGGAGGGTGTAGGTCCAACATCATGGAAAACAAGACCACACAGAGGAGGGAGGTGTAGGTCCAGCATCAGGGTGAACTAGATCAAACAGGAGGGAGGTGTAGGTCAGCATCATGGAAAACAAGACCACACAGGAGGGAGGGAGGAGGGAGGGTGTAGGTCCAGCATTAGGGAGAACAAGACCACACTACCCCTTCGCTTTCGTGGTGGTGGGACATGTCTGTGGGAGCTCCGTGTTTTTCGTCGAAAATCAAGGTAAATGTTTATCTTATTCACGTTTTCGGGGTTTGTAGGTGGTAAGATGGGGATTTATAAAATTAGTGATACTTAACATTTTCACAAGTTAGGAAACGTTAGGTCAGGTTTTATAAGAGTTATTTGGTGTTTTTAAAATTTTACATTTTCCTCTACTTTAAAGCCCTGCCCAATTGAAACCAGTAATATTGTTAGTAATCTCCTACATTGTTGGGGTGGAAGTGATTGCCCCAGAGATAAAATTCATCTTCTACATCAAGAAAACTAGCGAAAAAATATTTTTATGGGATAAAGGTGTTGGGCGGTTAACGAAAACTAATCGAACAAACTTACCTCAATAAATAAGTTGCTGCACTATCCACGCTGACGACCAATGATGCACCAAACTGGCCTTTAACACAACAGTAACTGGATCCATCATCTGTAAAGAAAAAGAAAACTAAATATTCGTTCATTGGCTGTCCTCAGGTGTTGGTGCAGAATTGATTTTTTACGTTTTTGTCAAATCTTACTTTAAATTCATTTGCAAGTTAAAGGTTTATACAAAATATTAACATTCATTTTTTACAAGCTACTAATTTGCAAACAATTGGCGATTAAATTTGAGTAAAATACCAAAAATACACAACAAAAACATTAATTTAGCCAAAGAGCAAACCAACCTACCTACCTAACCTATAAGGAGGAGACTAAGTGGGAATATCCTCGGGTAAACATGGCGGGAACCTATGGGCCAATATTAACACTATTACGAGTAACATATACTTCCTGTAACATACAAGACCAAAACATGCACCAAGTATGAGGAACGTTACTAAAGCATAAAGGAACGAGGAACGTTACTAAAGCATAAGGAACGTGAGGAACGTTACTAAAGTACGAGGAAGGTAAATATTCACAAGTAAACCATATTTCATTAATTTAAATTAAAGTCATAAGCCAAAATAGTAAAGTATAAGAACATAAGAACATAAGAATGGAGGAAACTGCAGCGGGCCTATTACAGGGTGTAGGTCCAGCATGAGGGTGAACAAGACCACGCTGGAGGGAGTGGGTGTAGGTCCAGCATGAGGTGAACAAGATCATTACCAGGAGGGAGGGTGTAGGTCCAGCATCAGGAAAACAAGACCACACACCCAGGGGAGGGTGAACTGTTAAGGAGGGTGAACAAGACGGCACAGGAGGGAGGGTGGGTGAAGGCTGTTAATCGTGGGTGAACAAGATCACACAGGAGGGAGAGTGTGTGTGGTCCAGCATCGGGGTAAAACAAAACGACACAGGAGGGAGGGTGTAGGTTCAGCATCAGGTGAACAAGACCACACAGGAGTGGGAGGGTGTGGTGGTCTGTGCATCAGTAAAACAAACGACACATGGGGAGTGTATAGGTTCAGCATGAGGGTGAACAAGACCACACACAGGAGGAAAGGGAGGGTTGTGGGCCCAGTTTCAGGGTGAACAAGACCAAAATGAGGAAAGGTGTAGGTCCAGGATCATGGGTGAATAAGACCACACAGAAGGGAGAGTGTATGTGTTCAGAATCAGGGTGATCAAGATCACACAGGAAGGAGAGTAGGTCCAGCAAACAGGGTGAACAAGACCACGCTGGAGGGAGTGGGGTGTAGGTCCAGTATTAGGGGAGAACATGACCACAAGGCGGGAGGGCGTAGGTTCAGCATCAGGGTGAATAAGACCACACAGGAGGGAGGGTGTTGGTCCAATATCAGGGAGAACAAGACCACACAGGAGGGAGGGTGTAGGTTCAGCATCAGTGTGAAAAAGCACTACAGAGACGGAGGGTGTGTGCAGCATGAGCTTGAACAAGACCACACAGGAGGGAGAGGGTGTAGGTCCAGCATCAAGGTGAACAAGACCACAGAGGTGGGGGGTGAACCTGCATCAGGGTGAAATAGACCACACAGGAGGGAGGTGTAGGTCCAGCATCAGGGTGAACAAGACCACACAGGAGGGAGGTAAGTCCAGCATCAGGTTGAAAAAGACCAAAACAGAGTGGAGGGTGTAGGTACAGCATCAGGGTGAACAAGACCACACAGGAGGGAGGGGTGTAGGTCCAGCATGAGGGTGAATAAGACCACGTTGAGGGAGGGTGTAGGTCCAGCATCAGGGTGAACAAGACCACACAGGAGGGAGGTGTAGGTATAGCATCAGGGTGAACAAGACCAATAATAAGAGGAGGTGTTGGTCCAGCATCGCGAACAAGACCACACAGGAGGGAGAGTGTTTGTGCAGCATCAGGGTGAACAAGACCACACAGGAGGGAGGGTGTTGGTCCAGCATCAGGGTGAACAAGACCAATAAAGGTGGAGGGTGTAGGTCCAGCATCAGGATGAACAAGACCACACACAGTAGAAGAGTGTAGGTCCAGCATCAGGGTGAACAAGACCAATAGGAGGGAGTGGTGTTGGTCCAGCATCAGGGTGAACAAGACCACACAGGAGTGGAGGGTGTTTGTGCAGCATCAGGGTGAACAAGACCACACAGGAGTGGGAGTGGGTGTGAATTCAGCATTAGGGAGAATTAGCACCAATAGTTACGGAGGTAGGTCCAGCACTGTGGGTGAACAAGACCACACAGGAGTGGAGGGTGTTGGTCCAGCATCAGGGAGAACAAGACCACACAGGAGGGAGTGGTGTAGGTTCAGCATCAGAGAATATCAATACTACAGGGAGGGTGAACCAGCATGAGGGTGAACAAGACCACGCTGGAGGAGGGTGTAGGTTCAGCATCAGGGTGATCAAGACCACACAGGAGTGGAGGGTGTAGAACCAGATCATGGTAAACAAGACCACACAGGCGGGAGGGAGCCAGCATCAGGGTGAAAAAGACCAAACAGGACGGAGGGTGTTGGTTCAGCATCAGGGTGAACAAGACGACACAGGAGGGAGGGTGTAGGTGCAGCATCAGGGTGAAATGAAGACCACACAGGAGGGAGGGTGTGGCCTCCCAGCATCAGGGTGAAAAGACCAAACAGGACGGAGGGTGGTGGCTCCAGCATCAGGGTGAACAAGACCACTTCAGGAGGGAGTGATCGAGGTTCAGCATGATGGAAAAACAAGACCACAGGAGGGAGAGTGTAGTCTAGAATGAGGGTGAAATAGCATTTATGTCAAAGTGAGGGTGTAGGTCTCAGCATCAGGTAAACAAACGACACACAGGGGAGGTTATATAGGTCCATCAGGTGAACAAGACCACATAGTAGGGAAGGAGGGTGTAGGTCCAGTCAGGGTGACCAAGACCACACAGGAGGGAGGGTGTAGTCCAGCATGAGGGTGAACATGACCACACAGGCGGGAGGTGTAGGGCCAGCATCACGGTGAACAAGACCACACAGGAGGAGGGTGTTGGTTCAGCATCAGGGTGAAATGTACCACAGGAGGGAGGGTGAAGGTCTGAACAGTGAACAAGACCAGCACAGGCGGGAGTGTGTAGAAAATAGCATCAGGTGAACAAGACATACAGGACGGAGGGTATTACCAGCATCAGGGTGAACAAGACCACAGGAGGGAGGGTGTCGGTTCAGCATAAGGGTGAAATAAGACTAATATTGCGAGGGAGGGTGTATGTCCAGCGTCAGGGTGAAAAGACCAAACAGGACGGAGTGTTGGTCCAGCATCAGGGTGAACAAGACCACACAGGAGGGAGGGTGTAGGTCCAGCAGCAGGGGTGAACAAGACCCCACAGGAGAGGCCGGCACAGCCCCAGCATCAGGGTGAAATCACATCACACAGGAGGGAGGGTGTAGGCCGTCCAGCATCAGTGTGAAAAAGACCACAGAGACGGAGGGTGTACGCAGCATGAGCTTGAACAAGACCACACAGGAGGGAGGGTAGGTCCAGCATCACAGAACAAGACCACAGAGGTGGGGGTGTAGGCCCTGCATCAGGGTGAAATAGACCACACAGGGGCAGGAGGGTGGTGGTCCAGCATCAGGGTGAACAAGACCACACAGGAGGGAGTGTGTGTCCAGCATCAGGTTGAAAAAGACCAAACAGGAGTGGAGGGTGTAGGCACAGCATCAGGGTGAACAAGACCACACAGGGAGGGAGGGTGGTAGGTCCAGCTACGAGGCGAACAAGACCACGCTGGAGGGAGGGTGTGTAGGTCCAGCATCAGGGTGAACAAGACCACACACAGGAGGGAGGGTGGTATAGCATCAGGGTGAACAAGACCACACAGAGGGAGGGTGTTGGTCCAGCATCAGGGTGAACAAGACCACACAGGAGGGAGGGTGTTTGTGCAGCATCAGGGTGAACAAGACCACACAGGGGTGGTGTTGGTTCAGCAGCATCAGGGTGAACAAGCATCATTAAAGGCGGGAGGGTGGTGGTCCAGCATCAGGATGAAGAAGACCACATTACAGGGAGAGTGTAGGCTGTCCAGCATCAGGGTGAACAAGACCACACAGGGAGGGAGGGTGTTGGTCTACATCAGGGTGAACAAGACCACACAGGAGGGAGGGTGTTTTGTGCAGCATCAGGGTGAACAAGACCTCACACAGGAGTGATGGGCGCAGGTCCAGCATTAGGAGCAAGAACATGACCACAAGGCGGAGGGTGAGGTCCAGCATCAGGGTGAACAAGACCACACAGGAGTGGGAGTGGTGTTGGTTCAGCATCAGGAGAACAAGACCACATGGAGGGAGGTGTAGGTCCAGCATCAGAGAATATCAATACTACACAGGAGGGAGGGTGTAGGTCCAGCATGAGGGTGAACAAGACCACGCTGGAGGGAGGGTAGGCCCAGCATCAGGGTGATCAAGACCACAGAGGAGGGAGGGTGTAGGTCCAGCATCATGGTAAACAAGACCACACAGGCGGAGGTGCGTGGTGAGTCAGCATCAGGTGAAAAAGCATCAAACAGGACGGAGGGTGTTGGTCCAGCATCAGGGTGAACAAGACGACACAGGAGGGAGGGTGTAGGTGCAGCATCAGGGTGAACAAGACCACACAGGAGGGAGGGTGTAATTTGGTGCATCAGGGTGAAAAAGACCAAACAGGATGGAGGGTGTGTAGGTCCAGCATCAGGGTGAACAAGACCACTAGAGGAGGGTGTAGGTCCAGCATGAGGGTGAACATACCACACAGGCGGGAGGGTGTAGGGCCAGCATCACGGTGAACAAAACCAATGTTAGAGGGAGGGTGTTGGTCCAGCATCAGGGTGAACAAGACCACACAGGAGGGAGGGTGAAGGTCCAGCATCAGGGTGAACAAGACCACACAGGCGGGAGTGCGTGTAGGCCAGCATCAGGGTGAACAAGACCATACAGGAGGGAGGGTGAATTTGTTAATCAACGTCAACAAGACGAGACAGGTGGGAGCGTGTCCAGCATCAGCGTGAACAAGACGACACATGAGGGAGGGTGTAGGTCCAGCATCAGGGCGAACAAGACCACAGGACGGAGGGTGTCGGTCCAGCATCAGGGTGAACTAGAACATATAGGGAGGGAGGGTGTAGGTCCAGCATCAGGGTGAACAAGATCACACAGGAGGGAGGGTGATGGGCCCAGCATGGCACAGGAGGGAGGGTGCAGGTCCGTTAATCAGTGAACAAGACCGCACAGGAGGAAGGTGTAGGTCCAGCATCAGTGTGAACAAGACTACCAGGAGGGAACGTAGGTACAGCATGAGTGTGAACAAGACTACACAGGAGGGACGGTGAAACCAGCATCAGTGTGAACAAGACAACACACAGGAAGGAAGGTGGTCCAGCATCAGTGTGAACAAGACCACACAAGAGGGAGGGTGTAGGTCTTGTATCTGAAAGTAAACAAGACGACACAGGATGAAGGGTGTAGTTCAGCATCAGTGTGGAACAAGATCACACAGTGAAGAGGTGTAGGGTGAACAAGACCGCCAGGAGGGTGGTGTAGGTTCAGCATTCAGGGTAAACAAGACGACACAGGATGAAGGGTGTAGGTTCAGCATCAGTGTGAACAAGATCACAGGAAGGAGGGTGTAGGTCCAGCATCAGGGTAAACAAGACCACACAGGAGGGAGGGTGTAGGTCCAGCATTCAGGGTAAACAAGACGACACAGGATGAAGGGTGTAGGTCCAGCATCAGTGTGAAACAAGATCACACAGGAAGGAGGGTGTAGGTCCAGCATCAGGGTGAACAAGCACTGGCCACAGGAGGGAGGTGTAGGTCCGCATCAGGGTGGGCAAGACTACAGGAGGGAGGGTGTAGGTCCAGCATCAGGGTGGGGCAAGTCTATTGCGGAGGGTGTAGGCTCAGCATCAGGGTGAATAAGACCACACAGAAGGGAGTGGGTGTAGGTCCAGCATCAGGGTGAACAATTAGCCGACATTGGTGATGAAGGGTGTAGGTCCAGCATCAGGGTGACAAGACACAGGAGGGAAGGTGTAGGCCCAGCATGGGGGGCAACAAGATGACACAGGAGAGGAAGGAGGGTGTAGGTCTGTTGTGGGTGAACAAGCACTACACAGGGGAAGGGTGTAGGTCCAGCATCAGGGTGAACAAGACGGCACAGGAGTGGCGGGGTGTGTGTAGGTCGACCATCAGGGTGAACAAGACCAAACAGGAAGGAGGGGTGTAGGTTCAGCTTCAGGTGAACAAGACCACAAAGGCGAGGGTGGGCGTAGGTCCAGCAACAAGGTGAACAAGACCACGCTGGAGGGAGGGTGTTGGTCCAGCATGGGGTGAACAAGACCACAAAGGAGGGAGGGTAGGTCCAGCATCAGGGTGAACAAGATCACACAGGAAGGAGGGTGTAGGTCCAGCATGAGGGTGAACAAGACCACACAGGAGGGAGGTGGTGGTCCAGCATGGGGTGAACAAGACCACACACAGGAGGGAGGGTGTAGGTCCAGCATGGGGGTGAACAAGACCGCACAGGAGTGGGAGGGTGTAGGTCCAGCATCAGGTGAGCAAGACCACACAGGAGTGGAGTGGTGTAGTCCGTTAATCAGGCGAACAAAACCGACACAGGATGAAGGGTGTAGGTCCAGCATCAGGACAAGACCACACAGGAGGGAAGGTGTAGGGTCCAGCATCAGGGTGAAAAGACCAAACAGGAGTGGGAGGGAGGGTGTAGGTCCAGAATCAGCGTGAACAACACGACACAAGAAGGAGGGTGTGGTCCAGCATCAGGTGAATAAGACCACACAGTAGGGAGGGTGAACCAGCATCAGGGAGAACAAGATCACGCAGGAGGGAGGGTGCAGGTCCAGCATCAGGATGAAGAAGACCACACAGGAGAGAGGGTGTAGGTCCAGCATCAGGGTGAGCAAGACCGCACAGGGAGGGAGGGTGTAGTCCAGCATCAGGGTGAACAAGACCACACAGGGGGAAGGTGTAGGTCCGTTAATCAGGTGAATAAGACCACACAGTAGGGAGGGTGAACCAGCATGAAGTGAACAAGACCACACACCACACAGGAGGGAGGGTGTAGTTCAGCATCAGGTGAACAAGACCACAAGGAGGGAGGGTGTCGGTCCAGCATCAGGGTGAACTAGAACATATAGGAGGGAGGGTGTAGGCCCAGCATCAGGGTGAACAAGATCACACAGGAGGGAGGGTGATAGGCCCAGCATAAGCGTGAACTCTAGACCACACAGGAGGGAAGGGTGTAGGTCCAGCATCAGTGTGAACAAGACTGCACAGGAGGGAAGGGTGTAGGTCCAGCATCAGTGTGAACAAGACTGCACAGGAGGGAAGGTGGTGGGTCCGGCATCAGTGTGAACAAGCATTGCGGAGGGAGGGTGGATAGGTCCAGCATAAGGTGAACTAGACGACACAGGAGGGAGGGTGGTCGGTTAATCAGTGTGAACAAGACTGCACAGGAGGGAAGGTGTAGGTCCAGCATCAGTGTGAACAAGACTACAGGAGGAATGTAGGTCTCAGCATGAGTGTGAAATAAGACTACACAGGAGGGACGGTAGTTCAGCATCAGGTGAACAAGACACACAGGAGGGGAAGGTGTAGGTTCAGCATCAGTGTGAACAAGACCACACAGGAGGAGGGTGTAGGTCCAGCATTCAGGGTAAACAAGACGACACAGGAGGAAGGGTGTAGGTCCAGCATCAGGGTAAACAAGACCACAGGAGGGAGGGTGCAGGTCCAGCATTCAGGGTAAACAAGACGACACAGGATGAAGGGTGTAGGTTCAGCATCAGTGTGTGAACAAGATCACACAGGAAGGAGGGTGTAGGTCCAGCATCAGGGGAACAAGACCACACAGGAGGGAGGGTGTAGGTCCAGCATCAGGGTAAGGCAAGACCACACAGGAGGGAGGGTGTAGGTCCAGCATCAGGGTAAGCAAGTTCACAGGAGGGAAGGTAGGTCCAGCATCAGGGTGAATAAGACCACAGAAGGGAGGGTGTAGGTCCAGCATCAGGGTGAACAAAACGACAGACAGGATGAAGGGTGTAGGTTCAGCATCAGGGTGGACAAGACCACACAGGAGGGAAGGTGTAGGCCCAGCATGGGGTGAAAAAGATGACACAGGAGAGGAAGGAGGGTGTAGGTCCAGCATCAGGGTGAACAAGACCACAGGGGGAAGGGTGTAGGTCCAGCATCAGGGTGAACAAGGCACAGGAGGGTGGGTGTAGGCTCAGCATCAGGGTGAACAAGACCACACAGGAGGAGGGTGTAGGTTCAGCATGGGGGTGAAGCATCTGGCCACAGGAGGGAGGGTGTAGGCCCAGCATGGGGTGAACAAGACCGCAGGAGGGGGAGGGGTGTAGGGTCAGCATCAGGGTGAACAAGACCACACAGGGGGAAGGGTGTAGGTTCAGCATCAGGGTGAACAAGACCACACAGTAGGGAGGGTGTAGGTCCAGCATGGGGTGAACAAGACCACACAGGAGGGAGGGTGTAGGTCCAGCATGGGGTGAACAAGACCACACAGAGGGAAGGTGTAGGTTCAGCATCAGGGTGAACAAGACCACAGGAGGGAGGGTGTAGGCCCAGCATGGGGGTGAAAAAGACCACACAGGAGGGAGGGTGTAGGTCCAGCATCAGGGTGAGCAAGACCAACAGGAGGGAGGGGGTGTAGGTCAGCATCAGGTGAACAAGACCACACAGGAGGGAGGGTGTAGGCCCAGCAACAGGGTAGAAGAACACACAGGAGGGGTGTAGGTCCAGCATCAGGGTGAAAAAGACCAAACAGGAGGGGAGGGAGGGTGAAGGTCCAGCATCAGGTGAAGAACACGACACAGGAGGGAGGGTGTAGGTCCAGCATCAGGGTGAATAAGACCACACAGGAGGGAGGGTGGTAGTCCAGCATCAGGGTGAAAAAGACCACACAGGAGGGAGGGTGTAGGTTCAGCATCAGCGTGAACAAGACGACACAGGAGGGAGGTGTAGGTTCAGCATCAGGGTGAACAAGACCACAGGAGGAGGGTGTAGCCTGTTAACAATGTGAACAAGATCACAAAGGAGGGAGGGTGTAGGTCCAATCAGGTGAACAAGACGACACAGGAGGGAGGGTGTAGGTTCAGCATCAGGTGGACAAGACCACACAGAGAGGGAAGGTGGTCCAGCATCAGGGTGAAAAAGACCAAACAGGAGGGAGGGGAGGTGAAGGTTCAGCATCAGGGTGAAGAATACGACAAGAGGAGAGGGTGTAGGTCCAGCATCAGGGTGAACAAGACACAGGAGGGAAGGTGTAGGTCCAGCATCAGGTGAAAAGCACGACAGGAGGGAGGGTGAAGGTCCAGCATCAGGTGAAGAATACGACACAAGAGGGAGGTGTAGGCTCAGCATCAGGGTGAACAAGACCACACAGGAGGGAAGGTGTAGGTCCAGCATCAGGGTGAAAAAGACCAAACAGGAGGGAGGGAGGGTGTCCAGCATCAGGTGAAGAAGACACACAAGAGGAGTGGTATAGGTCCAGGATCAGGGTGACAAGACCACACAGGAGGGAAGGTGTAGGTCCAGCATCAGGGTGAAAAAGACCAAACAGGAGGGACGGAGGTGAAGGTCCAGCATCAGGTGAAGAATACGACACAAGAGGGAGGGTGGTCCAGCATCAGGGTGAATAAGACCACACAGGGAGGGAGGGTGTAGGTTCAGCATCAGGGGTGAAAAGACCAAACAGGAGGGAGGGAGGGTGTAGTCCAGCATCAGCGTGAACAAGACGACACAGGAGGGAGGGTGTAGGTCCAGCATCAGGGTGAACAAGACACAGAGGAGGGAGGGTGTAGGTCCAGCATCAGGGTGAACAAGACCACAGGAGGGAGGGTGTAGGTCCAGCATGACATGTAACTGAACGAAGCACACTGA
>NW_024733231.1:9535330-9544778 GCF_018991925.1 Homarus americanus
AATACTGTCAATGGTCACGTTGACTGCTGATCCATTTAACTAATGATTCTTATTAAACTCCGCCCGCAAAACATGAGTGAGTTAGCGACCCTGAGAATATAAGGGCCTGCGCTGCCACCATTTTATAATGGACTGTGTGTCAGTAACAATTCTTTTTACTCTCATACTTATTACCATTGGTAGCGTGACGAGAGGAGGCTCGTGGGTATATGTAATGATAGTATCAAGTAATAGGAAGAAATAACGGTAGATACTGTAGGTAAATAATAGACACAATATACAAATACAATTTATTTAAACATTAATATGGATGTTACGTTTTAAGTGCAGAAAGTGGCTTTCTTACCTTAGAACTCGGATACCTTCACACTGGTTACTCACCCAGAGATTATGGTGTATCACTACGTAGAATTTTGCCTCTGCTTCCGGCACTCAATGCGTTATGTGCTTGATAAATGATGATTTAGTAGATTCCACTAACTTCCAACATCCATCTAAGTTATTGGTTATACTTTGTCGTAACCAATGAGTCATTACCCTTAGTAATAATGATAATAGAGGATCTGAATACGGGCAGATGATTGCACTTACGTTTGTTGGCACAATTCCATACACTGGACTTATAATTTGCATGGATAGGTCCAGTCACTCACATTCACGCCACAGTACCGTAAGTTATAAGGAGAGTTTGTCAACCTGGTGAATTAATCGTTTAGATCTA
Organism: Homarus americanus; assembly: GCF_018991925.1. Lineage (NCBI taxonomy): Eukaryota > Metazoa > Arthropoda > Malacostraca > Decapoda > Nephropidae > Homarus > Homarus americanus. The sequence continues at coordinate 9,536,052 of NW_024733231.1, forward strand.
TTAGGCCGGCCTGGGTGCTCTTGCAAACAGGCCCTCACCGTGATCACTTCCTACAGGATGTGTTAACTTGTCTGGACTTAACAAAAAATCTCGAGGAATTTGCACACACACAGACCCGTAGCACAGTAGGACTGTATGGCCCTAATCTTAAGTCCCGCAGGCAGGTTCTTCTCTAACCCAAAGTTAAAACCCACTGGCTAAATTGGTTTTGAGGCGTGAAGTGATGAACAGTACACCACTGTCTCACTGGCCTGCCCCCATGTCCCAGTCATGGCTGGCCAGTTACATATCTCTACGGTAAACAAACATTTGGGATGGGTTGTGCAGGAGGTGCCTAGCACATCCATGACAATGGATGTAGGAGAAAGAATATATGTACCAACAGACGAAATCTGGTACTATGTGCCCTCCAGGCTCAACATACTCACACCACTACTGGGTGGATATACTCAATAACACATAACTCTTATAGTCACTTAGCACCATAAAGACCAGGGCAACTGCCACTACAACACTCAGTCGTCAGGGTGATACTCAAACAACCGTCATGGGGTCCTGCCACCATGGGGTACTCAACGAACTCTGAAGATCAGTGGATTAACCCCACCACACAAATAGCCCTACTGGGTTAGACACTCATCCACCAATGATGGGGGCTGGTAGTGGTGTATGGCAGTGATCAGGGTCACCTCGCAGGCCGAGCGTTAGGGCCAGACCAGCCAGCTATGGGGCCATGGGTAGTCTGACGGTCGGGTCTCCCGAAGGTAACTCAGTCCTACTGGACCTCCGGACATCTCCCCAGACATAGTGGATACAACATCCACCCTACAGACCGACCTAGGCTGCGTTAGGGACCTGTATGGGTGAAGGGCGAGCACTTACTAACAGTGACAACATGTCACATTTCAGGGGACGTTAAAGGGCAATAAATATGACTTCACTCAGAGCATATCCAACTACGTTACTGTAACACTTGCACAATCAACTAATGTGGGTCAAATCACTTAAGAAGGGCGAATTACAACACAGGTGGAATGGCCTACCTGTATGGGTGAAGCGACACTTACTAACCGTTAAAATGTCGCGGCACCCTCCTCCAAAATAGGTCAGGAGTCCACTACTTCTATTTCGATGAATTAATTTACTGTACACTCTGACGTTGAAACTGAGACTATGAACTCAGTTTCATTCCCTACTACTATCCTCACTAATAATGCTCTGAATGAGCTATCAAAAGCAAAATTAAATTGATTACAAAGGGTTGGATGGCAACAGGTCCCATCATACAGCGTCTTGCTACAAAATCCACGGATTATATTCAAAGTTACCTTTAGACCAGGGTCACCAAACTTTTTCACAGTGGGCAGGATAACTGAAAGAATGATGAGAGCGGGCTGCAAATCATTCTGTTCAATACTTGCAAGCCCAGAACGAAAGCTCTGGTAACGTCAGAGCGTGGGCAGGCTACCACGAGCCGAGGAAGGACTTGGGATCCGGCCGCGGGCCATAGTTTGACCCCTGCTTTAGACAAAGACTGACCTATCGATGACGTCATCAACCCATGACATCTGGGCGATGGCAAAGTGCCGCTTCTACCTGATAGGACTTCAGCACTTCACCCTCTTCGCGGATCATCGTCCTCTTATACCTATTATCAATCACTACTCTTTGGATGCAGTAGAGAATCCTCGCCTTCAACGTCTGAAAGAGAAGCTCTCGCCTTATCTGTTCACGGCTGTGTGGCGTGCGGGTAAGCTGCTGTGCATCCCGGATACCCTGTCCCGCGCCCCTGTCAGTCGCCCCACCCCAGAGGACGAGATGTTGTGTTCTACAGCTGCTGCATCCCTCAAGTCAATAGTGTCATTGAAGGCCGTCTTCACATCAGAAGAGTCTACAGCACCGGATGCAGACAAGACCCTTGAAGATCTCCGCACCGCAGCCCGGGCCGACCCTTCCTATATCCGGCTCGTCGACTGTGTGTCCCAGGGATTTCCATCGAACCGATACGACCTTCATGAATCGCTACTCCCGTACTGGAAAATACGCGAGGACCTCCATTGTGACGAAGACCTCGTCTTGTATGGTCCACGAGTAGTTATTCCTGCTGCCCTACGCCGCCGTACCTTGACCCGCCTTCACGACAGCCATCGAGGAGTGGAGGCCACCAAGCGACGGGCGAAGCAGACTGTATTTTGGCCCGGAATCGACGCGGACATTGCAAGTACTGTCCGTGCCTGTGAGCCGTGCCAGATTCTGCAACCCAGCCAGCAACAGGAACCTTTAATGTGCGACGATAACCCTTCAAGACCCTTTGAGTCTGTGTCGGCTGACTTCTTTGCAGTGGCAGGGAAGTCCTTCCTCGTCATTGCCGACCGATTGTCTGGATGGCCTGTTGTCGTCCCCTGTGGTAGTGATACAACGGCTACCGCTACCATCCGGAATTTCAGGCATTACTTCAGAGAAGTTGGTGTTCCCCTCCGTCTCAGGACTGATGGAGGACCCCAGTTCACCAGCCACGAGTTCCGGGACTTCATGGACCGTTGGGGAGTCCGTCATGTCGTGACCTCGCCCCACTACCCCCAGGCGAATGGACACGCTGAAGCCGCAGTCAAGACTGTTAAACACCTGATCCTTAAGGTGTCACCCTCAGGAAATATCGACTGCGAGGACTTCGATCGAGGTTTGTTGGAGTTACACAACACCCCGAACTTCACCGGACGCTCCCCAGCCCAGGTTCTATATGGACACCATCTCAGGTCTTGTGTTCCTGCCCACCCGAAGTCTTTTTCTCAAGAATGGCAGGCCAAGACTGAGGAATGTGGCCGCCGTGCAGCAGAACGAGCCGCAGATGTCGCTGCTCGGAACGACTGTCATGCCCGCCCCCTTCCCAGGTTGAGTATCGGCCAGCAGGTCAGGATTCAAGATCCGGTATCTCACCGCTGGGACAAGGTTGGGGTTGTCATGGGTATTGGCCGGTCCAGGGACTACCAAGTGCGTCTTCCTAGTGGTAGAGTATGGTGGAGGAACCGTCGTTTCCTCCGACCTGTGGAGCTGCCTAGTGTTGACCCTTCCCAAGTTGAGTCCCCTAATGTTGATGCCTTTACAGTAAATCCATCCCCACCTTGTGTTTCTGCCCCAGTACTCTGCAGGTCCGAGTGACTCAGAAACAAAAGGTCCACTCAAGATGAAACTATGAGCGTATAGGGGGGAGGGAGGTGTATGATATGGACACGAAGTAGTACCTTCAGCTGTATACCCTTATATTACTCCATTAATTATGTATAGTAAAGTATTACAGAAAATGTATTAATTCTATGTAATATCTCCATTTATTGTGCACCATGTTATGTATATAAATTATCATATTTATACTGTATGCTTGTGAATGCTGGCATCTGTACATGCAAGCGCGCAGTAATACATAGAGTGAAGACAGCCAGTCCTTGTGATGCGGAAGCGAGCTTCTTGGTCCCTTGTATATATATCTCCAGTACGAGAATAAGAAACTACTTTTAAGAGAACAAGTGTTTGTGTATACCTTCAGTAGTATAGAACATTTTGGAGGTACCAGACGAACACAGAGTGAACAGTTACAGGGGGGACCGCAGGACGAATACACTTTTGAGGGTGCAGGTCCCTGGGCCAGAGCGAAAAAAAAGGAAAAATAGTAGTAGAAGGAAAAGAGCTCAAACCACGTCGGGAATATCGCGCTATAGCTGCTCTCCAGCTAGAGTTTGGATCACTCACACCACCAGTGGGGAGGGCAAGCTAATGCCCGATAAACTGAAAACTACCCAATAGGGTGGGGTGGCGAGTGAAGTGAGCCTAAACATCTGGGAGTCCCTGGGGGCGCTGTAAGCCCCCTGGGAAAATTTTGAAATTTGAACACTTCTTTGGAGAATTTTGAAACCATATGCAGTTATATTGAGGAAATTAGAACATTGAGAAATTTTTAATTAACTGTATATTTATTGATAGTGTAAGGACGGACACCTAATTTTTCGTTATAATTAAAAACGTAACACAAATTGGCCGTTTGCTTTTTGCTACTTTATGGAGAGGTTAATTGATTACTTAACTACCTGGAACATTTGGACGCCAGCATATTTTTAAAATTTTGAATTTTGGGTAAGATTATGACCTCTCCCAGTCCCACCCCTAAAGCTCGCCGTGGGTTTGCCTCCTTTTCACCATTGACTATACTGTGTTATACTGTATATACTGATCGTGGAACTGACAGAAACCGTTATTGACATAGTTAATGTACTCAAAATGCATAAAAATAACCCAACTTACTTGCAGCCATTCGACCTGTAGTATCTTAAAGCACAATTATATATGTGAATGTATATTCTAAGAGCACACCCACCCACACTCAAGCACAAGCATCAATCGACTCTCTCTCACTCGCACTCTCACTGTACATTTGTGAGACATGTTCTAGGAAATGACAACTGACAAGATCATTCATCACTGAGCGGCAACGACTTCACTCAACAAGCAGACATGACAATTCTCTCTCTCATTTTACATCTGCAAGACATGTTTATGTCAACTCGTGGGAAGTTCACGAATCATGGGTGACGCAAGTCTCCTCTTTAATCGACAGACACATGACAACCGATGTGCAGATACTACACGACCCAACCCTCTCCGACCGACTGTCAACAAACACAGCGCCCTGATGGCATTCGTAATGGAAGTGATAATGAAAAAAATATTTTATTTGTTTTTTTAATCTCAATTTCATTATTCCATGTAGTTCATTTTTAATCAATATATGCTAGTGGAATTCTAAATATATTATTAGCAACACAAACAATAGCATTCATTAAAAATATACGGTTCATAAGAAAACCAGGTATTTATGAATTTCAAGAAGTAGCTAGCCTAATTTCTATCACAATTCTTGCTGAACATAGTTTTACGTGATGGAATAGATAAACATGAATTTAAAAAAAATGAAAATAAAATTAATCCAAATGAATAAACAAATAAATAAAATATTATAATATGTGGAGGCCCCTGGGCATCTGCCCACTCCTGAATCCGGCCCTGATGGCAGCAGAGAGAGGGCGGTCTTCACAGTTCCGGGTCCAGCAGTAGAGCTTGTTGAGAGGTCTTGTTGCTTCTGGAGCGAGCCTTCACGGCTTGTTTGTTGTTGTATAGATTGTCGGACCGTAGTCCGACACGGGCCTTTGCCTATAGGCGGCCCGTTTGGTGGTTCCGGCTGGAGCTCCAGGAGCAGCCAGACCGGATTGGGATTGGAGGTGGTCCCACCTGCAGATTGGAGGGATACTGCAGGTTGCAAGTGTGAGCGGACCCCCGATCAGTGGACGCTTACCACCAGCCCCCACTCTTGGACGTGGTCAGCTTCGGAGTGGCGCGCCCCCCGAACTGGGGTCCGCACTTGCTGGGAGAGGATGCTTTCTAAGCTATCTGGGTGGTGGGTATCGTGTGATGACCCGGAGTAGGTGGTGAATGTGGTCTGTATGGGCCTTTCGGGTTAGAGTGGCCGCTGGTGTTGTGTGTGTTTCTTGGGAGATTTGAGTTCTGTTTCGGAGGCTTTGTGTGACCTCGCAATCGAGGAGATAGTGTTCAAGTGGGTTGGCTGCTGGCTCCTGACAGTAGGTGCATTCCGTGACGTCATTTCCGATCATCTGCCAGGAGCACTTGTACCCTAGTCGTAGTCGATGAAGGCTGACTTGGGTTTGTCTTGGAGTTTTCTTGTCTGCGAAAGGTGGTTCCCCTTTTGTGGCCGCCAGGTACCATTTGGCTGATTGGGAACCAGCGTTGAGTGCATGAAGGAAGCTCTTTTTGATGTGGAGCTTGGTAGTCTTTCTGAGGTGATTCTTGATCTGTTGCACACTTGCTGGAACTTGGATGTGTACGCTACTGGAACGTGTAGCTGCCTTGGCTGCTTCGTCTGCCACGTCGTTTCCTCCGATCCCTACATGACTGGGAATCCAGTGTAAGACGACTGGTCGGTTTTGGCTTTGGAATTCCTGTAGCTGTGCGAGGATCGAGGTGATGATGTGGACGTTGTCTCTTGGTTGACTGTGTTGCAGCGCCTGCATGGCCGATTTCGAGTCCGTGTGAATTATGACGGACTTGTTGTGTTGTGTTGCAGCGTGTTGTAGGGCCTTTGAGATTGCTACCAGTTCTGTTTGTAGGGTGGAGCAGTCGTTGGAAAGTCTCCATTGGAGGGTCTGACCTTGGGTGTAGAAGGCCGCTCCGGATCTGTGATGTTTTGGGTCCACCGAGCCGTCTGTGAAGTATGATGCTGCATCAGCCGGTGTCTCGGTGGCTATGGCTTGGAGAGTTATTTTTTTGAGGTCCTCCTTCTGGAGGTTGGCTTTACTATCGCCGAGGTCGGTGAATTTGAGTGTGGCTGGTGGAGGGCTCCATGGTGGAGGAACAGTGTAACCATTGTCTCGTGTGTCTTGGTTGTTCTTGACGAGTGTTTCTGCTTGCAGGTGTCGGATGACCTCGCTTGCCTCGTGCGACCAGGTGGCCCCTCGCACTCTGTGGTCGAGGTGGAGGGAGGCACTGATTCGAATCTTGGCAACTGTGGGCTTGTCTGCTCTACAGATTTTGGCGAGGAGACCGGCTGTCACCTGCTTGACTCGTACTGCCAGGGGTGGTAGCTCGGTTTCCATTTGCAGATTGCAAATTCTGGTCCACATGGGTGCTCCGAGCATGGTCCTGAGAGCATTGTTTTGAATGACTTCTAGCTTAGCTATTTGGTCTTCTCTCAGTCCAATGAGTGCTGGAGCACTGTAATCTACCAGCGATCTGATGGCGGCTGTGTAGTAGGCTTTGAGCACATGAAGGTTTGCTCCTGCGGATTTGCTGGTGAGCGACCTCATTATATTGTGTCTGCTCTTCGTCCTGTGCCTGAGATACTCGAGTTGCGGCTTGAAGGTGAGTTTCTGGTCAAACCAGATTCCAAGACACTGGTGGGCGTTGGTCCAGACTACCGGCGTGTTTTGTATGGAGAGCAACTTGTCTGGTGTGTCTGTGCAGATGGCCATCGCTTTCGACTTGGCTGGATTTATCTTGAGTCCAAGTCTGTTGCACTCCTCTTCTATAAGTTGGAGTGCGTGGCCTTCACGGCGAGGCTGGGGAGTATTTATGCGATTCTGCAGGATCAGGTAGAAAAGTGTGAAGCGAGCGGCGCTGCTGATTGGCTGAGATGAAGGCGGTAACGGGCCAATCACTGCGCAGTCCGAGAGTGAGGCCCGGTCTGTGAAACTCGCTGCTGATTGGCTGGTAAGCGGACGGCAAGTGATCAACCAGCAGTTGTAGGGGAGAGTATCCACTACAAATTATACGTTTAAGGTTAGCTTAACATACAACGGTAAGGGGGGTAGTAACTCGAAACTAGTGATTTCCGATTGAAATAAAGGTCAAAAATTTTCATAACACATCGCAAACCATTAGGAAAAAACCAAGTCTGCATGTCTAAGTACAGGGATGACCAAAACTTAAAATTTACCCAATATATCCTATCTCGAACCTAAACAACCAAATACTTATGGTAAAGTAAAAAAAAACATTAATTAATATAAATGATGATATATCCCAATGAATTCTCAAAACAAAGTCCAGACAATGCCATTAGTTCTAAATTGACTCGTATCTACATCTAGTACTGATACACTATGTAAATGCACTGAAAAATAAAGAAGAGAAAGTTTACCATTTAAGAATACAAGACAGCTGAGCTGGTGTGAACATGGGAGTTTTTTATGCCCATAGGCTGCTCTTTTTACTTTTATCCTCTTCACCACTGATCGGCTCGTTAGCCGCTTGGGCGTTCGGTCACGTCTCTGTTACGCACTGTTGGCAAGTACTGGGCATGCACCGGCTTCTGAATGTACCTGAACCCGCTCCAGTGTTGGTCAAGTCTGGTCTTGAAAGAGCTCACACTCGGTGCCGTCACAACACTTTCTGGTAGATTGTTCCAAGAGTTCACAACTCTCACTCCGAAAAAGTTTGCCCTCACAGTTTTCTGGACTTGCGGCTCAGGGCCGGATTCAGGAGTGGGCAAAGTGGGCAGCTGCCCGGGGGCCTCCACAATCTGGGGGCCTCCACATATTACAATATTTTATTTATTTGTTTATTCATTTGGATTATTTTTATTTTCATTCTTTAAAATTCATGGGAATTTGTACACTATCAATAAATATACAGTTAATTAAAAATTTCTCAATTTTCTAATTTCCTCAATATAACTGCATATGGCTTCAAAATTCTCCAAAGAAGTGTTCAAATTTCAAAATTTTCCCGGGGGACTTACAGCGCCCCCCGGAACTCCCAGATGTTTAGACTCGCTTCACTCACCACCCCACCCTCTTGGGTAGTTATAATGAGGGGGGCCTCCACAAAGAGGCTGCCCATAGGCCTCCACAGGTCTAAATCCGGCACTGTCTGGCGCTCCAATCTCTCAGGGTAGCTGAGGTGCTGAAGGGCAGGCACCAGTCTGGTGGCCCCCCTTTGATCATTTTCAACCAACTGGATATCCCTAGCATATCTCGGGGACCAGACGAGGTGACAGTACTCCAAATGGGGAAGCACTTCACTCTTGAAGATCGTTACGAGGGACGGACCGTCTAGATATCTGAATGACCTTCTTATAAGACCCAATAATTTATTTTCCTGATTTACCTTCTTCTCGCAATGGCCCGAGAACTTCAGCTCATTGTCAACATACACAATCTATAA
>NW_024733231.1:9544878-9589387 GCF_018991925.1 Homarus americanus
ATATAAAATTATAAGGAAAAATCTCGAGTATATCTGGCCACTTGCATCACCTACCATGCCTCTGTGTCACCAACCATACCTCTGTGTCACCTACCATGCCTCTGTGTCACCAACCATACCTCTGTGTCACCTACCATGCCTCTGTGTCACCTACCATGCCTCTGTGTTACCTATCATGCCTCTGTGTCACCTACCATACCTCTGTGTTACCTATCATGCCTCTGTGTCACCTACCATACCTGTGTTACCTATCATGCCTCGTGTCACCTACCATGCCTGTGTTACCTATCATGCCTCTGTGTCACCTACCATGCCTGTGTTACCTATCATGCTTCTGTGTCACCTACCATACCTCTGTGTCACCTACCATGCCTCTGTGTCACCTACCATGCCTCTGTGTCACCTACCATACCTCTGTGTCACCTATCATGCCTCTGTGTCACCCTACCATGCCTCTGTCACCTACCATACCTCTGTGTCACGTACCATGCCTCTGTGTCACCACCATGCCTCTGTGTCACCTACCATGCCTCTGTGTCACCTACCATGCCTCTGTGTTACCTATCATGCCTCTGTGTCACCTATACCTCTGTCACCTACCATACCTCTGTGTTACCTATCATGCCTCTGTCACCTACCATGCCTCTGTGTCACCTACCATACCTCTGTGTCACGTACCATGCCTCTGTGTCACCTACCATACCTCTGTGTCATGTGCCATACCTCTGTCACCTACCATACCTCTGTGTCACCTACCATACCTCTGTGTCACCTACCATACCTCTGTGTCACCTACCATGCCAGTGTCACCTACCAGCACCTCTGTGTCACCTACCATACCTCTGTGTCACCTACCATGCCTCTGTGTCACCTACCATACCTCTGTGTTACCTATCATGCCTCTGTTACCTACCATGCCTCTGTGTCACCTACCGCCTCTGTGTCACGTACCATGCCTCTGTCACCTACCATGCTTCTGTGTTACCTATCATGTCTCTGTCACGTACCATGCCTCTGGTGTCACCTACCATACCTCTGTGTCACCTATCATGCCTCTGTGTCACCTATCATACCTCTGTGTTACCTATCATGCCTCTGTTTTCATGCCTCTGTACCTACCATACCTCTGTGTCACCTACCATACCTCTGTGTCACCTATCATACTCTGTGTCACCTACCATACCTCTGTGTCACCTATCATACTCTGTGTTACCTATCATGCCTCCTGTCACCACCATACCTCTGTGTTACCTATCATACCTCTGTGTCACCTATCATACCTCTGTGTTACCTATCATGCCTCTGTGTCACCTACCATACCTCTGTGTCACCTATCATGCCTCTGTGTTACCTATCCTCTCTGTGTTACCTATCATACCTCTGTGTCACCTATCATTCCTCTGTCACTTACCATACCTCTGTGTTACCTATCATACCTCTGTGTCACCCACCATACCTCTGTGTCACCACCATACCTCTGTTTTACCTACCATGCCTCTGTGTCACCTATCATACCTCTGTGTTACCTATCATGCCTCTGTGTCACCTACCATACCTCTGTATTTACCTATGTGCCTCTGTGTCACCTACCATACCTCTCATCCGTACCATGCCTCTGTGTCACCTATCATACCTCTGTGTTACCTATCATGCCTCTGTGTCACCTACCATACCTCTGTGTTACCACCATGCCTCTGTGTCACCTATCATACCTCTGTGTTACCTATCATGCCTCTGTGTCACCTACCATACCTCTGTGTTACCTATCATGCCTCTGTGTCACCTACCATACCTCTCGCATTACCATGCCTCTGTGTCACCTACCATACCTCTGTGTTACCTATCATGCCTCTGTGTCACCTACCATACCTCTGTCACGTGCCATGCCTCTGTGTCACCTACCATACCTCTGTGTTACCTACTATACCTCTGTGTCACCTACCATACCTCTGTGTTACCTATCATGCCTCTGCATCACCTACCATACCTCTGTGTTACCTATCATACCTCTGTGTCACCTACCATACCTCTGTGTTACCTATCATACCTCTGTCACGTGCCATACCTCTGTGTTACCCTATCATGCCTCTGTGTCACCTACCATACCTCTGTCCGCATTACCATGCCTCTGTCACCTACATACCTCTGTTTTACCTACTATACCTCTGTGTCACCTACCATACCTCTGTGTTACCTATCATGCCTCGTGTCACTACCTCTGTGTTACCTATCATACCTCTGTCACCTACCATACCTCTGTGTTACCTATCATGCCTCTGTGTCACCTACCATACCTCTGTGTTACCTATCATACCTCTGTCATTACCATTCCTCTGTGTCACCTATCATACCTCATGTTACCTATCATGCCTCTGTGTCACCTACCATACCTCTGTGTTACCTATCATGCCTCTGTGTCACCTACCATACCTCTGTCACGTACCATGCCTCTGTGTCACCTACCATACCTCTGTGACACCTATCATGCCTCTGTGTCACCTACCATACCTCTGTCACGTACCATGCCTCTGTCACCTACCATACCTCTGTGTTACCTACTATACCTCTGTAATACCTACCATACCTCTGTGTTACCTATCATGCCTCTGCATCACCTACCATACCTCTTGTTTACCTATCATACCTCTGTGTCACCTACCATACCTCTGTGTTACCTATCATACCTCTATCGCTACCATACCTCGTGTTACCTATCATGCCTCTGTGTCACCTACCATACCTCTTTATTTACCTATCATACCTCTGTCACGTACCATACCTCTGTGTTACCTATCATGCCTCTGTGTCACCTACCATACCTCTGTGTTACCTATCATACCTGTGTCCGTACCATTCCTCTGTCACCTATATGCCTCTGTGTTACCTATCATGCCTCTGTGTCACCTACTATACCTCTGTTACCCTATCATGCCTCTGTGTGCCTACCATACCTCCTGTGTTACCTATCATGCCTCTGTGTCACCTACCATACCTCTGTGTTACCATCATGCTCTGTGTCACCTATCATACCTCTGTGTTACCTATCATGCCTCTGTGTCACCTACCATACCTCTGTGTTACCTATCATGCCTCTGTGTTACCTATCATACCTCTGTGTTACCTACCATACTCTGTCACCCACCATACTCTGTGTTACCCATCATGCCTCTGTGTCACTTACCATACCTCCTGTGTTACCTATCATACCTCTGTCACGTTACCATACCTCCTGTGTTACCTATCCATGCCTCTGTGTCGCCTACCATACCTCTGTGTTACCTATCATGCCTCTGTGTCACCTACCATACCTCTGTGTTACCTATCATGCCTCTGTGTCACCTATCATACCTCTGTGTTACCTATCATGCCTCTGTGTCACCTACCATACCTCTGTGTTACCTATCATGCCTCTGTGTTACCTATCATACCTCTGTGTTACCTACCATACCTCTGTCACCTACCATACCTCTGTGTTACCTATCATGCCTCTGTGTCACCTACCATAGTGCACATATATGGGTTGATAATTTTTCATTGTTGTATTTTGTAGGAGGGAGAAGTGCCTCGATAAGTAAGAGTTTGGGATAACTCGGCACGGCCAGAGCCCCATATGTGCCGAGCTATCGAGGGCTTACAGTATCTGCACCTACACCAGTATTGTTCATGTCTGGTCTTCAAAGAGCTCACACTCGGTGACGTCACAACATTCTCTGGCAGATTGTTCCAAGAATTTGCAATTCTCACTCCAAAAAAGTTTTATGGACTTTTGACCCCTTGAGGGGCAGGCATCCACCAGCTCCAAGTATGAACACTCGACTGAGTAGTGCCATATGATTTTTTTTTTATGGGGATTAGCCCATCCGGACACAGGCCACTGACCACATCGGGGCCTGGGGGGCGAAAATGTAATAATAAAAATAATTATTATAATAATAATAATAATAATAATAATCACAATTCATAGTAAATAAAATATATACAGTAATAAAAATACAAAATTAAAAATAAAATAATAAAGATAACAATACAGGTTGACAATCCCTTATCCGAAATCCTTGGGGCCAGAGGCATTTAGGATTTCGGAATTTTTTGGTTTTCAGAATGGTTATTTTTATTTATTTATTTTTTTTTTTTTGCCCACCCGGGCACAAGTCACTGATCCACATTGGGGCCTGGGGGGGCGAAAATATAATAAAAATAATAATAATAATAATAATAATAATAATAATAATAATAATAATAATAATAATAATAATAATAATAATTATAATTCATAGGTCTAGGTCGTGTTTCTCACTTTTTATCTTTTTTCATTCTTGTATTTCTTTATTATTATTATTATTATTATTATTATTATTATTATTATTATTATTATTATTATTATTTTATTAATACAGTATTATTGTTATTATTACTATTATTATAAATTATATTATTATATTTTGTTATTATTATTATTATTGTTATCATTATTATTGTATTTTGGTGTATTTTTTAATTAAAATTTTTATTTACTATGAATAATAATTATTTTATTATAATTATTATTACTATTACATTTCCCCCAGGTCCTGATGTGGGTCAGTGATCTGTGCCTGGGTGGGCTAATACCTGTTAATAAAAAAAAAAAATAAAATTACTCCACAAAAAACTTTCGGTTTTCAGAGCTTTTCGGTTTTCGGAATTTCGGATAGAGGGTTGTCGACCTGTAGTAATAACACTGTAATAATAATAATAAACTTCAATTAAGTCGCCCCTTGACTGCTTATAGTATGAGCTAGGCAGTTGTAGGCATTATAATCTCTCTGGGTAACTGAGGTGCCATAGCACAGGCACCAGTCTGATGGCCCTCCTTTGGATATTTTCAATCAACTGACAGTCTCTAGCATATCTCGGGGACCAGATGGGGAAGCACCTCACTCTTGAAGAGCTTTATGAGGCTACACCTTAGACCAAATTTTTAATTTGGATGAAACAGGTTTATACTGGAAGTGCACGCCAACAAGAACTTACATTTCCAAGAATGAAGCACATGCTCCAGGCTTTAAGGCTGCGAAGGACCGCGTGACAGTGTTGTTGGGTGCAAATGCTAGTGGAGACTTAAAGCTTAAGCCTGTGCTGGTGTATCACTCTGTCAACCCGTGAGCTTTAAAGGGTTACATAAAGTCTACTCTAGGTGTTTACTTTAGGTCAAGCAAAAAAAGGTTGGATGATGGGACAAATTTTTTCTGACCTTCTTGTGGATGTGTTTGAAAATATTTTTAAAAGTTATTGCAAGAAGAAGAATATAGATTTTAAGGTTCTCCTCATTTTAGATAATGCGCCAAGCTGCCCTCCCACCATTGATGAACGTTCTGACAATATCAAAGTGCTCTTTCTACCTCCAAATACAATATCTCTCCTTCAACCAATGGACCAAGGAGTAATAGCAGCCTTCAAAGCCTATTATTTGAGGCATACATTTAAGAAACTTATTGCAGCTACTGAGGAAGGAAATGATATGGCCAGTGTTCTTCAGTTTTGGAAAAGTTTCAACATCAAACATGCAATGGGACATCATTGTGGAGGACTGGGGTGATGTAAGTAAGGACTGCTTGAGTGGAGTTTGGCGGAATCTTCTCCCAGATTTCATTCATGATTTTAAAGGCTTTGATGCATCAGAGGAGCTCCCAAAAATAAAAGAAAATTGTGTTTCTCTTGCAAAGTAAGTTGGCTTTGCTGAAGTGGAAAGTGCTGATGTTGAGGAACTGCTCTAATCCCACTGTGAAGACCTCTCTACAGCTGATCTAAACAACTTGTTGCTGCTGGGGAATTTGAAGATAATGAAGTCCAGGATGCAAAACCACGAGAGCTTCCCACTTCTCTTTTGATAGTCTAGTTATTAAACATTATTTTAGATAATAAAAGGTCTGCTTACCTATTGTGAACACATTTAGTTTGAATAAATGCACTGACACACGAACATTTTCTATGAACCAATCAGTTATTTTTATATGGAAGAGGGGCATGGCTTACGGGGTCAGGAGAGAGTACAGTACAGTTGTCAGGGTCAACACAAGGTTGATACTTAAGATGTGTATGGGTTAATGCAGTACAGTACAGTATACTGTATATAGTAGTTCATTTATTATGGAAATTTTCAGGTTGGGGCTGTAAGAGAAGGCATGGCATGGATCGTGCCAGTACCCCTGCTCTCCCTGATGACAGCGTCACACCTGGAGCAGCTGGTGTGTGGCCTACCTCACATCTCGGTCGCTACCCTCAAAAAAGTTGTCAGGTAAGAGGTTTTGGTGTTGTAAGCAACACATTTTGGGATCATCTCATCATTTACATCATGGCTCCGAAAACATTTTCAGTGTGGGCTAGAAAGTGGAGTTGTTGGCTTGGCCCATACCGTAGTCTCACTTATAATGCTGTTGAAATATCTTTTGAAAATGGAGGAATTAATTCAGTTTACCTTTGATAAACAAATTTTGGGTAAAGGAAGCAGATGATTAGCACCCGAACATGTTTATATATTTCGTTCATATTTTCCACATTTGTTCTTTAGATGATATTAATGTAAATTTATCGTTTAGGTCATCCAGCGATTTTTACGATGTTAAGTTTTGGAATCAGTACTTTAGACAGTTCTAAGACACTTTTCTTCTATGGTGTTTTTCTCGCTCATGATTGCTTTCAGAGAGAAAACAAAAGGGGGGGGGGAGGTTGTGGGTGGGGGGAAATCACAAAAAAGTAGTAATTTGATAGAAATGAAGGTTAAATAATCCAAAACCCAATCTAACCTAACCCAACCTAACCTAACTTAACCCTAAACCTTACCTTAATTAGACTCAGAAGTCTCTGAGTCGGGGTCATGAGATAACATCCAAAGAACAACTGCGCTTGTGTCACGCTGTAGCTCATGAGTCACTGCGTGTTGTCTGAGTGTACTCCCACATCCACAAAAAATGTAAAATTACACCATGATGCTAGGAAGTTAGGTAAGGTTAGGTAGGTTTCTTTGGTTGGTTAGGTCAGGTTGTATGAGGGTGTGATAAGTCCAAAAAGACTCATTTCTGACAGAAATGAAGGTCAAATTCTAATGAATCACACCAAATAGCATGGGAAAAACAATATTTGTGGTCAAACAGTAGCTGTGGCTGGAAATGTAAATTTATCTTTTTTTATATTTAACCTATTGCAAGACATACAAGGTAATATTAACAGCAATCCATAAATACTTACTTGGATAAATACAGCTTGTTAGAAACTGTGGTTAATATTGACGACTGACCCGCGGATGAGTTATTTGTTTTGCAGTTCATTTTCTTTCTCTATTTTCATCAGTGAATTATGATATGATAATCATTTCTTGTGCAAATGCTTTGTTTGATAGATAATTAGGTGCCTATGCGTGCAATACTTTGACTTCTCGAAACACTCTGCCGCCTGGGCCGGATCAAAGCCGATGCTCAGTACAGTATATGTTAATGAACCATTCGGTATGGGCAGCTGTTCTCACATCCACAAAAAACGTAAAATTACACCATTTCATAGTAAGCTCTTTCTGTTTAATATACCACGGGGTCTGGAGGGCTCTGCCCCCCCAGCTAGGAAATTAGGTAAGATTAGGTAGGTTTGTTTGGTTTGGGTGGTGAGGTCTTCTAACAATGCTTCTTTTGCTTGTTTTTCATATCATATAAGGTTAGGTTATGTTTAATTTAGAAATAACCTCTTTGTAACACATTTGCACAAACTAAGATTGTGTCCACTATAAAACACAGTGAAATTGCAGCGTTATTATAATTGTTTTCTATGAAAATTCGACCGTGGGTCAGTTGTCAATAATTACCAAAACTATTGATAGTTTGATATACAAATGTCTCACACTTGAATACTATCATTAACAAAATTTATAGATAAAGTTATGAGGGGTGGTAGTTGCACCACTGACCATGGTATTAATGTTGTGGTGTGAACATGGTGCACCACTGATCAAGGTGTTAATGTTGTGGTGTGAACATGGTGCACCACTGATCAAGGTGTTAATGTTGTGGTGTGAACATGGTGCACCACTGATCAAGGTGTTAATGTTGTGGTGTGAACATGGTGCACCACTGATCAAGGTGTTAACATTCTGGTGACATATCAGACACACTCATTGGGGTTTTATTAAGTACTGTACCTGGAGAAAGCTTGAATTGTCTGCCTACTGGGGTTTGATACACTATCATACTTCACTGATGATCTTTGCCCAGTGTTGACCAAAAT
This sequence comes from Homarus americanus, assembly GCF_018991925.1. Taxonomy (NCBI): domain Eukaryota; kingdom Metazoa; phylum Arthropoda; class Malacostraca; order Decapoda; family Nephropidae; genus Homarus; species Homarus americanus. The sequence continues at coordinate 9,553,132 of NW_024733231.1, forward strand.
AGTGAGCTTCTTGTTATAGAATGTGATCAACCAGCTGGGAAAATTACACAGCATATTAAGTGTGTTGCTTTTTAGTCATTGATTATTATGCCAGAAGAAACATTAAATACTCTAGAAATAAGCCAAAGGAAGGAGGACTGTCCTTTACTGTGTCAACTATAAGCTTCCATTTATCTGGCATCCAAGACACAGGCAGTGCCAATACCACTGCACTTAAGTGTTACTCCCATTACTCTTCTATTACAAGTACAACACAAGCACATGGATAAACTGGACAGTGACAGTTTAAATGTTTTCTGATGCAGATAACGAACTGAAGTAGCTCTTATAATGACATTGTTTACCAACCACCAAACAGTGTGAGCCGACCACGTGTATGTGTTGTGCACTGTTACTTGTGGGGTTCCTCTTCATAACAACAAGTGGATACACCTGATTGTTCAACCAGCATTGAACATGGTTTGTTTGATGTATGTGTGGCAGCGAAACTTAATGTAGTAGCCTATTGGTAGGCCTGGGGTAACAGATGGGTGACCCAGGGAATAAACTTTAGCCTTCCCCAGGACCCGGGTAACTTTTACTTACTTTACTTTTATCCTCTTCACCACCGATCGGCTCGTTAGCCGCTTGGGTGATCGGTCACATCTCTGTTACGCACTGTTGACAAGTACTGGGCATGCACCGGCTCCTGAATGTACCTGAAACCCCTCCAGTGTTGGTCAAGTCTGGTCTTGAAAGAGCTCACACTCGGTGCCATCACAACACTTTCTGGTAGATTGTTCCAAGAGTTTACAACTCTCACTCCGAAAAAGTTTGCCTTCACAGTTTTCTGGACTTGCAGCTTCTTCAATCTTGAGCTGTGACCCCTTGTGGGGCGAGCATCCGCCAGCCCCAAGTAAGGACACTCGACTGAGTAGTGCCCCTTGAGATGCTTATACACCTCAATTAGGTCTCCCCTTGCCCGTCTGTAGTATAAGCTAGGCAAGTTCAGGCACTCCAATCTCTCAGGGTAGCTGAAGTGCCGAAGTGCAGGCACCAGTCTGGTGGCCCTCCTTTGGACATTTTCAACCAACTGACAGTCCCTAGTATATCTCGGGGACCAGACGGGGTGACAGGGTGACAGTACTCCAGATGGGGAAGCACTTCGCTCTTGAAGATCGTTACGAGGAACGGACCGCCTAGATATCTGAACGACCTTCTTATAAGACCCAATAATTTATTTGCCTGATTTACCTTCTTCTCGCAATGGCCCGAGAACTTCAGCTCATTGTCAACATACACACCTAGGTCCTTCTCACATTCAGTCTCAAATAGTGCAGTTTCTTCATCCTGTTGGGACATATGATACGCCTCCTTACCGTTGGTACGCCCCAGGTGCATCCTCTTACACTTCGTGACATTGAATCTTGGCAGCCATTTCTTCGACCATTCTTGGAGCCCACAGAGGTCCTTCTGCAACTCTTCACAGTCCGCTTCGTTCTTGATTTCCCAAAATAACTTGGCATCATCGGCAAACATTTGTATGGAGGAGTGTACAACGTCAGGCATGTCATTTATGAAACAAACAAACAACAGTGGGCCCAACACACTGCCCTGTGGTACCCCACTTGTGACAGGTACGGATGATGATTTCATGCCATTAATCACCACACACTGCTTGCGGTCATGTAGAAAGTCTTTTATCCACGCTAGGACATTTCCCCAAATTCCGTACCCTTCCAGTTTGATTTTCAGCCTTTCGTGGGGTACACTGTCGAAAGCCTTGACAAAATCTAAGTAAATATTGTCGATATTACCTTCCCGTTCCAGAATATGGGTCCAAATACTGTATCCAATACCTTGAGCAATTGTGTAAAGCAGGAGCGCCCCAGCATAAAATCGTGTTGGCAATCCTTTACAAAGTTGTTTCGTAGTAGATGTTCCATCACGGCATCTCTGATAATACTCTCAAGTACTTTACATATTATGCTGGTCAGGCTCACCGGTCTATAGTTGTTCATGGAGTGACGATCGCCTTTCTTGAAGATAGGACTCACATAAGCCACTTTCCATTCACTGGGGACCTTTTGTTCATCCAGGCATTTACAAAACAGGATCTTCAGGGGCTCGGCAAGCTCGTTGCACAACTCTCTTAGCACTATAGGATGCACCATATCAGGGCCAGGACCCTGATGGACCTTTAGCTTTGACAGTTTATTTCTAATACCCTCTTCTGTGAACACAATGTGGGTCAGTGCTGTGTCGAACCGTCTGTCCTCAAACGCAGGAAGGTTAATCGCATCCTCTCTTGTGAACACTGAGGAAAAGAAGCTGCTCAATGCCTTAGCTTTATCCTGGTCAGAATCTGCATAACTACCATCTTCAAGCCTCAGGTCTGATGCTACTACTCGCATTTTTAATTTCGACTTTGCATAGTGGTAAAATGCCTTTGGGTTTGATTTGACCTCGCTTGCAACCAGCCTTTGGAACTCCTTTTCAGCCCTTCTACATTCTATCTTTGCTTGGTTTCTGGCTCTTGCATACATCCTCCTGTCCTGCTCATCATTTGACCCAATCCACGTCTTGAATTTCTGGGTTTTCTTCTTAACATTGTCGACCGCCGCATGGTTCATGTATAGGGGTCCCCTCGTATTCCTAGAGGCACTGGGTTTGGTCTTGGGTATATATTTATCGATCAAATGGGTCATTTTACTAGTTATGATATTCAGTGTAGTGTCTGCTTTCGTGTGCCTTAATGAGTCAGGCCAGTGGATACCCCTCATCTCTTCCCTCATCCTGTTGTAATTTCCCTTGTAATATTTGCACCTTGGCCTGGCCTTATCTTGAACTAGGTAACAGTTAAACCTGAATGACAACACTATATGGTGACTGGTGCCAACTGGGGCAAGGTGTTCCAGTTTGGCCACCATACCCTCCTCGTTTGTTATGATGAGGTCTAGTGGCTTGGGTGTTTGCTCCCCTCTGTAATGTGTCGGGTCTCTAACATGTTGGAACAGAAAATTATCTTAAAGAGTTTTGTACAAAACGAGTAGCAGGGTTATTCACGTCATTTGAGGTGAACTTGTTTCTCCAGTTGATGTCGCTATAGTTAAAGTCCCCCATGATAAGTAGGTGGCTAGGGTTGAGCATCGCCGTGTTGTCTATTAAGGCTCTTAAGTTCCTTTGACTTAGTGGGCCACAGTTTGGGGATCTGTAGATACACCCGACAATAAGTTAGTCCCTTCCCTTTAGTGTAATTTTACACCACTTGGACTCTTCAAAAACATCCTCTCCCTGTACCCTCGCCTGGCTGGCTCTAAGGTCTTGCCTAGCATAGATAACCACACCCCTCTTGCAAGTTTCTTGAGAAAGGTTCGTAAATGAGTCATATCCAGCAATACTGAACTCACATTCCTCTGGGTCGATTCTCCTGTTCTTGTACAACAGTTCCACAACTGCTACAATATCTGGTTGGTGTACCTTCAGTAGTGTTTCAAACTCCTCTCTCTTATCAAGGAACGTGTCAGTATTAGTGTACATGACATTCAAGCCAGAATTTGTTCTCGGTAACGTCTCTGCTCTTAGTAGTAACCCCGCCTTCCCCCCATTCTCAGAAGCTGCAGCATTTGCTAAGTATTCTGTATTTTGCAGGGTGTGGTTAGAAATGTCATTTTTTACATGGCGCTTGCTTCCTCCTGTCTGGAAGGAGGAGCTGGTGCCACCTCCCGGGTGGAGGGTGCGCTGCTGCCCCCTGGCCTTGTGTCGGCACACTTGCAGTATTGGCCACAGTAACGTTATCATCGTTCACTCTGTTTTTGTGACAAGTGCTTTCACATTTTTTGTGACTGTGAAGATAGCAGTGTAACTTGAAAATGATTGGGAAGTCCAAGGTACCCAGGAAAACCATGTCTCTGAATATGAAGCTTGACATTGTAAAGCTGTGTGAGATTCAGAGTGACATCTCCACCCCACCTTAGCCTCTAAGGGGAATAAAATGACAACCAGGCTTGTTCTTAATGATGTGGTGAGTGTTGTCTAATTGTGATGTAGACATATTATTGTGAAGGAATTGTTTTTCTTTGATACATGTGGGTGGTGGACTGGCTGGGAAGGTATCCCATTCAACCCCATGTTATAATGATCCCAATTTGTGATATTTTGACATGCGATGATTGACATGGGTTTATCAGTTACCTAACCCCATCATAAATTGTGGGATACCTGTATACAGTTACAGTGTTAAACTTAATCTTTGTTTTTGTTTTACAGGAGACATATAAGTGTTTTTGGCCAATTTTGTATCACTTTGCTTGTGGACTGACCTCAGAAGATATGAGACGACAAGAATGGGGTAAAATAACCACATTTATACTAACTATGAAAGGTATATTCATGTATAGTCAATTCATATAGGAATTACTGAAAACAATATACAGGGTATATGAAAATGTTGATCTGATTAGGTTTCTCAAGTGACAGGTCAAGGGTTACAGTTACCTGAAGATCTTTGTTCATCTCTTGATTGGATTGTTAGGTATTAATTTCACATTCACAACAGACATTCAAGTAAAGTTGGAGAGATGATCAGGTTTTAAAAGTAAGGCATACCTGAAACTTGTCCTGCATCAACACACTATCTCCAGGCTGGACTGTAAGATAATCACTACTCTCTGACTCTATCCATAAAGATTTATCCTGATTGTTGTGAAACATTATATAAGAGAGTTAAATAATGAAAGTCTTACTTCAACTTATTGTGAACCTCTGAATACTTTATTTTGTATTTTATATTATTTTTGAGTTTATGTCAATGTGCTGTGTGGACAGGTATCGTGAAGTGGACGAGCACGACCCCCAGGTGGTGTGGCTGTGGTCTATACTGGAATCATTCAGCCCTTGTGAACGCGTCCTCTTTGTTCGATTTGTATCTGGAAGGTCCCGACTTCCAGCCAACCTGGCTGATCTATCCCAGCGTTTCCAGGTACAGTATACTGGTTGTATGTACAGTCCCATGCGAAAGTTCTTGAAACAGTCCAGGTGGATGATGCAAAGTCCTCCTCACCCTTACTGGATGGTGGGTCATTGTCAGTGATGCCGCTCATGGAAACACAAAGTTTACCAGATTCATGTCTTAATCTTTACAGATCACTCAACAAAATTTCAGGTATGGCAAAATTGTATCGAATTACAATTATTTTAATTTTTATCAATACAATTCTACAAAAGTACAAAATATATAAAATATACACGAAAATAATAGACAATCAAATGAAAATAGACATGTGGTATTTTGCATTACAAAAGAAAACCAAATCTATTCAATGGATGGTGAGACGAGACTATAAACTAAAGTTTTATTTGAGTAAATCAAAGCAGAAAATTTACTTAATATCTAAACAAGTAGACCTGGAGTATTGTAGTGCTTTTATCTAACTCATAAAAAAAAAAACGGAGAAGATTTGTTATGAATATAGAGGTTGTGAAGTGACTCAGGCATATGACTCAGTGTTAATGGTTCATTATCACAGAGAACAGCTAACATTTTTATGTGTTTTATAGTGGGGGTGGCTGATGGTGTCACCCACAGTGACTGATGGTGCCACCCCATCAATAACTGTACTGTATATACATTGCAGGTGATGCGCGTTGATCGACCCATTGACACGCTGCCCACGGCCCAGACCTGTTTCTTCCAGCTGAGACTTCCACCGTATTCAAGCCAGGAGGTTATGGCAGAGAGGTTGAGATATGCAATTAACAATTGTCGCTCAATTGACATGGATAACTATATGTTGTCCAGGAATCAAGACCCTAACCACCATTCAGATGATGATGAGTTTTGAGATGATGACAAACATGACAAAGAGTAAAGTTTGACTCACTGTACTGTACTGTACTGTACTGTACTGTACTGTACTGTACTGTTCTGTACTGTACTGTGCTGTACCGTACTGTACCGTACTGAACTGAACTGAACTGTACTGTACTGTGCTGTACTGTGCTGCACTGTACTGTACTGTGCTGCACTGTACTGTACTGTGCTGTGCTGTGTTTTATGAATTTTATTGAACAATATCAGGTTTGAAATACATGGTGTGACCCCAGAGTATGGAAATAAGAGAACTTGTGTTGCCATGCTCCTGCTGCCTTAGATAGCGTACATATATTTGAGAAAACTCAAGTTTTGTGATTTAGTAAAACTAATGTCTTGTTATAGTTTGGCCTTAACTCTTCCGCTTCTTAATTGTTTTAATCTCAGATTCCATCACAATAATTCTTAGAAATTTTCTGTATGTAATTTCCTAACTTGAATTAGGAAAGTGTTAGGCACTTATTTCCTGTGTTGCAGATGTTTAGATATGATGTTCACTAGGAAATACTTTACTGTGTGTAACAGTTCACAAGAGGAGACATGTTTCTTTATACTTAGAATTTTTACACTAAATATTAATGTTTGAAATATTTGAATACAAGGAATAAAATTAAGTGTGGAATATTGTGAAGTAAACAAGTGGTTGTTAGTAAGCATGAACATGTTAAGTGTACAGTTCTTATGATAGTACTGCGTAGAACAACTTTTATGAGCTATACAACTACAGTACAGTGATAGTGTACATTATATTACAACTAGAATTCAGTATTTTTTTCTTTGTCATTTCACCACTTATCAGCTTATTGACCATTCATGAGGTTGGTCTCTCCAGTACAGGAGGAGACCGGTGTACCCAGAGGATACCTGTGATGTTTGGTAGTGAGGGTCACACTGGATAACACCCTTCTCATGTGTGTCCAGGCAAGGCAGGACTTGAACCCTCGGCCCTGACACACATGAGAAGGGTTGGTAAGGACCTGAACCACATATACAACCACTTGAGAAATTAGATTTTTCAACCCTGTACTGTGCTTGAACCATCTACTATGACTGAACAGTTCCACTTCATAACAAAATGGGAAATTCTCTGTGTAGTATATGTTAACCATTTATTGATGACAATTTATGTGTTAGATATTGTAGATAAGTTCCTTTAGTAAACATTTCATAGTAAATTCATTAACCTGTATGGATAATTTTTTGGGGTAAATAAATTGTTTACACTAATTTAATGCAACATAAGCAGAGTATTTTATCTTGATGTCTCAGTCTTTATAATGTATGTGAGGTTAATGATGGAACTCCTGTCTGCAATAGTCATCATACTGAATATCACTAATTGTGTGATTTAATAAGTGTACAGTATACCAACTCCCAATTCATGACCTCGGAGTGTTTGCAAACTTTCAAGAGGTTGAAATTCACTCACTTTGGGGTGAAACTGTTATAGAAAATGTGAATAACATCATAATCCATGAAATACCATATGTAAGGGTTTACTCACATTCACTTACCATATACCACTTTCAAATTTACTAAAAATGAGGGAATATTAAATTTTTACATCATTCATTACTGTATTAAGGTAAATTTTCTTTGTTAATATAACCTCTGTGCTGTGTTTAGTAAGTTAAACTCCATATTGTGCTGTTAGAAAACCAATAAATGTTAAAGACCCACTACTTGAACGACTCTACTTTAGTTTACTACTCAAAGTTTGTTTGAAAAATCACTAGAAATATAGACACCTTCATAGTGAATAATAAACAAGGCTCGGGACACTGGCAACGACAGCTGCTCACTTGAACTCCAGGATCAGTAGACGGACCTAATTCTCGGCTTTACTTCACTCTACATGTGTTCAGAAGTCTGACATAGATATACCTGTCAAATGTGAATAAAATTCTTTATTCATTTATCCCTTTATACATGTACAGTATGTCTTTGTGGTACTCTTCTTACACTACTAATGAAAACAGCGTAGGATACTGTAGTAGAGTCCAGTGCTTCCTAACATTTTCAACTTCACTAGCCAGTGGAGAGTGACAAAAAATTTTGCGGATCAATGATTGTAAATATTTTGTATTACAATTTACATAGTCCATATACCTTAGACCCTCAGTATTTCTTGAGATTAAGAGCAATACTGTAATTACAGGAGAATTTCATTTTTGCAGTAATATCTCAGTTAGCCAGAATCCCTCAAAACTGGAACTGTCCGATAGCTGGAATTGAAATTCTCTCAGAAAATTTTTCCCAAAGCCAGAATTTTCAGGAAAACTCCGGCTTTGGAAACAAATTTCCGAGGGGCACATTTTCCGGAAAATTCCAATAAAATTTTTCCCATTCCCAGAAAATTCTGGAGATGGGGTAGTTTTTTCCAGCTTTGAGAGAGTCGTCTTGTTATCCACAAATCTCTCTTTCCTGGAAGTGCTCTACACCAATATTGTTCCGGCTAATGAAAATATCACTATTCTATAAATCACAATGGGGAAGATGGGGTACCAAACCCGAGACTCCAAAACTACACCAAAAATGCCTTTAGGATATTTATATGACTAAACTTTGCAAGCCTCAGCATCTGCTAGGCCACCCAGTTGCCACAGATTAAATATACTCTAGTTAAAATTTTACATTTACTTCAACTTTTTACCTTTATCATCTTCGCCACTGATCGGCTCGTTAACCGCTTAGGCGATCGGTCACGTCTCTGTAATGCACTGTTGGCAAGTAGTGGGCATGTGCTGGTTCCAGAATGTATCTGTACCTGCATCAATGTTCGTTAAGTCTGATCTTGAAAGAGGTCACACTCGGTGCCGTCACAACACTCTCTGGCTGATTGTTCCTAGAGTTCACAACTCTCACTCCGAAAACATTTACCCTCACAGTTTTCTGGACTTGCGGCTTCTTCAATCTTGAGCTGTGACTCCTTGTGGAGTGAGCATCCATCAGCTCCAGGAATGTACAGTATACTCAACTAAATAGTGCCCTCTGAGATGTTTATACACTTTAACTAGATCACCCCTTGCATGCCTATAGTATAAGCTAGGTAGTTGCAGGTGCTCTAATCTCTCTGGGTAACTGAGGGGCCATAGTGCAGGCACCAGTATGGTGGCCCTCCTTTGGACATTTTCAATCAACTGACAGTCTCTAGCATATCTTGGGTACCAGACAGGGTGACAGTACTCTAGACAGGGAAGCACTTCACTTTTAAAGATAATTACGAAGGATGGACCTTCTAGATAGCTAAACAACCTTCTTATAGGACCTATTAGTTTAGTTGCTTGATTCACCTTCTTCTCACAATGGCCTGATAACTTCCATTCATTGTCAACATACGCTACCAGGTCATTTTCTCATTTGGTTTCTATTAATGCAGTCTCTTCGTCCCGTTGAGACATACGATGCGCCTCCTTGGTACAACCTAGGTGCATCCTCTTACTCTTCGTGACATTGAATCTTAGCAGCCATTTCTTCGACCACTCTTAAAGCTCACAGAGATCTTTCTGCAGTTCTTCACAGTCTGTTTGGTTCTTAATTTCCATGAGTAACTTGGTATCGTCCACAAACATTTGTATGGAGGAGTGTATAGCTTCTGGCATATTTATGAAACAAACAAATAACAATGGGCCCATGATGCTTTCATGCCATTAATCACCACACACTGCTTGTGATCATGAAGAAAGTCTCCAAGCCATGCTAGGGCACTTCCACAAATCCCATATCCTTACAGTTTAATTCTCAGCCTTTCATATTGAAAGCCTTGGCAAAATATAGGTGTCGATACTGCCGCCCTGTTCCAGAATTTGAGTCCAAACATCCAGTACCTTGAGTAATTGTATTAAGCAGGAGTGTCCCGGCATAAAACCTTGTTGGCGATTCTTTAAAAGGTTGTTTCGTTGTAGATGTTCCATCATGGCATCTAATATACAGTCAACCGTCACTTTACGCGGTCCCACATTCTGCGTTTCCACGTTTATGCGGTACCCTGCCAGAACCCAGGATGCTCACATTCCGCGGTGCGTGTACCCCTTTACGCGGGTGAAGTATAATTTTTTTATTTAGCTCATAAAATTCATACAAATTATCCGGCCAGAATATAATTTACATTGCTGGAATTCTTACAATTTGATGATCATTTTGAATATAAGCATCATAGATTTTGCATTAGACATACAAATTTTAGATCTAATGCAAGTATTTTGTTTACTCAGAGCAAATATGCTATCTTTTGTGCAAAATATATGAAGTGTATATTCAAAATATTCCTGGTCTTGCAAGGAATCCAGCAATGTCAATTATATTATCCTAACTTTAGTCTGAGGTATTATTTATTAATAAAAGTTAAAATCTAGTTTTTTCACCCAACATTTCTCTGGTAGGGAGGGAAGGTGGGGAGTGGGGGGAGGGTTGGGACCGACCGACCATCTGGCGCGGTTGGAAGAGGGGGGGAGGCAAGGTGGGGTACTTTGATTGATAGATAGTGTTGTGAAGAATATTTTTTTTTTATTAACTGAAGATACAGTATTTGTTTTAGCTCATAAAATTCATACAAATTACCCGGCAAGAATATAATTTACATTGCTGGAATTCTTACAATTTGATGATCATTTTGAATATAAACATCATAGATTTTGCATTAGTCATACAAATTTTAGATCTAATGTAAGTATTTTGTTTACTCTGAGTAAATATGTTATCTTTTGTGCAAAATATATGACATTTATATTCAAAATATTCCTGGTCTTACAAGAAATCCAGCAATGTCAATTATATTATCCTAACTTTAGTTTGAGGTATTATTTATTACAATACCTTAAGATCTAGTGGTTTTCCCAAAAAAAATTCTCAGAGAGGGAAGAGCCAGCGTGTGTAGTGTGAGAAGAGGGGGAGGGAGTTGAGTCCATTATTTGAATGGACATTAACTTGGCGACTGTATTTCTCTATTTCTCTTAAGTATTAATTGTGTGCATGTACCATCATAAAATTAAGATGTTATTTTTACTAGAACATAGGTATTGTGTCGGAAAAAGTGGAATTTGGGTGTCAGCCGGTCTCTATTTCAATTAATCCCATATGTTATGTTGTTCACTTTACACGTTTCTCACTTTCCGCGGTACCCTGTGGGTTGAATTAACCGCGTAAAGTGAGGGTTGACTGTAATGCTCTCAAGTATTGTACTTTACATATTATGCTGGTCAGACTCACTGGTCTATAATTATTCGTGGAGTGACCATTGCCCTTCCTGAATATAGGACTCACATAAGCCATATTCCAGTCACTGGGAACCTTTTGCTCATCCAGACATTTACAAAACAGTATCTTCAGGGGGTCAGCAAGTTCGTTGCACAACTCTCTTAGCACTTTTGGATGCACCGTGTCAGGGCTGGGACTCTTATGAACCTTTAGCTTTGACAATTTATTTTGTATAACTCCTTCTGAGAACACAATGTGGGTCAGCACTCTGTCAAACAGTTTGTCCTCAAACTCAGGAAGATTGTTCACATCCTCGCTTATGAACACTGAGGAAAAGAATTTGTTCCGAGCTTCTACCATATCCTGATCAGAATATGCGTAACTACCATCTTCAAGCGTCAGATCTGATGTGCCTAATCGTGTTTTTAATTTCGATTTTGCGTAGCGGTAAAAGCCTTTGCATTTAACCTGACCTCTCTTGCTATCCACCTCCGCAACGCTTTTTCAGCCCTTCTACACTCTGCCTTCCCTTGGTTCATGAATCTGGCATACATCCTCCTGTCCTGCTCATCATTTGTCCAAACTCACTGCTCCTCCTTCTACCTGTCCTCCTGCTCCTTCTACCTGTCCTCCTGCTCCTCCTCCTACCTGTCCTCCTGCTCCTCCTCCTACCTGTCCTCCTGCTCCTCCTCCTACCTGTCCTCCTGCTCCTCCTACTGTCCTCCTGCTCCTCCTCCTACCTGTCCTCCTGTTTCCTCCTCCTACCTGTCCTCCTGCTCCTCCTCCTACCTGTCCTCCTGCTCCTCCTACCTGTCCTCCTTCCTCCTCCCTGTCCTCCTGTTCCTCCTCCTGTCCTCCTGTTCCTCCTCCTACCTGTCCTCCTGTTTCCTCCTCCTACCTGTCCTCCTCGTTCCACCTCCTACCTGTCCTTGCTCCTCCTCACACCCTACCTGTCCTCCTTCCTCCTACTGTCCTCCTGTTCCTCCTCCTACCTGTCCTCCTGTCCTCCTCCTACCTGTCCTCCTGTCCTCCTACCTGTCCTCCTGCTCCTCCTACCTGTCCTCCTGTCCTCCCTCCTGTCCTCCTGTTTCCACCTGTCCTCCTGCTCCTCCTACCTGCTCCCCTACCTGTCCTCCTCCTCCTCCTGCACTCCTGTCCTCCTACCTGTCCTCCTGTTCCTCCTCACCTGTCCTCCTGCCTCCCTACCTCCTCCGTCTCCTCCCCCCCGTTCCTCCTACCTTGTCCTCCTGTTCCTCCTCTACCTGTCCTCCTCTCCTACCTGTCCTCCTGTCCTCCTCCTGTCCTCCTGCTCCTCCTCCTACCTGTCCTCCCTCTCCTCCTACCTCGTCCTGCCTCCTGCCTCCTCCTCCCACCTGTCACCTCCTACACCCTCCTGCTCCTCCTCCCTACCTGTCCTCCTGTTCCTCCTCACCTGTCCTCCTGCTCCTCCTACCTGTGCTTCTCCTACCTTTCCTCCACCCACTCTGTCATCTGCTCCTACCTGTCCTCCTGCTCCTCCCATCTCCTGTCCTCCTGCTCCTCTCTACCTGTCCTCCTGTCCTCCTACCTGCTCCTCCTCCTACCTGTCCCTCCTGTCTCCCTTTCTCCTCCCCTGTCCTCCTGCCATCCTGTCTCCTTCGTCCTCCCCTCCTCACCTGTCCTCCCGCCTCCTCACCATCCTCCTGCTCACCTGTCCTCCTGCTCTCCTCCTGCCATCCTGCCTCCTGTTCATCACCTGCACCCATCATGTTCCTCCTCCTACCTGTCCTCCTCATCACTCCTCACCTGTCCTCCACTCCTACCTGTCCTCCTGCCTCCTCCCCTCACCCGTCCTCCTGCTCCTCCTCCCTACCTGTCCTCCTGTCCTCCTCCTCCTGTCCTCCTGCTCCTCCTCTACCTGTCCTCCTGTTCCTCTACCTGTCCTCCTGTTTCCTCCTCACCTGTCCTCCTGTCCTCCCTACCTGTCCTCCTGTTCTCCTCCTACCTGTCATCTGTCCTCCTCCTGCCTGTCATCCTACTTCCTCCCGCTCATCCTGTTCCTCCTCCTGCAATCCTCCTGCTCCTCTCCTGTCCTCCTGTTCCTCCTCCCACCTGTCCTCCTGCTCCTCCTCCTACCTGTCCTCCTCTGTCCTCCTCCTACCTGTCTCCTGTTCCTCCTCCTACCTGTCCTCCTGTTTCCTCCTCCTACCTGTCCTCCTGTTCCTCCCTGTCCTCTGCTCCTCCTACCTCCTGCTCTGTCCTCCTACCTGTCCTCCCTTCCTCCTGCTCCTACCTGTCCCTCCTGTTCCTCCTCCTACCTGTCCTCCTGCTCCTCCTACCTGTCCTCCTGCTCCTCCTCCTACCTGTCCTCCTGCTCCTCCTACCCTGCTCCTACCTGTCCTGTTTCCTCCTCCTACCTGTCCTCCTGCTCCCCTCCTACCTGTCTCTGTTCCTCCTCCCCCTGTCCTCCTGTCCCCTCCTACCTGTCCTCCTGTCCTCCTCCTCCTGTCCTCCTCTCCTCCTCCTACCTGTCCTCTGTCTCCTACCTTCTACCTGTCCTCCTGTTCCTCCTCCTACCTGTCCTCCTGCTCCTCCTCCTACCTGTCCTCCCTCCTCCTGCTCCTGTCCTCCTGCTCTCACTCTACCTGCTCTACCTGTCCTCCTGTTCCTCCTCCTGTCCTCCTGCTCCTCCTACCTGTCCTCCCCTGCTCCTGTCCTCCTGTTTCTCCTCCCTGTCCTCCTGCTCCTCCTGTCCTCCTGCTCCTCCTCCCACCTGTCCTCCTCCTCCCTGCTCCTGTCCTCTGTTCTGCTCCTCCTCACTCTGTCATCCAATATCATCACTCACCGCATGCTCACCCTCCTGCTCACTGTCATCATAATATATAGTCATCCTGTCATCGCCGCCTCATCATCACTGCCCGTCCTCCTGCCATCATCCTGCGCTGTCATCCATGTCATCACTCATATCCCTGTCATCGCCTGTTCATCCTCCTCGCCCAATCCATCCTCTCGTATCCATAATATCATCTGCACCGATCATCATATCCATCCCGCCTGTGTCATCCAACCATCCTCCTGCCAGTCATCATATCGCCTGCGCGTCATCGCCAGTTTCATCATCCTGCCTGTCATCCTGTCGCCCATATCACCGCCTCATCTGTCATCTCCTGCCTGATATCATGCCATCATCCTGCCCGTCATCCAATATCGCTCCGCCGTCATCGCATCATCCCTTCTCATACCGCCGTCATCCTCATCCTGCCAGCCGCGTTCATCATCCTGCCATGATCATCAAGCCATCACCGCCAGTCATCATGTCATCATCACTGCGCGGTCATCATATCATCTGCCAGCCACCTTGATCATCCTGTTTATCATCCGCCTCTGCGCAATCATCACATCATCCTGCCATCTCTCATCATAATCATCTCCGCCGCGTCATCATATCATCCTGCCTGCTCCTGCCTATCATCACTTCATCATCCTGCCTGTCATCATAGCTCATCATCTGCCTTGTCATCACCAGTTTCATCATCCACGCAATCATCATATCATCATCCTACCATGATCATCATATCATCATCCTGCCTTGTCATCCATCACATCATCACCTGTCGATCATCACCTCTGCCTTGTCACCCACAACCACACCACACGTCATCCATGCCATCATCGTACACGTCATCCATAAACCATGCCGCCCGTCATCATGTCATCTGCCTGTCATCCATCATCATCACCTGCCATGTCCCATACCTGCCCTCAGTCATCATCATCATCACTGCCTGTCCTCCTGTCACTCCTACCTGTCATCACTGCTCCTCCTACCTGTCCTGTTCCTCTCCTCCTACCTGTCCTCTGTTCCTCCTCCTACCTGTCCTCCTGCTCCTCCTCCTACCTGTCCTCCTGCTCCTCCCTACCTGCTCCTACCTGTCCTCCTGTTTCCTCCCTCCTACCCTGTCCTCCTGCTCCTCCTCCTACCTGTCCTCCTGCTCCTCCCTACCTGCTCCTACCTGTCTCCTGTTCCTCCTCCTACCTGTCCTCCTGCTCCTCCTACCTGTCCTCCTGCTCCTCCCTCCCTACCTGTCCTCCTGCTCCCTACCTGCTCCTACCTGTCCTCCTGTTTCCTCCTCCTACCTGTCCTCCTGCTCCTCTACCTGTCCTCCTGTTCACTCCTCCTACCTGTCCTCCTGCTCACCTGCTCCTACCTGTCCTCTGTTCCTCCTCCTACGTCATCATTCCTCCTCCTGCTCATCCTGCTCTCATCTACCTGTCCTCCTCTCCTCCTACCTGCTCCCTACCTGTCCTCCTGTTCCTCCTCCTCACTGTTCCTGTTCCTCCTCCTACCTGTCCTCTCTGTTTCCTCCTCCTACCTGTCCTCCTGCTCCTCCTCCTACCTGTCCTCCTGCTCCTCCTACCTGCTCCTACCTGTCCTCCTGTTTCCTCCTCCTACCTGTCCTCCTGCTCCTCCTACCTGTCCTCCTGCTCCTCCTCCTACCTGTCCTCCTGCTCCTCCCCTACCCCTCCTCCTGTCCTCCTGTTCCTCCTCCTACCCTGTCCTCCCTGCTCCTACCTGCTCCTACCTGTCCCTCCTGCTCCTCCTCCTACCTGTCCTCCTGTCTCCTCTACCTGTCCCTCCTGTTCCTCCTCCTACGTCCTCTCCTCCTACCTGTCCTCCTCCTCCTACCCGCTCCTACCTGTCCCTCCTGCCTTCATCTCCAATGCATCTGCCTTGATCATCCTGGTTTCATCATCCCTGTCTCATCGCGTCATCGCCATCATCCTGCCGCGGTCATCATGTCATCGCCCTGCCTTGATCATCATGTCATCCTGCCTATCGCCGCCAGTCATCATCATATCTGCCGGTCATCATGTCATCCTGCGCGGTCATCATATCATCCTGCGCGGTCGCCGTTCAAATATCCTGCCTGATCATCTCGTTTCATCATCCTGCCTGATCATCATATCATCATCTGCCTGGTCATCATAATCATCCTGCCTCCTGCGCCAGTTCATCCTGTTTCATCCTCCTGCCTGTCATCTCATGTCATCCTGCCATATCTACTTACTGTCATCATATCATCCTGCAGTCATCATACCATCTGCCTGTTCATCATCATCATCATCTGCCATGATCATCTGTCATCATCTGCGCAGTCATCATAATATCCTCTTGCAGTCATCATAGCCATCATCCTGCCCAGTCATCATATCATCTGCGCATAATCCTGCCAGTCATCACTGTTTCATCATCTGCCTGTCCTCATATGCATCATCTGCCCTTGTCATCATATCATCATCCTGCCTGTCCATCACCATTTCATCACTCCTGCCATCATGTCATAATATCACTCCTGCACTATGCATCATATGCATCATCTGCCTTCATCATCATCGCACCGGTCATCATAATATCACGCCGGTCATCATATTCATCATCACTTACTGGTCATCATAGCCATACTGCCAGTCATCCCAGTTTCATCATCACCAACGCCGGTCATCGCCAATTCATCCTGCGCGGTCATCATAATGCATCATCTCCGCGCGGTCATCCATGATCATCATCACCGCGGTCATCATAATCATCATCACCTTGTCATCGCCGGTTCATCATCCTGCCGCGATCATCATGTCATCATCCTCGCCTGTCATCCGCCGTCATCCTCCGCCGCCAGTCATCATAATCATCCTCCTCGCTGTCATCGCCAGTTTCATCTGCGCGGTCATCATAATCATCACCGCGCCGTCATCATAGCCATATCCTGCGCTGTCATCATGTCATCATCGCCGCATGGTCATCATATCATCTGCGCGGTCATCATAATGCATCATCCTGCGATCATCATAATATCATCACCGTATCATCATGCATCATCGCATGATCATCATAGCCATCATCTCGCGCGATCATCATAGCATCATCACCGCATGATCATCATATCATCCTGCCTTGATCATCATAATGCATCTGCGCGGTCATCATAATATCATCCTGCGCGATCATCATGTCATCATCTGCCGCGGTCATCATGTCATCATCGCCGCGCAGTCATCACCAATGCATCATCGCGGTCATGCTGTCATCATCGCCTTGATCATCATAATGCATCATCCTGCCTGTCATCGCCCTGCGCGGTCATCATAATGCATCATCTGCCGCGATCATCATAATGCATCATCATAACGCGGTCATCATAATATCATCGCCGCAGTCATCATAATATCCTGCTGATCATCATAATGCATCATCGCCAGTCATCATCATCACCATGATGTCATGTCATCATCGCCGCGCAGTCATCATAATATCCTGCCTGTCCTGCCAGTCGCTAACGCTCATCACCCATAGTCATCATAATATCATCTGCGCGGTCATCATAAATATCATCCTGCCTTGTCATCATCCTGCGCGGTATCGCGTTTCATCATCTGCGCATCATGTCATCCTGCGCGGTCATCATGTCATCATCACGCGATCATCATAATCATCCTGGCGCCTGTCATCATCTGCGCGGTCATCATATGCTCATCCTGCGCGGTCATCATATCATCATCCTGCCCGGTCATCATAATCGCCTCGCTAGTCATCATGTCATCATCCTGCACGTGATCATCATGTCATCATCTGCCTGTCATCGCGGTTCCATCACTCTGCCGTCATCATGTCATCGCCTGCGCAGTCATCCAGTTCATCATCACCGCCGGTCATATAATATCCTCCTGCGCGATCATCATAGCCATCATCACCGCGCAGTCATCATGTCATCATCAGCCGCCGTCATCGCAGTTCATCGCCTGTCATCATATATCATCTGCCCGATCATCATGTCATCATCTGCCTGCTGATCATCATAATATCATCATGCCGTCATCATAATGCATCTCCTGCGCATGATCATCATAATGCATCATCACTGCGGTCATCATGTCATCATCGCCGGTCATCATATGCATCATCCTGCGCGGTCATCATAATGCATCATACCCGCTGTCGCCATAATATCATCCTGCCAACATCATCGCCTGCAATCATCCCCTGCCTGCATCCGTTTCCATCACCTGTCATCATATCCCCTGCCGCAATCCTGTTCCTCCTCCTACCTGTCCTCCTGCTCCTCCTCCTACCTGTCCTCCTGCTCCTCCTCCTACCTGTCTCCTGTTCCTCCTACCTGTCCTCCTGCTCCTCCTACCTGTCCTCCTGTTCCTCCTCCTACCTGTCCTCCTGCTCCTCTACCTGTCCTCCTGTTCCTCCTCCTACCTGTCCTCCTGCTCCTCCTCCTACCTGTCCTCCTGCTCTCCTCCTACCTGTCCTGTTTCCTCCTACCTGTCCTCCTGCTCCTCCTACCTGTCCTCCTGTTCCCTCCTCCTACCTGTCCTCCTGCCTCCTCCTACCTGTCCTCCCTTCTCCTACCCTCTGTTTCATCCTGCCTGTCATCCTGTCCTCCTGCTGTCCTCCTGATTTCATCTGCCTGTCCATCTGCTCATCCTGCCTGTCTCCTGTCATCCTCCATGCCTTGTCCTCCTGATCCATCTCACCTGTCATCATAGCTATCATCCTGCCTGTCATCACTTAGCCGCTCCTCCTGCAGTCATCGTCCTACTCCTGCATATCACCAGTTCTCCTCCTGCCTCAGTCATCATCTCATCGCCCTGCCAGTCATCACTGTCATCTCCTGCCTGTCCTCAATCATCATCCTGCCTGTCATCATATCATCACTCCTGCCAATCATCATATCACTCCTCCTGCCGTCATCATATCATCATCTGCCTGTCATCCTTGCTCATCACCTGCTCCGCCTGTCCATCATATCTCCTCCGCTTCATCACGCCCTCATCCTCATAATATATCATCACTCGCCAATCATCATGCCATCATCACCGCGATATCATAATCATCATCCTGCGCGATATCATATCATCATCACCTCATGCATCATAACATCTGCCGATCATCATAATCATCGCCGCGGTCATCGCCAATCCATCATCGCGCGGTCATCATAATATCATCACCGCGATCATCATAATGCATCATCACCCGATCATCATATCATCATCCTGCCGCGGTCATCATAATATCATCCCGCGCGATCATCGCCATCATCATCCTGCTATCGCGCTAATCATCATCCTCTGCGTCATCATATCATCCTGCGCAATCATCATAATTTCCTCCTGCCGCGATATCATATCATCCCTGCGCGTCATCGCGGTTCATCATCCTGCGCAGTCATCATCATCACTCATATCGCCATCATAATAAATATCACGATCATCAAAATCATCTGCCGCAGTCATCATATCATCATCCTGCCGCTCATCCTGGTTTCATCATCCTTCGCGCCGTCATCATAATATCATGCCGCCGTCATCGCAGTATCATCCTGCCGATCATCATAATCTCATCCGCGCGATCATCGCCAGGCATCGCTCCTGCCGCAATCATCTGTCATCATCCTGCGCGATCATCGCCAATGCATCTGCCTATCTCGCGCGTCATCGCCGGTTTCATCCTGCATCGCCGCAGTCATCATAATAAATATCTGCGCGATCATCGCCTTCATCATCGCGCCGATCACCAATCATCATCTGCCGCGGTCCCGCATATCCCCGAGCATAATCATCCTCCTGCGCGATCATCAAGTCATATGATCATCCATGTCATCTGCCTGTCCATCATATCATCCGCCGTCATCATAATCATCATCCTGCTATGACCATCCATATCATCGCCGCGGTCATCATGTCTCCTGCCTATCATACGCGGTCATCATAATATCATCGCCGCGGTCATCATAATAATCATCGCCGCATGATCATCATAATCATCATCACCGCGGTCATCATAATCATCATCCTGCCTGATCATCATGTCATCATCACCGCCAGTCATCCTGTCATCGCCGCGCCTCATCATGTCATCATCTGCGCGATCATCATAATCATCATCCTGCGTCATCATAATCATCATCGCCGCGCGGTCATCATAATCTCATCATCTGCGCAGTCTCATGTCATCATCGCCGCATGATCATCACCAATGCATCATCCTGCACCGGTCATCATGCCATCATCACCCGTCATCATAATCATCATCCTGCCATGATCATCATATCATCCTGCCGGTCATCATATCATCCTGCCTTATCCGCCGTCATCATAATCATCATATATCATCATCATGATCATCATAATGCATCACCCCCCGCAGTCATCGTGTTCCTCTCATACCTGTCATCCATATTTCATCTGCCGCAGTCATCATAATATCCTCCTCGCCGCAGTCATCATTATCATCACCGCGCGGTCATCATAATGCATCCTGCGCGGTCATCATCATCCTGCGCCGGTCATCATAATCATCATCCTCCTGTCATCGCGGTTTCCCCTGCCTTGATGTCCCGTTCATCATCCCCCCTATCATGTCATCATCTGCGCGTCATCATAATGCATCACCAGCGCAGTCATCGCCTACTGCGCGGTCATCATAATCATCCCGCCGAGTCATATCATCATCCTCGCGGTCATCATAATATCATCACCGCATGTCATCATATCATCATCTGCGCGTCATCATAATGCATCATCTGCGCAGTCATCATAATACCCATCTGCCTGTCATCACTGTCATCACTGCATCATCATAATCTCATCTCGCAGTCATCATAATCATCCCGCGCCAGTCATCATAATATCTCTGCCTGTCATCATGTCATCCTGCCATCATCATAATATCCTCCTGCGCATCATCATGTCATCATCCTGCGCGTCATCTGTCATCCTCCTGCCTGTCACTCCTGCTCCACTCCTCCTGTCCTCCTGCTCCTCCTGTCACCTGCTCCTCCTCCTGCCTGTCCTCCTGCTCCTCCTCTGTCCACTCCTGCTCCTCCTCCTACCTGTCCTCCTGCTCCTCCTCCTACCTGTCCTCCTGCTCCTCCTCCTACCTGTCCTCCTGCTCCTCCTACCTGTCCTCCTGTTCCTCCTACCTGCTCCTACCTGTCCTCCTGTTTCCTCCTACCTGTCCGCCTGTTCTCCCTACCTGCTCCTACCTGTCCTCCTGTTCCTCCTACCTGCTCCTACCTGTCCTCCTGTTCTCCTCCCTACCTGTCTCCTGCTCCTCCTCCCTACTGTCCTCCTGTTCCTCTCACTCCTACCTGTCCTCTGCTCCTCCTCCTACCTGTCCTCCTGTCCTCCTACCTGCTCCTACTGCAATCCCTGTTCCTCCTGCTCCTACCGTCCTCCTGCTCCTCCTACCTGTCCTCCTGTACCTGCCCAATCTCCTGCTCCTCCTCCTACCTGTCCTCCTTCCTCCCTGCCTACCTGCCTCCTCACCCGCACCTACCTGTTCCTCCTCCTCCTACCGTCCCTACTGCTCCTCCTGCACCTCATAACATACCTTCCTGCCTTCATCCCCATCCTCCCTCCCTAGCCTCCTCCTGCCCGTCATCCTGCTCATCATACTGTCCTCCTGCTGTCCCACCCTCATCCATCACCACCCTGTCCTCACCGTCACTCCTCCTGTCCTCCTGCCCTCCTCCTGCCTGTCCTCCACTGCTCACTCCTCCGCACCCTCGTTTCACCTCCTCCATCCGCTCAGTCACCCTCCGCCCCACGTGGTCCCACCTCCCACCCACCTGGTCCCACCCCTCCCGCCCCCACCTGGTCACCCTCCCGCCCACCTGGTCGCTCCCGCCCCCCCCTGGTCCTCCCCCCTGGTCCACGCTGCCCCCTGGTCACCCTCCCGCCCCCCCTGGTCCACCCTCCCGCCCGGGCCACCTCCCGCCCCCCTGGTCCCGCTCCCCCCTGGTCCACGCTCCACCCCTGGTCCACCCAGGCCACCTCCCGCCCCCCAGGCCACCTCCCACCCCCGGGCCACCCTCCCACCCCCCGGCCCCACCCTCCCGCCCCCCTAGACCACCCTCCCACCCCGGGCCACCCTCCCACCCCCTAATCCACCCTCCCGCCCCCCGGGCACCTCCCACCCCCCCTCCCACCCCGGGCCACCCTCCCGCCCCACCTGGTCCATCCTCCCGCCCCCCTAGTCCCACCCTCCCGCCCCAGGCCACCTCCCACCCCGGGCCCCCTCCCACCCCAGGCCACCCTCACCCCCGGGCCACCCTCCCGCCCCACCTGGTCCATCTCCCGCCCCCCTGAGCCCACCCCTCCCGTCCTCTGGGCCACCCTCCCCCACCTGGTCCACCCTACCGCCCCCCCTGGTCACCCTCCCCCCTGAGCCCCACCCTCCCCCCCCACCTGGTCCACCCTACCGCCCCCCCTGGTCGCTCGCCCCCTGGTCCACGCTCGCCCCCCTGGTCCCGCTCCCGCCCCCCTGGTCACGCTCCCCCCCCTGGTCCACGCTCCCCCTGGTCACTCCCGCCCCCCTGGTCACGCTCCCCCCCCTGGTCCACGCTCCCGCCCCCTGGTCACGCTCCCGCCCCCCTGGTCCACGCTCGCCCCACGGTCGCTCCCGCCCCCTGGTCCACGCTCCCGCCCCCCTGGTCCACCCTCCCGCCCCCCCCTGGTCACTCCCACCCCCCCCTGGTCCCACGCTCACCCCCACCCTGGTCCACGCTCCGCCCCCCTGGTCCACGCTCCCGCCCCCCTGGTCCACGCTCCCGCCCCCTGGTCCACTCACCCCCTGGTCCCACGCTCCCCCTAGTCACCCCTCCTGCCACCAGGCCACCCTCCCACCCCCAGGCCACCCCCGCCTGGTCACCCTCCCCACACCCCTGGTCACCCTCCCGCCCCTGGGCCACCCTCCCCCGGCCCCCTGGGCCACCCTCCCCACCCCCCAGACACCTCCGCCCCCATCTGGGCACCCTCCCCACCCCTGGGCCACCCTCCCCCCCTCCTGGGCCACCCTCTCCCTCTCCTGGGCCACCCCTCCCCCCCCTGGGCCACCCTCCCGCCCCACCCTGAGCCACCCCCAGACACCCGCCGCCCTCTGAAAGGCTTGAACACCCATTTCTTGACCTAAAAGCTGCATTTGATATTGCCAATAGGCAATTGATATTGATATGAACTAGCCAAAATGGATATAGGAGGTAGGCTGTTACACTGGATAAGTGGTTACCTAACCAACAGAAGGGCTGCTGCACTGTTTCAGGGTTACAAAAGTGAAGTTAAAGATATGCAACTTGGTACCCTCAAGGTGGAGTACTTAGCCCCACTTTGTTCAATGTTCTTATAAATGCATTATTAAATTTAATACCAAGCAACCCCAGCAATATCTCAATCAGCTATGCTGATGATATTCTTATACATACTAAAACTCATCGTGAAATGCAAACCACCCTGAACCATGTATACGCAGCCTGTGAACACCCTCGGTCTTATTATCTCCACTGAAACTAAGGTGTTCAACAAACAATCTGGTAACCGCAAACGCGCCCCGCCAAGTTCAAGATAGGTAACAACACTATTGACTATGTTTCTTCTTTTAAATATCTTGGTGTTTCCGTCCCTGTATCCTACCTGCCATACAACAGCTAACCCGCCAATGTACTGACAGACTGAGACCTCTTAGAAGTGTAGCGGGGTACAGCCTGCACTATAGTGCTAATATTAGAATTGTTAAAACAATGTACCAAGGCTATATAAGATCTCTGATAGATTACCACGCACCAGCCCTGGTCATTCGTGACGGGAAAGGCTGACAAGCTCGAAAATGCAAAATATAGCCCTCAGAATCATCATGTCCCATGAGCACTAAGTACTTAATATGAGGAAAGAACTAGGTATACCCAGTGTTAAAGATAGAATAATTGAAGTCAACCTCATGATAGCCCTGAGGCTTCTGCGTGGTGATCCTGATAACATTGTTTCCTTAAAATTGCTGGAATGTATGAACCATGGGACTACTGAGTTCAAATGGATCCAAACTACAGCTACACATATGAAGATGTTTGGACTAGACCACCTGTACAAAGTTGAGACACAACAGCGCTTCCTGCCACCCTGGCGGACAGTTCCCTTCGATATCACAATACCGACGTATCCGCCTAAAAATTAATTATCAAAGCATTTATCTCCAACACACTGCCAAATTGAGAGCTCTTGAACACATACACACTCTACAGACTGATGATAATATCACACAGACCATCTACACTGATGGATCTCAAACACCGCCTGTGGGAGGGCTGGAAGTGCTATTGTTGTGACTCAACCTGACGGTAATATAATTGAGAAAGGAGTTAGAATTAACACTGGGCATCCACTCTACAAACTGAATTAGTTGCCATTCACAGCTATTAAATTCATTGAAACCACTGTTACTGACAGTCTCATCATCACTGACTCTCTATCCTCACTACTTGCCCCTTGGCACCCTCGACTCAGGTTGTCACGCTCTTGTCTCTGAAGCCAAACACAAATATGCGTGCCTTGAGATGTATCAAGTGAAACATGTATATGGAGCAAGTAACAAGATCACTAGATTACAAGATGTTGTAACCGCAGATTAAGGTTAGGATATAAGTACCTTTGGCAGTATGTTCTCAAGCAGATATAAACAAAACTCAATAAAGTGTGTGGCCATACATATGGCCACACACTTGAACACTACGTCCTCGACTGTGTGAAGATAGAACCTTTAGAGACAGGTCCAAGCACAATGTGTGAAATGGCACAACACTTCATCTCTAATGGCAAGATAGCCGACATATTAAGATTGTATCCACTTTTGCACTCAGTAACTATATCAATTCTCATGTACAGAACCAAATACGAATTGTGCTTGAATACCTCTCACGAAATGTGATAACAAAGTGTGAGGCCAGACATACTGCCTCACACGCCTGTTCTCACGCATTTGTGAATAAGTTACCCCTTTATGTATAGAACTAAACAAATAATGTAAATGAAATACTGTGTAACATTCAGTGCCATAATATCCTGACAACGGGGGTTAATTATTATGACCCTTTGTAAACCCTACTCTGTAATCCTTTGCGCTACCGCTCACAGGATGAGTGTGGGGTGCACACATAAAGTAGCGCTGTAGCGGCAAATAAAAATCCTCCTGCCCCCTGGGCCACCCTCCCCCACCTGGGCCACCCTGCCGGCCCCCTGGGCCACTCCCCCTCCCCCCTGGCCACCCTCCCCGCACCCCTCCCCCTGGGCCACCTCCGCACCCCCTCCCCCTGGGCCACCCTCCCCCACCCTCCCCTGGGCCACCCTCCCCACCCCTGGGTCACCCTCCATCATGCTCCTCTGGTGAGTCACCAAAGATACTTTATTTGCCAGCAGGTCAATGTGATCTCTAAAACCAACCACCTGTGTCACACAGGGTCACACACTGTCATATTGTGTCACACTGGGTTACATATGGTACACAGGGTTACACTAGGTCACATTGTGTCACACTGCATCTCACTGCACCACACTGTGTTCAGATGTGCCATACAGGTCACACTGTTACACTACATCTCACTGCCTATCACTGGGTCACACTGCATCTCATTGCATCACACTGTGTCACACTGACATACTACTGTCCGCAGTGTTACACTGTCACCTCACATTGCGTCACACTTTTCACTGCATCACAATGCATCACACCGCGACAAACGCACATTGGGTCACCTGCTAACACCTGGTAAATAGCCCTTTAAACTAACTTTAAATGGCGTCAAACTAACTTTAAATGGCGTTAAACTGACTTCAAATGGCGTTAAACTTACTTTTAAATGGCGTTAAACTAACTTTAAATGGCATTAAACTAACTTCAAATGGCGTTAAACTAACTTTAGCAGCGTTAAGCTAACTTCAAATAGCGTTAAACTGACTTTAAATGGCATTAAACTAACTTTAAATGGTGTGAAACTAACTTTAAATGGCATCAAACTAACTTTAAGTGGCATTAAACTAACTTTAAATGGCGTGAGACAAACTTTAACTGGCGTTAAACTAACTGTAAGTGGCATTAAACTCATTTAAAATGAAGTTAAACTAACTTTAAATGGTGTTAAACGCGCTTCATATGGCGTTCAACTAACTTTTAAGTGGCGTTCAACTAACTTTAAGTGGCGTTCAACTAACTTTAAATGACGTTCAACTAACTTTAAAGGGCGTTCAACTAACTAACTTCAAATGGCGTTAAACTAACTTCAAATGGCGTTAAACTAACTTTAAATGTCGTTAAGCAAACTTTATGTGGCATTAATCTAACTTCAAATAGCGTTAAACTAACCTAACTTAACCTAACCTAACCTAGAAGATGGAAGGAATCCGCCCCAGAAGACGGTAGGATTCTGCCCCAGAATACGGTGAGATCCCGCCCCCAGAAGATGGTAGGGTTCTGCCCCAGAATAGATAGGATTCCCCAAAATACGATTTTGCCCAGGAGACAGTAGGATTCCGCCCCAGAATAGGGTAGGTTTCCGCTCCAGAATACGTTAGGATTCTGCCCAAGGAGCATGTAGGATTCTGTCCCTGACAATGGTCGGATTTCGCCCACAATACAGTAGGATTCCACTACAGAATACTGTAGAATTCTGTCCCAGAATACGGTAGGATTCTGCAACAGAATACAGTAGGATCCCGCCCCAGAAAATGGTAGGATTCTGCTCTAGAATAGGATAAGATTCCGCCCGAAAATAGGGTAGGATTCCACCTCAGAATAGGTAGGATTCCGCCCCAAATATGGTAGAATTCTGCCCCAGGAGACGGTAGTATGAGGGCCTGAGCTGCCACCATTTTATAAGGGCCTGTGTGCCAGTAACAATTCCTTTACTCTCATACTTATTACCATTGGTAGCGTGACGAGAGGAGGCTCGTGGGTAAGTGTAATGATAGTATCAAGTAATAGGGAAGAAATAACGGTCGATACTGTAGGCAAATAATAGACACAATATACAAATACAAAATTTATTTAAACATTAATATGGAAGTAGGAGAAAGAATTTATATGTACCAACAGACGAAATCTAGTACTAGGCCCTCAGGCTCAACATACCCACACCACTACTGGGTGGACATACTAATAACACCCCAACCCTACTGTGGACATACTCAATAACACATAACTCTTATAGTCACTTAGCACCATAAAGACCAGGGGCAACTGCCACTACAACACTCAGTCGT
The DNA here is from genome assembly GCF_018991925.1 of Homarus americanus. NCBI lineage: Eukaryota > Metazoa > Arthropoda > Malacostraca > Decapoda > Nephropidae > Homarus > Homarus americanus. Next base: position 9,580,250 of record NW_024733231.1, read on the forward strand.
CAGGAGTGATACTCAAGCAACAGCCGTGGGGTCCAGCCACCATGGGTACTTTCCGACGAACTCTGAAGATCCCAGTGATTAATCCCACCACACAAATAGCCCTACTGGTTAGACACTCATCCACCAATGATGGGGCTGGTAGTGGTGTGTGGCTTGGTGATCCGGGGTCACTCCCAGGCCGAGCGTTAGGCCAGACGAGCCAGCTATGGGGCCATAGGTAGTCTGAAGTGTCTGACGGCCGGGTCTCACGAAGGTACTGATCCTACTGGACCTTGACATCTCCCCAGACATAGTGGATACAACATCCACCCTACAGACACGGCCTAGGCTGCGTTAGGGACCTGTATGGGTGAAGGACGGGCACTCACTAACGGTGACAACGACATCACATTTCAGGGACGTTAAAGACGTAAATATGACTTCACTTAGAGCATATCAACTACGTTACTGTAACAATCAACTAATTGGGTCAAATCACTTAAAGATGGGCGAATTACAACACAGAGTGGAATGGCCTACCTGTATGGGTGAAGGACGGTCACTTACTAACGGCAGAAATGCCCGCGGCGCCCCCACTCAAAATAGGCCAGGAGTCCACCTACTTCTATTTCGATGAATTAATTTACTGTACACTCTGACGTTGAAACTGAGACTATGAACTCAGTTTCTTCCCTACTATTATCCTCACTAACAATGCTCTGACTCAGCTATCAAAAGCAAAATTAAATTGATTACAAAGGGTTGGATGGCAACAGGTCCCAACATACAGCGTCTGCTACGAAATCCGCGGATTATATTCAAAGTTCCCTTTAGACAAAGACGGCCTATCGATGACGTCACCCAGGAACAGAGAAAACGGGGACATTTCCACTGGGGACTCTGGAAGGTTTTGTGGACGTTTGTAATATGAATCCTTAAGGTTTTCAGGTTAGCCATTATCACGATCATGACAGTAGGATATCGCTCCAGAAAACGGTCGGATTTTGCACCAGCAGACGGTAAGATTCTGCCCCAGAAAACTGTCGGACTCCGCCCAGAATACGGTAGAATTATGCCCCAGAATAAGGAGTAGGATTCGGCGCCAGAATACGGTAGGCTTCTGCTGGAAGATGGTAGGATCCCTCCCCAGAAAATGGTAGGCTCTGCCCAGAATAGGTAGGTTTCCCTCTCAGAATTGCAGGATTCCGCCCCAGAATAGGGTATGATCCACCCAAAATACGGTAGTATTCTGTCCCAGATTAGGATAGGTTTGCCTCAGAATAGGTAGAATTCCGCCCAAAATGCGGTCAGATTCTGTCCCAGGAGACGGTAGAATTTCGCCTCAGAATATGGTATAATTCCACCCCAGGAGACGGTAGGATTCTGCCCCAGAATATGGTAGGATTCTGTGACAGAAAACGGTAGGATTCTGCGCCAGAATACGGTAGGATTTCGCCCTAGAAGATGTTGTGATTTCGCCCTATACAACGGCAGGATTCCACCTCCTAAAACGGTAGGATATAGCCCCAGAAGACAGTAGCATTTCGCCCAGAAGACGGTAGGATTTCGTCCCCAAAGACGGTAGAATTCTGCCTGAGAAAACGGTAAGAATCCGCCCAAGAAGACAGTAGGATTCCGCCCCCAGAAAACGGTAGGATATAGCCCCAGAAGACAGTAGCATTTCGCCCAGAAGACGGTAGGATTTCGTCCCAAAGACGGTAGAATTTCGCCCAAGAAAAACGGTAAGAATCAGCCCAAGAAGACAGTAGAATCCCGCCCCAGAAAACGGTAGTATTTGCTCCAGAAGACAGTAGGATTATGCCATAAAAGATGAGCAGGATTGTGCCCCAGAATACGGTAGGAATACGCCCCAGAAGATGGTAGGAATCTGTGCCAGAATACGGTAGGATCCCGCCCCAGAAGATGGTAGGGTTCTGTCCTGCACAGGGGTGAGATTCCGCCCAGAATAGGGTAGGATTCCGCCCCAGAATAGGTAGGATTCCGTCCCAGAATAGAGTAGGATTCAGCCTCAGTATACGGGCATGATTCCACCCCAGAAGACGGTAGGATTTTACCCCAGAATATGGTAGAATTCTGCGCCAGAAAAATGGTAGGATTCTGTTCCAGGATACTGTAGGATTTCGCCCTAGAATATGTTATGATTTCTGCCCTAAACAATGGCAGGATTCCACCCCTAAAACGGTAGGATTTAGCCCCAGAAGACAGTAGGATTCCGCCCCAGTAGACGGTAGGATTTAGTCCCCAAAGACGGTAGAATTCTGCCTGAGAAAACCAGAGTCCGCCCAAGAAGACAGTAGGATTCCGCCTCAGAATAAGGTAGGATTCCGCCCCAGAATACGCTAGATTCTGCCCAGGAGACTGGATATCGCTTTAGAAAACTGTAGGTTTCAACGCCAGCAAACGATAGGATTCTGTCCCCAAAGACGGTAAGATTCTGCCCCAGAAAACGGTCGAATTCCGCCCAGAATACGGTAGGATTCCACCCAGAATACGGTAGAATTATGCCACAGAATACGGTGAGATTCCGCTCTAGAAGATGGTAGGATCTCTATGTTTGTCTTTGATACCCCTAAAATGTTCTACACTATGGAGGGTATACTCAAACACTTGTTATCTTGAAAATAGGTTCTTATTCTCGTACGGGAGATAAATACAGAGGAACAAAGAAACTGGCTTGCACGCCATAAGGACTAGCGATCTCAACTCTCAGTCACTCCGCGCTGGCATGTACAGATGCCAGCATTCACAAGCTGAATACATAATATGTAAATATGATAATTCACATACATAACATGGTATAATAAATGGAAATATTACATAGGATTAATACATGTTCTGTAATACTCTTACTATACATAATTAATAGAGTAATATAAGAATACACAGCTTAAGAGTACTACTGTGTCCATATTAAGAAGATTGCAGTGATTCTGCCCCAGGAAACGGTAGGATTCTGCGTCGGATTAAGGTGATTCCGTCCCAGAATAGGTAGGATTCCGCCCCAGAATAGGATATAGGATTCCGACCAAAATACGGTAGGATTCTGCCTCAGAATGAGGTAGGATTCCCGCCCCAGAATACGCTATGATTCTGCCCAAGGAGACGGTAGGATATCGCCCAGAAAACGGTAGGATTCTACGCCAGCAATGGTAGTCTGTCCTCAAAGACGGAATGACTTTTGCCCCAGAAAAACGGTCGGATTCCGCTCTAGAATAGGTATGATTCCGCCCAAAATACGGTAGGATTCTGTGCCAGGAGACGGTAGGATTCCGCCTCAGAATACGGTATGATTCCACTCCAGAAGACGGTAGAATTCTTCCCCAGAATACGGTAGGATTCTCGCCAGAATATGTAGGATTTCGCCCTAGAAGATGTTATGATTTTGCCATAAACACCGGTAGGATTCCACCCCTAAAGGGGGTGTATGTTGACAATGAGTTGAAGTTCTCGGGCCATTGCGAGAAGAAGGTAAATGAGGCAAATAAATTATTGGGTCTTATAAGAAGGTCGTTCAGATATCTAGACGGTCCGTCCCTCGTGACGATCTTCAGGAGTGAAGTGCTTCCCATCTGGAGTACTGTCACCCCGTCTGGTCCTCGAGATATGCAAGGGACTGTCAGTTGAATGAAAATGTCCAAAAGGAGGGCCACCAGACTGGTGCCTGCACTTCGGCACCTCAGCTACCCTGAGAGATTAGAGCGCCTGGAATTATCTATCTATCTATCTATGTATATATCTATCTATCTATCTATGTATCTATCTATAACTAATCAGTGGTAACCTCCCAGTAAGGTACGGTAACTACCATTATTGTAGTCGGGAAGTATTTCGTTTATATTTTTCCACGAAAGGTTTTCTGAGTTAAAGGTTTAGTTAAAGTATTATATTATTATTAGATAATAGTAAAATGTATTAATATTAAAGTATTTTTTATGATATAATTAAGTTAATCAGAAAACTAAATGAATTTCTGTGATCATTAACTCTTAAAACTGCTGGATTGGCTCAATAGATGGCAGGTAGTGAGCACTGTGCGTCGTCTGCTTTGTTTACATATATACTATGGCTTGTTTACATATACTATGCTTTGCTTGCATATACTATATACCTACTTACTTTTATCCTCTTCGCCACTGATCGGCCCGTTAGCCGCTTGGGCGATCGGTCACGTCTCTGTCACGCACTGTTGGCAAATACTGGGCATGCACCGGCTCCTGAATGTACCTGAACCTGCTCCAGTGTTGGAAGTCTTGTCTTGAAAGAGCTCACACTCGGTGCCGTCACAACACTTTCTGGTAGATTGTTCCAAGAGTTTACAACCCTCACTCCGAAAAGTTTGCCCTCACAGTTTTATGGACTTGCGGTTTCTTCCAATCTTGAGCTGTGACCCCTTGTGGGGCGAGCGTCCGCCAGCTCCAAGTAAGGACACTCGACTGAGTAGGCCCCTGAGATGCTTATACACCTCAACTAGGTCCCCCTTGCCCGTCTGTAGTATAAGCTAGCAAGTTCAGGCGCTCCAATCTCTCTCAGGGTAGCTGAGGTGCCGAAGTGCAGGCACCAGTCTGGTGGCCCTCCTTGGAACATTTTTCAACCAACTGACAGTCCCTAGCATATCTCGAGGACCAGACGGGGTGACAGTACTCCAGATGGGAAGCACTTCACTCTTGAAGATCGTTACGAGGACGGACCGTCTAGATATCTGAACGACCTTCTTATAAGACCCAATAATTTATTTGCCTCATTTACCTTCTTCTCGCAATGGCCCGAGAACTTCAGCTCAATGTCAACATACACACCTAGGTCCTTCTCACATTCAGTCCTGTGGAGGGCTGGAAGTGCTATTGTTGTGACTCAACCTGACGGTAATATAATTGAGAAAGGAGTTAGAATTAACAACTGGGCATCCACTCTACAAACTGAATTAGTTGCCATACTCACAGCTATTAAATTCATTGAAACCACTGTTACTGACAGTCTCATCATCACTGACTCTCTATCTCACTACTTGCCCTTGGCACCCTCGACTCAGGTTGTCACGCTCTTGTCTCTGAAGCCAAACACAAATATGCGTGCCTTGTTACCTGGGGTGTCAGGGTCAAACTGTTGTGGATCCCTCATAGGCCTCATAAAACATGACAGAGTTGGTGCCTCGCCAAACTCGCGTCTCAACAAAGACACCGTTGAATACAATTTGGGTCTGTCAAAAAGAACCCTTAAAACTGTAATTAGGAAAGAACTTATTGATGAGTTTGACGCAAGTAGACAAGTGCAAACAGGCACTAGTCGATCCATAGGTTACCATGATGAGATGTATCAAGTGAAACATGTATATGGAGAAAGTAACAAGATCACTAGATTACAAGATGTTGTGACCGCTAGATTAAGGTTAGGATATAAGTACCTTGGCAGTATGTTCTTCAAGCAGATGTAAACAAAACTAAATAAAGTGTGTGTACATAACATATGGCCACACACTCTGAACACTACTACGTCCTCGACTGTGTGAAGATAGAACCTTTAGAGACAGGTCCAAGCACACTGTGTGTGAAATGGCACAACACTTCATCTCTAATGGCAAGATAGCCGACATATTAAGATTGCATCCACTTTTGCACTCAGTAACTATATCAATTCTCATGTACAGAACCAAATACGCAATGTGCTTGAATACCTTCCACGTAAATGTGAATAACAAAGTGTGAGGCCAGACATACTGCTTCACACGCCTGTTCTCACGCATTTGTGAATAAGTTACCCTTTATGTATAGAACTAAACAAATAATGTAAATGAAATACTGTGTAACTTTCAGTGCCATAATATCCTGACAACGGGGGTTAATTATTATGACCCTTTGTAAACCCTACTCTGTAATCCTTTTGCGCTACCGCTCACAGGATGAGTGTGGGGTGCACATAAAGTAGCCGCTGTAAGCGGCAAAATCAAAATAAAAATCAAATCACATTCAGTCTCAACTAGTGCAGTTTCTTCATCCCGTTGGGACATATGATACGCCTACTTACCGTTGGTACGCCCCAGGTGCATCCTCTACACTTCGTGACATTGGATCTCAGCAGCCATTTCTTCGACCATTCCTGGAGCTCACAGAGGTCGTTCTGCAACTCTTCACAGTCCGCTTGTTCTAATTTCCCGAAATAACTTGGCGTCATCGGCAAGCATTTGTATGGAGGAGTGTACAACGTCAGGCATGTCATTGAAACAAACAAACAACAGCGGGCCCAATACACTGCCCTGTGGTACCCCACTTGTGACAGGTACTGATGACGATTTAGTGCCATTAATCATCACACACTGCTTGCGGTCATGTAGAAAGTCTTCTATCCACGCTAGGACATTTCCTCGAATTCTGTACCTTCCAGTTTGATTTTCAGCCTTCCATGGGGTACACTGTCGAAAGCCTTGGCAAAACCCAGGTAAATATTGTCGATATTACCACCCCGTTCCAGAATATAGGTCCAAATATCCAATACCTTGAGCAGTTGTGTTAAGCAGGAGCGCCCCGGCATAAAACCGTTGGCAATCCTTACAAGGTTGTTTCGTATTAGATATTCCATTGCGGCATCTCTGATAACTCTCTGAAGTACTTTACATATTATGCTGGTGAGGCTCACCGGTCTATAGTTGTTCGTGGAGTGACGATCGCCTTTCTTGAAGATAGGACTCACATAAGCCACTTTTCCATTCACTGGGGACCATTTGTTCATCCAGGCATAAACAACAGGATCTTCAGGGGCTCTGCAAGGTCGTTGCTCACTCTCTTAGCACTCTAGGATGTACCATGTCAGGGGCCGGGACTCTATGGACCTTTAGCCTGGACAGTTTATTTCTAATACACTCTTCTGTGAACACAATGAGGGTCAGTGCTGTGTCGAACCGTCTGTCCTCAAACGCAGGAAGGTTAGTTGCATCCTCTCTTGTGAACACCGAGAAAAGAAGCTGTTCAATGCCTCAGCTTTATCCTGGTCAGAATCTGCGTAACTACCATCCAGCAGTCTCAGATCTGATACTCCTACCGCGTTTTCAATTTCGAGTTTGCATAGCGGTAAAACGCCTTTGGTTTGACTTGACCTCGCATGCAACCAGCCTCTGGAACTCCTTTCAGCCCTCCTACACTCTATCTTTGCTTGGTTTCTGGCTCTTGTACATCCTCCTGTCCTGCTCATCGTTTGACCCAACCCACGTCTTGAATTTCTGGGTTTCTTCTTAATTTTGTCGACCGCCGCATGGTTCATGTAGGGGTCCCTCGTATTCCTAAAAGCACTGGGTTTGGTCTTGGGTATATATTTATCGATCAAATGGGTCACTTTACTAGTTATATTCAGCGCAGTGTCTGCTTTCTTGTACTTAAATGAGTCAGGCCAGTTGATACCCTCATCTCTTCCCTCATCCCATTGTAATTTCCCTTGTAATATTTGCACCTTGGCCTGGCCTTATCCTGAACTAGGTAACAGTTAAATCTGAATGACAACACTATATGGTGACTGGTGCCAACTGGGGCAAGGTTCCAGTTTGGCCACCACACCCTCCTCGTTTGTTATGATGAGGTCAAGTGGCGGTGTTTGCCCTCTGTAATGTGTCGGGTCTCTAACATGTTGGAACAGAAAATTATCTCTCAGAGGTTCTATAAAAGAGTAGTGTTATTCAAGTCATTCGGGGTGGACTCGTTTCTCCAGTCGATGTCGCCATAGTTAAAGTCCCCCATGATAAGGAGGTGGCTAGGGTTGAGCATCGCCGCATTGTAAGGTTCTTAAGTCCTTTGATTTAGTGGGTCACAGTTTGGGATCTATAGATACACCCGACGATAAGTAAGTCCCTCTGTTTAATTTAATTTTACACCACTTGGACTCTTCAAAAACATCCTCTCTCCTGTACCCTCGCCTGGCTGGCTCTAAGGTCTTGCCTAGCATAGATAACCACACCCCTCTGCAAGTTTTTGAGAAAGGTTCGTAAACGAGTCATATCCAGCAATACTGAACTCGCAGTCCTCTGGGTCGATTCTCCTGTTCTTGTACAATAGTTCTACAACATCTACAATATCCGGTTGATGAACTCTTAGTAGTGTTTCAAACTCCTCTCTCTTATCAAGGAACGTGTCAGTATTAGTGTACATGACATTCAACCAGAATTTGTTCTCGGTAACGTCTCTGCTCTTAGTAGTAAACTGTAGTGGACGTCTCCCCTACAAACTGCGTAACCTTCCACCACAGCACCTCCACGCATTCCGTGCAATTGCCTAGCAACGAAACTATTCACCGGCGACTTTCTGGGTTTCCCCAACATGACTCATAGCGGCTGCTGCTGGGTATATAAGCTCTGTCTCTCCATTGAGATTCATTCTGACTATTCTTCTTGAACAAGCAACACCTCCTCCTCTGCCACTGCCTGGCGGTCCTCGCTCCCAGCGAGCATGGCGACCACCAGCTGTCCTTCCCTGAGCTTCCTCACCAACCAACTCTCATTCTGGCCCATCTTCCTGAACACGCAACACCTCCTCAGCAAGCTCCTAGCTGTCCAGCATTCATTCAACCAGGAGGCCAGCAACAGGCAACATCTTCTCTAACGGAGCTCCTGCACTTCTACCTCCTTCAACAAGCTACTCACCGAACGTCTACTGAGCAGCCCCTCACCACACGGCATCACCAGCACCAGACTGTCTATCATATAACTTATATATTATACAAAAACACATTAGAGTTTCCTTCCATCCTGAGTGCTAGACAACATTAATATCTCGATACCCCTAAAACCTTCTCCCCCCATTCTCAGAAGCTACATTTGCTAAGTACACTGTATTTTGTAGGCTGTGGTTAGAAATGTCATTGTTTACACGGTGCTCGCCTCCTCCTGTCCGGTATAACCCATACACCCGTCCCCGTCTTCCTTGACTCCTGCAGAGCTTCTTGTGCTGTTCCTCTGCATTACCGTGCGATCTGGGTGAATGAAAACATCGAAATGCCTCGCTCCTTGCTAAGTTTTTGCCTGCTGGAATAACCTGCCATTTCTCCTTCTCACTGACTAGTGTGAATCCTGAGGCAGGCTTACCTACTTTATGGCTTGTTTACAAATCCTATGGTTTGTTTATATCATCTTAGGGGCGAAACTCAAATTCAAGCAAACAT